>NC_072735.1:23614913-23957184 GCF_026930045.1 Uloborus diversus
ACCAAGTTCCGTTAATCGCCATGTGGCGGTTTGTGGAATTTTATTGTTTCTTATTTTATCAAAGTCTTATTAGTACCCCTTCCTCATCCACACCGTCTTCGGACAGCTGCAGTTCTCTAATCGATCGGTAACGACTTTTCAGGAACGGGAAGATAAGACCCCCGCCACTTGAAGAGAAGAGCTTCTGGAGGGTGGGATGTCGGCAGGTGCTTCCGAAGCCCGGGTTCTCAGCGTCGCGATAGTTTGTTCATGACGCGTGCCAGCGATAGCGGAAAAGCACATCTTGTCAATTGTGGAAGCCGAACAAGATAAGGGGGCACTTAAATGATAATTAAAGCGTGTAAATACGATTGAAGTGTGCTTTAAAGGTGGTTTTTCTTTCTGGAAAAAAAAAGATATTGGACTTTTTCGTCTTTTCTTTCTTTATTGTGTAAATAGATTTTTCTTTCGTTTCAACATATGGGAGCAAACAACTAAATACAAAATGTTTTGGGATTTTAGATTTAAGCGGAAATGAGATAGAAACTATCTATTTAGGAAAGTAGTTTTTTTTTTTCAGTTGAAAACAACTATAGTACGAGGGTATTTAGTATGGAACTGAAGGTTCAATTTTAATTTGGATAATGTGAAGTTGAAACAGGTGCTTAATTCTGTTTTCAATTGCACAACAGAAGATTTTAGCCACGATCAGTAGCCCAGAAGTATGAACTGTACGCCACACTTGGACTACTTATTATGTGTATGTTATTATGTTCAAACGTAAAGTAGGTGTATTCGTATATGGGATTATATATTTTGGGGCTTTCGCTAACGTGGCGACAAAGTGATAAATGTCGTTAATGTCACATTCGTAGACGACGAATTCAATTTGTTCCCAGAGATGTTACCTTAATATTTTGTCTCGTTACGCATTTAAAAATTTAGATTTGCTTCCGGTTTATGTTTTCAAAAGCTTGAAATCAAATGTATTTGGGTACAATTAAACTACTAGGATTTTTTTTCCTGGGCACTTTAAACTTCTACGCACAATATAACTTTTAATTAAAATGGGTATTGTTGTTCTGCGCAGAGGGAACAGAGCTTATCTTTTACTTTTCTGAAAAAGTAGCTTTCTACAGAGAAAAAAAAAGTATGCAATTGTAAGGTATAAGCATAAAATAAATTCTTTTAAATTGCTAAAAAACCTGTCACTTAATTTATTTGACTTGGATTAATTATTAAGATTACTTTTATTCAAAAAAAAAAAAAAAAAAAAAAAAAAACGTGATGCACAGTTGTATATTTACAGCTCTAACTATAGAGGTACTAAAAAGACATTATAGACAGTTTGTGTTTCGACTAAACTGAAATTTCAAAGTGTTTATATTGTTTTTTTCATGTTCAAATATGTAGGAAAATGTATATTTGGATGATTCTCTAAAATCCAAACAATATTATTTCCTCGTAGCCTAACACAAAAATTGTTTAACCCAGAAAATTCAGTTTTCATTTTTTTAATAGTTAGAAATAACTTATCTGATGTTATTCTACTCTTGTTAAAACAATAACTCATTTAGATTTTTATAGAAAATTTTTTGAATAACCAGAAAGTCACACTTTTGACGTGTCCCCATCTGTTTTTTCAAATTAAGGTCATTCCATGTCAAGTGATCCAAAGTTTTTTCATCACAATTTTGTATTTCTTTGAAATCCGGCTCTTCAATTGTACCCGTCAAGGTAATCAAAAGTCCAATTTTTTATATTTTTATCTCTTGTATTTTTTTACTTATGAGACTTTGACTTTTGGAAAAACCCTCTTTTCTTCATGGAGGCTTGAACATAAAATGGACGATAACTCAGCACCAAATTTAGATAGAAAGATTTGCTAAAAAAGCATTTTTAAAATCATAAGTTACTGTTTAATATGATATGCAACATGACTAATTTTGTAAAAATTTAAATTTAAAATTTAAATTTCTCAGAAAACATATAACGAATTTTTTTAATTAAAAATTTTTTGGGTATTTTATCTGCATTTGTGCAAAATTTCAAGTTGGGATCTCAACTGGATCATATTTTTTGAATTTTTGAATAAAATTTGACCTAAGAAATAATGGCTTTTCAGATTCTATTTAGTTAAATATGAGATTTTCTTACTAGTTATGGTCAAATGAATAGTAAGTAAACATGACTATGTTTGAAATAAACTGGCATGAGCTTGTAGATTGGTAAGTCCCCCCCCCCCCTCCCCTTCCCCAGCACCATCACTTTTAATTTTTCTTTTCAAAACTGTTTTCAAAATTTAAAAAAAAAAAAAAAGCTGGTAAGAGTAATAATCTTAACAAACGTTCCCAAACACCAGAAGTGACAGAGGTTCATAAATAAGGGTGGGGCTGGGGGGGGGGGAATCACAAAGATTAAAAGTTGGGAAAACTTCAACAAACAAAAAGAACCAGGGGTATACTCCAGACACGCTTGTATGCTCTCAAACATTTTTTAGACATTTATGTTTTTGATGCATACACATATTGTGCATAACTGGGAGTATATCCTCAGAAAAATTGATGGGAGCATCACTGAATAGAACCACTCATTTGAAACCTTTTTTTTTTTGAGCAATCACGATTGCTTATTGTTCTCACTTGACTGTTTTGATGCCCTTTCTTTTTATTTTCCCACCGCCACCCTCCGCACCATCACCGTCGACCGGGTCCTCACGATGCTGCTCCTATAGCGAAAGACGTCTCCAGGTTGCATCCATGTCCTACACACACGCGCATACATACACAGCTACACGCACACACGCACGCAAACACATACACACACATACACCTACGCTCATAAACCTACACACACATACACATGCACACACGCATACATACAGACACCTACACACACATACACACACCTACACACACATACACACAACTACCCACACATTCATGCCTGCACACAGACACAAACACATATGCCTACACACACATACACATACCCCCCACACACGCATTCATTCACACTACTACCCATACACTTATGCCAGCACACAGACACAAACACACATGCCTACACACATACACATACCCCCACAGACAAACACATATACCCCCACACACAAACACACACGCTTACATACACACACTCGTGATTGCGAAAAACATAATTTGAATTCAAGATGTCAAAATTCAAAATTTTTTTTTCGGAAAGTAGGATGGTAGAGTGAGGGGGGGGGGGAGCAATCTGGAATGAAGCTCAACAACATGGACTTCATCCCGTTAATGGTATTTGTTGCCGATAAAAAAAAAAAAAAATATGGATTAAATTTATTTAAGTGTTCTATCGATATACTCTCCAAGGGGTTCCTGTTCTTGCCCATCTATCGATGTACTAAGTTGTATTCCAATCGGCGATTCACACTTGGGTAATGTTAAGTAAATGTATTGTATCTCTTGTGCGTTTTATGAACAATGCAATTGTCCTGGCTTACCATTTATTGAATTATAAATCCTGGTTTGTGCGCAAATGAACGGCAAGACCGGATTAGTTATTTATTTATTTTCCGTCATCATCTCCGTTCAGTTAAACCACTCGCTTTATACGCCAGAATAAGAAATCTACAAAGAAATATGGGCGACTTGACTAATTCTATACCATAAATGTTAATGAACTTTAAGAATTAATTATGAAATTTAGCTGACTAGGAATTATAATAGGAATTTTGATTTCATATGATTGCAGTGACTATTCAACTGCTTTTAAACACGCGGACACCACTGATCCGATTCCCATTTAGTCATTAACCGCTGTGATGACCATCATAAGCTCTGAAGTAGAATACTGAAGTCTGTGTTGTTTTCAAAAAAAAAAAAAAAAAAGAAAAGAAAGAAAAAGAAATGAAAGAAAGAAAGAAAGAAAGAAAAAGTTTTTTGTCTTGATAACCTGGATTTTTTTTTAAATAAATTAACTGTGTGATAATTATTCAAGAAGGATATGCTCCACTATGGCCTTTAAAGGGGCCTTTCATTGATTTCCAGTTTAAGGAAATAATAAAAATGAACTCGTGCTATTTGCCTTTTTGAATTGAGTTACTAAAAAATCTGCGCAAAGCACGTTCACAAAACAACTACCCGAAGCAAACAAACCCGAAAGCTGCGATCCCATTCCTAACTGTCAACTGAATTTCATCTGATCAAACAAAATCTCAGGTTCCAGAATGATGACATTGAGGATCGGAATCGGAGCCCTCCGTTTTAATCGAAGAGTGTGGGTTGCTCCCCCAGAGGGTATGTGGGGGGTCGGTGTTTACCGACACTTCCGACCGGGGCACCCTATGCCACCCAAGCCACGTGCGGTAAATAAACGCACAAAAGGGAAAGGCCGGAGATCATTACAGAAAAGGGGGCGTTACAAGAGGGTGGTTGCATCCGGCTCGATGCGATTTAGTCCATTGAAGAGTAAATGGGTGCACGAGACGAAAATCGAAGGCAACAGTTTGAACGTATGGCGTAAATTTACGAAGCTTTAGATACGTAGATGATAAATTACACATCTTGGTAGCAGTCCCCTTTACAGACCAAGAGCTGGCTACGCAAAAATGTTAATTATGAGGTATACAAGAAGAAAGGGAATTTTTGCCTGAGCAGAAATCTCTTTTATACAGCGGATCATTGAGCGATTGGTGCGCGCAAGCGACATAAAGCGGGGGCGGGCAGTCAAAGATGAGAACTTTTCTGCTGAAATTTGGAAGGATTCTGAAGTATTTCTGCAAATATATCTCCAAAGTGTAGAAATAATTTTGCAGAAATTCTGCGCAATTTTTGCAGAGTTTTTCAAATTAGTATTCGAGTTAACCCTTTAAACGCCGCTCTATGCTCCAAGTGTAAAATATTGAATTGCTTCATTAAAATTGGACTCTTAGGCATCCCTTTACACAATGCAAGAAGAAATTTTCGGATTTTTTTTTTAAATCCAATATGTTGGGAACGTTCCCGTTTGGGAATATTGGCGTTGTTACGTTAAGGTTTTTTACTAAGGCTTTCAATCGATTATGCTTTACGCTCGCTATAGCTTCAGTTTTGTATTTTTGCAGAAATGCTTGATATATCATACTATTCGTCACATTCATTTTAATTTCAATTATTTCAAAATATATAAATATGAAAAAAAAATAAATAATACGTATTTATAAACAAATTCGTTCAAAATTTGATACCGATTGCATAAAATCCAAGAGTCAATCATTTTTTTTCTGTGTGTCTAAATTTTTTTTCAAAGCTACGGAGTTCGGAGTCGACTCTTCTAAAATTTAAGGAGTCGGAAGTTGGTCAACAAGAGCTATTTCCAACAAAATTTGTTTGAACTAAATCCGCCTTTTAATTCGGGGCAAGATTGACTTTTAGTTTCCCCGTAGGTGCTAATGAATTTTTGATTTGAACTGTTCAAAATTGAACGAAAAATTGTTCAAATAAAAAAAGGAGGTATGGGAATGAGGTGTCCTTGCCAAGATCTTGCGACCAAAAAAAAAATTCGTTTGAATTGGACTATTGACCCAAAAGTTATTTGAGAGGAACAGACAGATAGACACGTTTTACCCATTTCAATACCCTACTTTCACGTTTTAATTTTTCGAATTTATTTATTTTTGACTTTTTTTTTTTTTTTTTGTTTTCTTTGTTTTTCGGTTAAAACAACAAAGGAGACAGTTGTAAGTCAGGGCAGTGTGGGCAGTGAATTGAGTAACTTCTTACTCCGTCACGTGATATTTTCATACCCTTTACATGCTAAGTTCTAAGCCTGGTTATTATCGATGCTATTGTGCGATTACAGTTTAGGGCTGGAATAGAAGATTTAAAATTATTGCTGATAAGTCTACGGCTGGCCATGGCCACAGCATTGGCATCAATTAAAGTGAGGTTAGATGAATGGGAATAGGATCTAGACTCCTTGGCAAGCTCATCGGCTTTCGAGTGATTATAAACACTGATAATGAACATTTTAATAATTTAATGAATAAGTTCCTCTTTAAATATTTTGGTAGCAAAAACAATTATTCCAGTAGCAATTGATAGAGCCCGACATATATATTTCAAAAATATCTTTTTATTCAGAACCATACTTTCCCCATCAAAGTGATAGGGGAAATCAGGCAGGTGCTGTCGATGAATAGAAGCGCCCCTGGTAGCGGTGAATAAGTATGGCACTTATTATGGCATTATCTGTGTTGTCTGCACTCCCTACCGTAGCCACTTCGCAGTGTTGGGAGGGGGTGTGGGGATACTACTGATTCCCCCTTCCCCCGCTTGTGACGGTGGACAATGGTGACTCCGCACGCTATGACAAGCTCGCGCGTTGCAGGTGACACTGGTCGATTGCCTTTTGGTTTACGGACGCCAGGTATACCACACTATATCCATATTAGAAACAAACATGCCCAGAACCCGATCATCCTGACATTGGACATGGGGCACATTTCTAATTTCAGGGCCCCCCTAGGGTCCGACTAAGATTTTTGAAGACACCGGGCATGAAATTCATTTTGTGCCCCCCCCCCCCCATTCCCGCTTTTTTTATATGTTGAAGCAATAAAATATTTCGATACTTGCGTTTTTACACAACCATACTAAATTTGGTGGTACCTCATATCACAATGTAATATATACATTTAAAAAGTAGAAGAGATATAGTAGTATACGATAAATATATAAAATGTGGTTAAACTTTGCCCGTTGCAGTAAACCGTAAATACCAAAATTATCTATGATATAACTTTTAATACAGAATAAATTTGGAGTGGTTTTCTGATATGCAAAGAGATCACATATTTAAGGGGAATTTTTATCAACAAACAGATTTTTTCCTTGTTTTGGCATTTGCAAAACTATCAATGATATCATTGTACTCTAGATTCTGAGTGAAATCATTATTTATTTTTAATTAGCATGATAAATTAAGGGGGTTTTGGGCCCCCTGAAATCTAAGAGGAGAGGCCTGTGCCCCACATGCCCCTGCGGTAATCAGGCTCTGAACATGCCCAAAAAAAATGGAATCCTTAAAAATAGCTTTGATTATTTTTTTTTTTTTTGAAATTGCAATCATGTACCTGATACAACAACCCCTCGTCACATTGCGTCTTGTTATATCGCTCATTTCGAAATATCGTGCTTTTGCCAGAAGAATTAAAATTAAATAAAACCCTGCAATTTGAGACAATTTAAGTAGAAGTACTGTATTTCGCCAGAACTCTTTTTCTTTTCTTAACCATTAAACAATACCGGTATGTCTTCCGTTCATTTAAATGCAGTAATTTTTGCACTAGAAATGCAACGAATTTAGATCGCCAATTTTCCAATTATCGAAATCTTCCCGTTATTGTGAATGGAGTAATTTCGTAGTAGCGATTGTGTAAGTGATTATACGTTAGATCCAAAAATTTATAAGATAGATATATAAGAAAGTTTCGTGAGAGCCAAAACATACTCTTTTTGAGTTCGTCACCTACAGAAATTCGCCTTTCAGCTTTTTTTCCCTACTAGTAAGCTAAAGCGTGCTATGAAGAAACAATATTTACTGTAAAATAAGATTAGGCAATCTTGACAAGATTTTTTTTTTTTGAAATAACTGTTGCTACACTTGCTTGCTGATAACAAACTGCTTGTCGATAATACTTTATCATAAGTTTTGCTATCCTTATGTGGCGCACCCACCTAAACCGTGGGTAGTAAACCTATTCCTCTATTTATAATGAATTTCAATTTTCTATCTATGCTAGTCAATAAAGTAGTATTTTCTCCTCTTTGCAAATGTTTATACATATTTAAAAAAAGAGGAAGGAATGAAAAGGATTATTTAAGTTTATTTGAGATTAGTTCTCAATTTATGTACCGTAGAAGTGGGTTACTATGGTACAGCTTTAGTACATTTCTAACTGTAATTACTCAACATTCATTCGGAAAAAATGAAGTTGCGTTATTCTTACAGTTTAGGACCTTGGCTTTCGATTCCTACCTAGAAATAATTCGAAACTTTAGCCACACCCCCGCCAGAGCAGTTTTTCTTTGTACTATTCTAACCCTCTCATTGGGGGGTGAGAATGATACAGCACATGTTTCAACGTTTTCATATAAGCTTTGGTGGTTTGTACCATACTCTATTTCTCTTATATTTTAACGGGAGAGTTGTAGATGTAAGTTATGCTGAAAATTGAACTTTGGAGACAAAGTTCAACGTACATCATAATGCATACAACGTACATCATTCGACGTACATCATAAAATCGAGATAAATCGAAGGCTTTATTTTCTTCATGATTTTTGAAGATGGATACCAAATCTTATCATCTTTTTCAGGCCACTGCCAAAACTTACCTCGCTTCAACATGGTTGAAACTTCAAACTCGCTTGCACCTACACCCGTGATTTTTCCTTGGTACTTTTATGCCTGGTAACCCAACTCCCCCTCCAAAATATCGACTAATTACTGTACCACACTCACCCTCCAAATTGTACACTTGACACATTTGTAACTGTAGCAACATCAAAATATTTTATTTTTAAATGAAAATCGGAGGTAACTTTCTTTATGTAATATAGTGGAACCTGTACGGCTTTTCCCATAGATGAAAATTAAAAGGTCATTCAGTTCGCCTGTATATTTACAAATAATGGATAACGAATTTCTCGCCAATTGGCTATGTTCATTCACTCTCCCATTCCACGTCATGATAATTACGTAATTTACTCGTCCATCGTATGATAATTTTGCTCCGGAAAATGTTCTTAAAATGGAAATAGAAGAAGAACAAAATCGAATTTTCGAAAAATCGCTTCGAGGTGCACACCCCGTGGCACAAACTAACTTTGTGCCAAATTTCATGAAAATCGGCAGAACGGTTTAGGCGCTATGCGCGTCACAGAGATCCAGACATCCAGACAGAGAGGCTTTCAGCTTTATTACTAGTAAAAAGATGAAAGCGAAAGGTACATACGAAATTGTGATTCCTTCTGCACTAAAAGTCCACCAACATAAATTTTCGAGCTACCTACACACACGTAGCACCAGTTGCGCACCACAAATAAATTCACAATCACCAGGTTATTCATCTGGCGGGCCGTTTTGATAGTGATAACTACTCTCTCATTACCAGAGAAGGTTGCACAATAGTTCCTATTGAAACTGGGCTAGCTCAGAGTGCACTATGAACACTTATTACGTCAAAACTGGGGTTTGTATCATTCTCATCCTTCAAACCATCCTAACCCGTTTTTACGTATTTGGAGATGACAAAATATCAGGTAATTAATTATGTATTGTTATTTCGACTGAAGTAAAATTTTAAAATTAAGTAAAACAGGAAAGAATTCCACAATATCTAAAAGAGTCTTCGTTAAATTTCATAATGGGATTGTTTCCTTCAGTCAAAAGTAGTACTTTTTGTCATCACAAATTGACAGAATAAGAAAAAAAAAAAAAAAAAAAACATGGACCCAGAAAATACTTTTATTTTTCCAACAGTTATTTTTTAATTATTTTTTTAAAATGTCCGATTCTTCAAATAAGACGTGGTCTTCATGACGTCACAAATGATGCACTATGGCGCATCTTTCTACCGCATTTCCACGTTATGATAATCAAGAAGCGAATTACAATTGCGCTCTACGCTTGCTATCAACCATATCGTTGCCAATACACGTGAGTAAAGATGCGAATTAAATATTTTGGACCGTGAATGGCAACACTGAATGGCATTTCACCATTTGTGATGTCATCGGCAGAAGCGTTAAACGATGAAAGAGCACCGATTTAAGTAATTTTTTTAACATATTAAACTTAAAGAAATTATTTAAAAAATGGTCAGATTCTGTGTTTTTAAACATGCTCTTTCAGAAAAAAATACTTTTAAAATTTTGGAAGCGACCCCATACATCGCAAATAACTGACCAACTCATTCATTTTACCTTTTCTTTAAAACTTTCATTGGAAATATTTCTAGCGAAAATTACAAAAAATTCAAGGCTACGAACCGAGCACCGATGTAGAACTGAGTTTTTATGTACACCGTTAAAAATTTATATTTTATTTTAATTTTGTTTTTCGGTGCTTCAGATGTTCACTTCCCCACAGGCTCCACAAAGCTACCACCGCACCTGTCTTTCTTAACCCTTCTTAGATTTCTTTCCCCGAATCAGAAACACGTCGCTTTCAACACTTCGCTAATCACACCATAAATATTTGTTCAATTCCTAAACTACTTCAGATCGAATTTCTTATCTGAGTGCTGCTACTGTTGACAAAAGCTACCCGTCCCCTACTATTGACTTTTCATATAAACAACATGTTGGACAAACATTGACTAATGGGAGTGCCCTGACTGTATTTTCGAAGCAACGGTTTTTATTTATCAGACATTCAATCGCTCTAATTATCAAGAAGAAAGTCGAAGTAATAATGAAATTCTGAAAACAGAAAACGAAAAGTGTTCCAATTTCACTTATTAAAAGAATACTAGCTGCGTCGCCTGGCTTTGCACGGTCTACCTCAAAAATAAAACTTATGTCAAGTGACGCGTGTTCAACAATCATGCAAGAACAAAAAAAAAAAAAAAAATACATACAAAAAATCAGCAAAATTTTGAGGCAGATTGCGGGAAAATAATCAAAAAGGAAACATTTTAAATCCCCTGATTACAGGAAAAGCCTCAAAACAAAAGCCACATTTTATTTCTTCATATTCGAGAAAAAAAATGGCAACAGATATTTCTTTTCAATGATTTTCTTCGTGCTACAAATTTTAATAAAAGCATTGTTACGGATGTTACGGAAAGTTGAGTTGAAGCCCTGAATAATAATTTGAATGGAGGAAAGACTTCGAAAATTAGTGATTTTATGTCGAAATCCAAGTGTCATAATTAATAAAGTTTTCAATTGATATATCCACTAATTATAATCGGAAGATTATATTAAATAACCAAACATAAAGACGGGAAAATTACGAATATATCGATACCTGGTTCCACGGTCAGTTCACTGGCGTTCGAGAGAAGTAACTCGGGCATACATACATACATACATAGATACATAGGTACATACGCTCAGTTTTTAAAAGATGATTAATTGGTGATTCGTTTATGGGGATTAACTGCATCCAAAGACAATCCGGATAAACAAAAATCCGAATAATCCAAGTAAGATGGATTATTAGCAAAACAAATTTTTTAAATAATTAGACGCACCTTTTATTCAGCAAAAAATGATACTTTGTAACAAAAAGGGTTGTTCTGCAAAATCCACGCTTTATCATTCATATTTCAGCTGCAGTGTCGTCCTACGCTCCAAGTACGCCATGATGTTTGTTAGGGTACTAAAATTCATTGCATGGCCTATGCAGAACTTGTCCATTTAATCAAAATAAAAAGCGAATGTTTGTTCATAGTTCAGTTATCACAGTTTAAAATTATTATTTATGTACCTAAATATAAAACCTTTTAAAAACTCTAGAATGTTGATCCGGATTAACCGGAGATCAGTATAAACGGGGGCCGAATAAACGAGGTTCCACAGTGGTTAATGAAACTGATTTAAAAGAAAATTTAAAAGTAACGGACATTTTTTCGAGATTAATCCCTGTGTGACGCATAAGCAGTACTTTTTGTTATAAAATTCTTCCTCCTTCAAGAATAAAAAAAAATTTAAACCCTGCTGTCGCGAAGCAAGAGAATGCTGGATAGTTTAAAGGGACTCACAAACATGGAAGTCCCTTTAAATCCTGCCTAAGACCATTGCTCCAATCACGCCTTCTTTCAGGTGAGATCACGACGGCAAACAACGCAAATAAAATGTACACATGGTCAGGTACGCACTCCTCACTAATAGAGGGAGGGTGGGGATGTTGTCAATCGCTTGTTCCGAAGCGGAAGCTGCACGTGCGGCGACCCCTCCTCCCCCTCTATCGGTAAAAAGGGGTTTTTAAACGGGGGTGCACGTGCGGAGCGTGTACTCGCCACGCTTTATTACAGCGCGCGCGTCATGCGTGACGCCGCGATCGCGTGCAGGACGAGCGTCACGGCGGCCGATTTGGGGCGATTCGCAAATCAGAAAAGAGTACTAATTTTTGAACGCGGCGTTTCGTTCCTAATGACCCCCTTGTGAGCGGTGGGGGGGGGGAGCACTTCACCTCGATCATCAGGAGCAATATTGTCCCCACTTGCCTATCCACGCGTTGCTAATCAATTGTTATGTATTCTTAGGCCCACCGGTTGCTCTATATATGTTCTTTTTTGTGGGGGTTTCCTCTTTGCCCCGCATGGTCCCGTCGTATAATTCATTTTTCATCTTTTCCTGCTCATCGTTTGATTGAGTGTGCGAAACAGATAATCATCGAGGGCCGTGGAAAAATAAAAACTACTTGAATTTAACCCTTTACCCTCATGTTCAGATTAGCGCTTCTCCAAAACCTGTTGAAGTCTAGATTCAGTTTTTGTGGCTGTAGTTTACAAACTTCAAAAAACGTTTTGAAATAGGATGCCACTCATGTACTACTTGAAAATGCTGCTTCAATTTTCCTTTTGTAGAGTTCTTGGTTATCTGGCACTCGTTTATCCGATGCAACACGCCCGCGTTTTATCCGAGGTGGTTTTGCAGGAAAGTCTTGCTTGTTGGTTTCTCAGTCCATCCAATATTCAATATTTTACGAGGGAGCAGACTGATTTGAACAACAACAAGAAGGGTTTCTTGAAAGATAATGTTATGGCACTTCATTTTCAAGTTTTGTTTTAAAACTAGCACAGTTTTTCATTCAATTTTGGACAATTCAATGATATAACAATAGCAACAACGGGAAAAGTTGATTCCGATAAAAATCCTGTGCAACAGGTGGATTAATTTCAATCGAATTTTATTGGAAAAAACTTTTAACGTTAAAAACACGTTTTTTTCATGATGATGATGATGACGGTTATTATCATTGTTATTATTATCATTTGTTGTTAAAAAGTATTTTAGAACTGACGCCAAAAAGGAAATTTCAAATCCTTTTACGGAAAAAAAAACGAGCTGATGTGTGCATCACATGACTTCCTTTTACTCCAATTTAATGTCATTTCCCCATTATTGGCAATTTTAATATGATTCAATAGTTTACTCTCTAAATACCACCAACAATGGCCAAATTGAGACCAGATTTAAAAAAAAAAAAAATCGCCAAAAAAACTTGGCGACCAAAAGATTGGATATATATTGCCAAGTGTTCGCCAAATTATAACACCACTTGAGTTTACATCGAAATTAACAATGATTCCCCCCCCCCCCCCAAAAAAGGGGCAAAAGACCACTTGTGGCATCCTCAGATATGTGCCCGTTTTGAATGCCGCGAGTCCACTTCGTGAAAACAATCTCTTCAAGCAGCCGACTGAGCTCTGTGTTGACGAGACATAGACAGCCATTTCTTCTACGCCTTTGTGCCTTTGTTGGAATACCGCTTCTAAATAAAGGACTAGACTGTCTGGCACCACTTCGGACAGTTTTAAAATTGGGTGTGACGAGTTTGCCTGACAGCCCTGGACGGTGTCCGACTTTGTCGTTGCCGAAAAACCGCAGACGGGGAGGTGTGCTCCATGTTAATGAGGCGCCGGTCGACCAACGAATCCGGGCCTTGGTTTCTTCTACAAAAACAACGTAGCAGTGTTCGTCACCAAGTTTCCACCAATGGGATTTTTTAAGGGGGCTTAGTTGACAAGCCCCGTGTCTTCGAAAAAGACCTCGATCCACACTTTTGGGAAACAGATTGCTCTAGGACTTGAGAGAAACAGGTGCCCTTAGGCATTCTCCGGTTTCGTTGGAAACCGTGATTTTTTTGTGTGACCACCACGGAGGCAACTGTGTTTGCCTGAATTTGTAACCCCATCAATGTAACGATTATTATTTTTTATTTCTGTAAATAAATTTTTTTTTGTTGATTTTAAAAAGGGGTTTAGTCCTTCCTTGTTCGTGGTGTGACTTGATTTAATGAAAAGATTGGAATTGTTAATCTTTACATCTGTGACTCACGACGTCACAGCTTATTTGGTGGCAGCGGTGGGATTATGTTTCAGAGAAATTGAAACAGACCCATGTTACTTTTGGTCTTTCTATTTTTATGCAATTTTGAAAGATAATTCTTTTTAAAACTTTAAGTACTTTTTACATAAAGTAGTCCTAGAGCTGATCGAAACCTATAAGATTTTGTGTGTGCCATTCCCCCAAATTGGATTTGGATTACTCTGATGTTAAAGACGGACGCAGAAAAGGGTGAGTCCGGTCTTTGTTTCTTGGTTACCGATGAGGCAGCTTTAGTGGGTTTGTTTTGAGAGAATTTAAGCGGAGTAAAATTGTTTGTAAAAATTTTCAATGTTTTCGAAAATAGAATTTGACTAAAGGTTTCTTGTGAGAATTAAATTCTGAGTTAGACTGCAAAAGAATTGTTTTGCAGATCTTTGCTATTTCAGTTTGGAAAGGAAAGTCATATAAATTAATGATTTATTTTGACGATATAGATTTCAGGTTAAGTAAATCTACTGAAATTGATCTGTAGAAGATATTTATGTTCATGCTGTTTTTGTGATTAGTTGGATTTTGCATGAAATAAATAGAGTTTTGCTTGTGAAAAAAAAAGGGGGAACGCTCTAAAAATCTCATTTAAGCAAAATGGGTTCTTTTCTTTTTGAAATCGAAAAAGATAATCTGAGAAAGATAGCCTCGGAGTTTGGCGTGGAAACGTCTGACTCAGACACGCGTCGGTACATAGTTAAAGCGATTGTAGGGGCTACAGATTATGACGAAGATTTTGCAAAATCGACTTGGAGACTTTTGAAAGAAGAGATAGAAAGGGAGAGAGAGCGGGAAAGAGACAAACTAGAGAGAGAATGTCGAGAAAGAGACAAAGAAAGACAATTTGAGCTAGATAAACTGAAACTAACTACCGCAGCAGAAACGGTTAGTTTGAGTTCAAATGGGTCAGCGGGTCCTGAGATTATTTCTAGGAGATCAAATTTAAAGCACCTGGTCCCAAAGTTTGACCCGAAGCAATTAGATGTCTCGTTATTTTTTGAAATCTTTGAGAGACAGGCTAAGAAAGAGGAGATAGAGGAAGAAAGGTGGGTCTCCCAGCTTATCCCTTTGTTGCCCCCGGAAGTAGCAGAGTTAATTGTGAAGGAACCCCTTGAGAAAAGCGACGATTTTCCTCACATGAAGCGCCTGTTAATGAAGAGGTTCAAACTAAATTCTGTGGAATTGCGGATTAGGTTTGAAGAACATAATCGGAAATTTGGTTCCTCCTGGCCAGATCTCACCTTCGAATTAAGAAGTTATCTAGACAATTGGCTAGAAACGGCGGAGGTAAATACTTTCGAGGAGTTAAAGGAGTTATTGCTCACGGAGCAGTTAAAAAAGAGAACCCCTGCTGAGGTGAGGGAACACTTTTTGGACTCCTGGGAAGAATTCCGAACGGCGTCAGACCTCGCTGAAAAGTTAGATCACTACGAGAGCCTTCGGCGTACGTTCAAAAAATCGGAGGGAAAACAAAACGACCCCAAAACGCACAAAAAAGAAAAATGGGTGAAAGGGGGGGGGGGGAGGAAATGATCCGGCAAAAACTAGCAATACTAAATCGGAAAGTGCTAATAAGAAAGAGCCCCCCAAATGGGAAAAAAACAGTAATTTCGAAAAAAGAAAAGAAATTGTTTGTTATTTTTGTTCACAAAAGGTACATATAAAACCCAATTGCCCTGAATTCAAGAGAGCGCAAGGGGAGCAAATTAATCACATTGGTGACACTAAAGAATTAAGTGAGTGTTTTGCCCCTTACCTGAGTACGGGGAAAATAAATGGGGAGGTTCGGAGAATTCTCCGAGACAGTGGGGCTTCCATTGACGTCTGTCCCCGCAGTTGGATCGAGACAAAAGATTTTACGGGAGAGTATGTCTATGTAAAACAACCGCTGGACGAAGAATGCAAATGTTTGCCATTGGCCAAAGTTTGCATAGAAACAGAAGAAGGTTGTGTGATATCTAAAGCGGCAGTTAAGACCACTGATAGTGACTCAAAAGTTTATCTGTTGGGCAACAGGACAGCGGAATTGTTTTTCCAGTTGAAAGCAACTCCCCACGAAGTTGTAAACGTGGTAGAGACTCGGAGCGTCTTGTGTCAGCGTATGCGTGAGGAGAACTTGGACCCTGGGACTGGGACTCTAGGGAATTCGGAGAAAGCGAGCGCGTTTTCCTCCTGCGAAGAAGAAGGGAAGGAAATTTGCGGTTTTCCCCCCATAGAGCCTTTTGAGGGATTAGCGTTAGCTGAAATAGATTCGGAATCGTTCGAGAAAGAGCAGAAATTGTGTTCGGTTCTAAAGCCCTTGTGGGAAGAGGTTTCGAAAGGGGAGGGAAAGGATTTTAAATGCATGAAAGGAAAACTGGTCCGTCTGAGTAGATCGAAGCTGGGAGAGGAAAGGGTGCAGCTTTGTATACCATCGAGTTTGACAGAAAAAATTATGAAGTTTTGTCATGATGGCGCGTCAGGCCATTTGGGTGCTACAAAGATGAAGGATAAAGTGTTGCGTCATTTTTTTTGGCCGAATTGTTATGCGGAAATTGAGTCGTATGTGAGGGCGTGTGATGCTTGTCAACGCGTAGGAAAGAAAGGTGATCGGAAGAAAGCACCATTGAAACTTGTGCCGATAATTTCGGAACTTTTTTCCTGTGTAAATATTGACGCAGTTGGACCACTTCCCGTATCCACAAATGGGAATAAATACCTAATAACGTCCATTTGTATGGCCTCGAAGTATCCCGAAGCTATACCGGTGGCCGATATTAAGTCTCCCAATGTGATAGATGCTCTGTTGAGCACGTTTTCGAGGACAGGGTTTCCCCGGGAGGTGCAAAGTGACCTAGGGCGGTCGTTCACTAGTGTTTTAACGACAGAGTTTTTCGAAAGATTCGGAATAAAAGTTAGGCACTCCTCCATTTACCACCCTTCTAGCAACCCAGTGGAGAGATTTCATTCATCCATTAAACGAATAATAAAAGCATTATGCGTGGAGTCGGGAGAAGATTGGGAGAAGAATTTGTCATTGGCTTTGTTTGCCCTTCGGACGGTAAATCATGAGAGTACGGGATTTAGCCCCGCCGAGCTCGTTCATGGAAAAAATTTGAGGACACCCCAAACCTTGCTCTACGAGAATTGGATGGTGCCAGAAGAATCTGACCCAAATGTGGTAGAATACATACTAAATTTGACCAACCGTTTAAAGAGATGTCAGGATTTGACAGTAAAAAAAATGAGTGAAATGCAGTTACGAAGAAAAGCTTGGTATGACAAGAACGCTGTGAAGAGGCAATTTAAGGTGGGCGAGCAGGTGTTAGTATTGTCGACAAATAAAGCTAACAAAATGGCAGTGAACTGGATAGGTCCAGGAGTGGTTACGAGCAAAATCTCGGAAACTAACTATGTGGTCGACGTCCCTGAGAGGAGGGACAAATGCACCATTTATCACGTAAATTTACTTAAACCTTATCATAAGCGCCCCGAACGAGTAAATTTAATAATAGAGGAGGAGGGGGAAGATGTCGAGCAAGAAGCTGAGATCCCTTTTCCCTTGCCTGACCCTACATATTTTGATTTACACGAGATGTTGCGGGTTAGCAATTTGGAAAAACGCGTGTCGGAAAAACAAATAGATCAATTAGGGAAAGTACTTCAGAAACATAAAAGAGTGTTTTCTTCAGACCCTGGGTGTACTAAATTGGTCACGATGGACATTGAGCTGACCAGCGCCGACCCCGTGAGATCGCGACCCTATAGAATGTCCCCACGGCAAACTGAAATAGTGCGTGAGGAAATAAAAAGACTTTTAGATCTGGGAATTGTAGAAATCGGGCAGTCCGACTATACTAGCCCCCTAATTTTAGTGGAGGTGCCTGGGAAAGACCCCCGCCCTTGCGTAGATTATCGTAAGTTGAATGCAATTACGCGCACTGAGTTTTTCCCCTTACCAAACATTGAGGAAGTAGTTGAGCGGGTGAGCGCAGCGCCTTACATAACGCTGATGGATTTAACAAAGGGATATTTTCAGATACCCCTGACCGAAAGAGCAAGCCGTTACGCGGCTTTTGTCACTCCCTTTGGGACGTATCGCCCAAAGAATATGATGTTCGGACTACTCAACGCTCCGTATTATTTTGTAAAACTTTTAGCGCAAGTTTTGAATGGCTTTGAACATTTTACGGCACCCTACATTGATGATATAGCCATATATTCGCAAAGTTGGGAACAGCATGTGATCGATGTGCACAAAGTGCTAGAGCGATTGGGTGACGCAAAACTAACAGTAAAACCTTCTAAGTGTCGTTTCGCACAAGATAGTGTCCGGTTTTTGGGGCATGATGTCGGTTCTGGGAAGAGATCTCCGAGCGAGGCGAAGTTAAAAGCCGTGCAAGATTTTCCAATCCCCACGACTAAAACGTTGATACGGTCATTCTTAGGATTGGTAGGGTATTACGGCAGATACATTCCGAACTTTTCCGAGGTAGCAGCCCCCCTAACAAGCGCATTGAAAGGAAGGATCAGAAAAGAAAAGGTAGTGTGGACGGATGAATGCGAGGAGGCGTTCCGTGCTTTAAAGGGAAGTTTACTAAAGAGCCCTATTCTTTATGCCCCTGACTTTTCGAAAGAGTTCATTCTCCAAACTGATGCAAGTGAGAATGGAATGGGGATTGTACTAGCTCAGATGCATAATGGGGAAGAACATCCAGTTCTATATCTCAGTAAAAAGTTCTCGAAAGCTGAAAAAAATTACAGTGTTATCGAAAAGGAGTTAGCCGCTATAGTTTATGGGTTAAAGAAACTAGCTCACTATTTAAACGGCCAATTTTTCCGTATACAAACCGATCATTCCCCTATCACATACCTTAAAAAAATGATGGGAACGAACGCCAGACTTACTCGTTGGGCTTTATGTCTACAACAGTTCAATTTCGAAATTGAACACAAATCGGGGAAAAGAAATGGTAACGCCGACGGTTTGAGCAGACAGGAACCATAACGGGCCCGAGGCTATTTGTAAAAAAAATTCTGGTAAATTAACATACCTTTTTGGGTTATTTAATTTCCATTTATCGCAATTTATTTGGATTTGGTATTTATATATGTATTTTTTTGTTTTGGTCGAAGAAGTACTTGATCAATTATTTGTGTTAAATATTTTTGGGGATTTTATGCTCGAGAGTTTGTGTTACTTAATTTTTCGGATGACTATTAAGAACTTTAAAAGTTTTGGACGTCATGAAAATCATAAAGGAGTATGGTGCATTTCCAAACTGATTAATGTAGCGCAGGTTAGTTTTGAAAATTTTGGCAATGACGAACAAAATAGGAGAGAATTTTAGGTCATGAGAACCTGATGTTGGTTCACGGGTAGGGTGTCTTTGTTTTTTTCTGAATGTGTTCTGTTAAACTGAGGCTGCCTTTTCGGGAGTCTAGTTCACTGACCTGGGACACCCTCGTTTTCCTAAATGTGTTTTGGACGACAATGTCACCTGAAATTTGATGAGGTTGCACAACGAAATTTCCTTCCTAAGGGGGGAGGAGCTGTGGCATCCTCAGATATGTGCCCGTTTTGAATGCCGCGAGTCCACTTCGTGAAAACAATCTCTTCAAGCAGCCGACTGAGCTCTGTGTTGACGAGACATAGACAGCCATTTCTTCTACGCCTTTGTGCCTTTGTTGGAATACCGCTTCTAAATAAAGGACTAGACTGTCTGGCACCACTTCGGACAGTTTTAAAATTGGGTGTGACGAGTTTGCCTGACAGCCCTGGACGGTGTCCGACTTTGTCGTTGCCGAAAAACCGCAGACGGGGAGGTGTGCTCCATGTTAATGAGGCGCCGGTCGACCAACGAATCCGGGCCTTGGTTTCTTCTACAAAAACAACGTAGCAGTGTTCGTCACCAAGTTTCCACCAATGGGATTTTTTAAGGGGGCTTAGTTGACAAGCCCCGTGTCTTCGAAAAAGACCTCGATCCACACTTTTGGGAAACAGATTGCTCTAGGACTTGAGAGAAACAGGTGCCCTTAGGCATTCTCCGGTTTCGTTGGAAACCGTGATTTTTTTTTGTGACCACCACGGAGGCAACTGTGTTTGCCTGAATTTGTAACCCCATCAATGTAACGATTATTATTTTTTTTTTCTGTAAATAAATTTTTTTTTCGTTAATTTTAAAAAGGGGTTTAGTCCTTCCTTGTTCGTGGTGTGACTTGATTTAATGAAAAGATTGGAATTGTTAATCTTTACATCTGTGACTCACGACGTCACACCCTTTAGAAACACCCGAATGCAACCAAAAGAGGAGGTGCACAACTAGACCCCACTAGGAGTCCACGTACCAAATTTCAACTTTCTAGGACATACCGTTCTTGAGTTATGCGACATACATACGCACATCCGCACTTACGCACATGCATACATACGTACATACAGACACACGAAAACTCGTTGTAATTAACTCGGGAATCGTCAAAATGGATATTTCGCGTGTTTATATGTTCTTAGGCACTTATCCACGTGTGGTCGAGTTGGAAAAAAAAAAACTCAACATTCATTCGTGGGTGAGCAAAATGGAAATTAAGGTCGATTTTTGAGTGAAATTTTTTTTGCGAATACAATACTTCCTTTTTTGCAAAAGGAAGTAAAAAGAAACATAAGTGAAAAAAGATTTTTAGATCCAAAAATTGCAAAGATGCTGCATACATGTTTAATTGATTTATCCTTGGAATTAGCGTTGATCCCGGTGAAAGGTCACGGGAGGTCATTGTGTCCTTCCGAAAAATGTCTTTATTCGGTAAATTTTGTCTGAAGTTTCGGCAAATTTGGAGATATAGTAATTGCAATATTAGTCGACCCATGCGGAACTCCGCATTGTGCTTCGAATACTTTCATGTGGCACTTCGCTCTTTAAAAAAATCAGAGAAAGAACATTAGGAAGAAGAATCGAAAAAAGTAAACGGAAAACAGTAAACGCACAAAAGAAGGCATGTAATTTGAAGACATCAGCAACAAAACCTCGTTGAATATAACGTTGTGATAATGTGATCATCACGCACCATTTGGCTGTACGTAAATAGGGAAGTATCAACCTATCAAATATTCCAATTTTAACTATTGCACAATGTTGACAGGCTTACAAAACACAAAAATTCACCATGGCCGGATTTTTAAAACCAACGATTGATTTTTTATGAATTTTTTAAAGAGCGATGCGCAAAAAAGAGGTGTGGCCTAAAACGTCAGCAGCTGACGTCATTTCCCTGTTCCGATCAGAGCTCCATTTCCATGCCGTGTTGCGCCTACCAGGAGGTGAATAGCACTGTCTTTTTCAGCCTTTTTAAAGCCTTTAACCAGCATTTTTTCCATCATGGAGCTAGGATTCACGAAAGGTCAATCCAATAACCTTCCTCAAATAAAGTCATTCATGGTGTTTGACTTTTTTCGAAAGGACGAGAGATTTAATGTCCTAGAAGTACGGGGAGTGAGACAACAAAGTTTCACCATTGTTATTCTTTAAAATTGTACGTACATATCCGTCTATGTTTGGCGTTCATATTATTCGCATTAGTTTCCCTTATCAAGATTGATCATTTCCATTTGTGTGTCGATGGTTTTTTTATCTGAATATATAAATTACAATGTAAGAGCGCTATTCCAGTTCTTACTTGGCGGCTTTTAATGAGGCGCGCATTTTGTAATAACCCTACTGCAAGTGATTCCAGTACTAAGTTTTAGAGCAGTTTTTGCATGAAAATTTTTCGCTTTGTTGGCAATAAAAGTTGATCTGCTTTTTTTTTGTGGAAAATTGTTTTAAATCCACTAATAATACATGTTAATTATCCTTGAGTTTTTGTGCAACTTAGCAAAAAAAGGAAAAATATATTTTTTTGCTCTTTTGATAAAAATAATAAATTTGAAAATGGTGTTCATTTCATAAAATAAGTACCTTTTTGCAGGTGAGAAAGGTCTTGTATATATAGAAACGCTTCTGGTGATAAACTGAAAATGTATTTTTAAATTATCAATTTGTAATAGTTAAAATTTGAAGACAGTTTGAATGTTAAAAAGAAAGTATTAATAGTTTTTGCATTGTTATTAAAATGGAAATAGTAATGCATCTATTACTTTCTATTTAAGTTTATTGTGCAGGGTTTAAATTCCTT
Organism: Uloborus diversus; assembly: GCF_026930045.1. NCBI lineage: Eukaryota > Metazoa > Arthropoda > Arachnida > Araneae > Uloboridae > Uloborus > Uloborus diversus. The sequence goes on from NC_072735.1 coordinate 23,637,119, forward strand.
TGTTGACTTGCATTTTTTTAAAAATATCTCATATGCTTATTAAACATTTATTTATGAACGGTTGTGAACATATATTTCAAACTGTATTTCTCACTTGACATAGTTTTTAATTAAAATGAAGTGCAAATTTTCATTTTCAAATTTTAATTAATAAACACACTTGAAAACACTTCTTTCGAAGATCCTGCTGGGACGGAACAATAACAAATCGCTTGTGAGGAGTTTTTTTAGATGTAGATACGCATCCAGGAACGAAGCAATACTTGTAATTTATTCTACTAGCCATGACAAAGAAAATCAAATTAAAAACAATCGCAGAATGCATTAAACCCTACAGACAGCTCAGCAAAGGATTTTCACTATAGTATATTCCAATCTAAGTTGGCACTGAAGGGAAAGGTACGAGATGTGTTACTCCGCGATGAGAAGTAGTTCTAGTAAATTTGGAGGTTTAAACGGGTGTAAATTCCCAAATGATGTGAAAAAAATAGAGAATGTATGTGGTTGAGACATATAGTTGAAGTTGTTGTGTGTTAAATATACTTAATTTATAAGAATTTGATTACGAAAGGAAAATCAAAGCGCCGTAACTCGACTTTGTCTTGGCGAAGACTTGAGTTTTCAAGGTTAACCTTGGCGGGCTTCCTGTGGAACGGCAAACCCCCCAGAACTCGTTTCTCCCCACTTCGCATCGCCCAAGGAAAAACATCTGATTGTCATTATGACTCTTGAAAGAACTCTCCTTATTGTGGTCAAAGCATTTCTGCCTGGTCTTTTTTCTCATTTATGCTTTCCATCGTTATTTCCGAATACATTTTTAAAAACAGTTTTCGTGAGTAAGAAATAAAAAATGAAATGAAAATATTAATTTTCAATTATTTACTTGCTGCAATTACAAATACAATGGGATTTTTTTTTCTTTGAATTCGAGATTTATTTTACTTGGTAGTTTTAAATAGCTTTCGTTTCTTACATAATGAGCCCAAACTTCAAGAAAATTATTGTGAAAAAATGAAAGAAACCCGAATTTTGTTTGAATGTAACGAATACTTGTTGTGTACAAATCCTTGCTACGGCAAAAGTCGTTTTTTTCTTCTTTTCTTTTTTGGATCGTTTGATAAGTTTATGGAGGAAAAAATATAATGCTCTTACACACGTATGTACAGATTCACTATTACAAATTTACACCGATGAACTGCTGGATGAAGAAGTTTTACTTTTTCACTTTAAATTTGAAACATACACATCTCCCTTGAAATACGAAATTAATTCGCCCCACCCTCCCCAGGTTTAGAACCCCTGCCTTAAATTAATTTTTTATATTAAGTAAATTTACTCACTCCCAAAATATACCTATAAAGTAGGCTACATTAACTACGCTAAGGGTTAGTAAAATAATTTTTAATAAACTGAGTTTCGGGGTTAATCATATACTTTCACAGTCACGCAAAATTGAGAGCCATAACTTTTCTATTTGCACAAACCTCGATGCATTTTCGTTTATTATTTTTAACTTTTTTCATAAATAAGTTGAGCTTAAAATCGACCTTTTTTTTTTTGAAAAATTCAAAATTAATATCTTCTCTGAGCTCCGAAAGGCAGTAATAGCTAATTGTTCCCATGAAGTTTCTAAATTTTTTTATTTGAATAAATTTTTTTAGAAAGGGCAATCTTTTTTTTTTTTTTTCGAAAACTGGTTATTTAATCTTGGATCTTCACCGTTATTACTAGAGTATAAAAGGAAAACGCGTGTACAGGGTTGAAGTATGTTATTTTAGATAATAAAACAACGCTGAGTTACACAAATTTGCCGAGAATTGCAGACAGGTGTTTCGGGGTTTCAAGGAACACCCAGTTTTAATGCAGAAAAGTGAGCACGATCTTTTTTTTTTCTCGATGAAAAGTGGGATCCTTGAAACCTCAAAACAGGTGTCTGTAACGAATTATCATTGTTACATTTTCTTTTACTTTTCTGCACAAAGGTACTTCTTTGATTTATATACATATGTATAAAAAGACACAATGTCACCTTTTCCGAATTCCGAAGAAATGGTTGGCATTGGCACAGTTGGATTTTTAAATCAGAGGGATTATGGAAAATAATCTATAAACATTAAGAGTTCCTTTTTTGTTGCAAAGATTTAAACGAACTTAGGATGCATTTCTCAACTCCAGAGAGCAAGTCGAGTGCATGTGAAAAATTAAAGAGAAGTTATTCAAAACAGAGGTAAAGAATATGGGGGGTAACAAAGGTTGCAGATTATTTCAAATATGCAATCAATTTTGTCCCGAAAGCTAAGTTTTATTTTTAAATGGCAATTTCAGTTTAATTTAGTCATTTTTTCTGAAAGCACAAGTTGTAAAGAAGCTATAAATTTATATATACATAAGATATGGATAAGAGGAGGCACATATGGAATACCATCTCCATGTCAGAGGCAGGGTAAAAGATCCACTTCTTAACAAACTAATAAAATTGCAGGCAAGGACTGAAAATTAACATTTTTTTTTTTCGCTAAAGGCTTGTTGATGAACAGCCTTTAGCGAATTCTGAGGATCTGCAATAGAAAAACGAAGATGCGCTTTGGAGAACATGCATGATAGTTTTTCATTTGTTATACTTCTGAAAAGAACGCGGTTCTTTTCTATGCCTTTGGTACCCATTATTACTATGGATAAATGTTCACAGCTGTGTGCTAACGTTCTCCTTACATATATCAACTTCGGTCGTCTTATTTTTCCTTTTGAAATAGATGATATATACATACTGGATGGTCCGTATTTTGACGAGAGGGCACATGCTTTTTATCAGCGAACGAAGAAATCACCAGAGACAGAGTATGCGTCTTTCAGAGCATATTCTCTTCTTTTAATTATTACTTTTTATTTGCTTTCCTGCTAATTTTTTAATCATTCAGAATTATTTGTTAATTACTTTGTCACCGATAGCTCTCCGCCGCTGTAAAATGAAATCCCATTCACAGCCTTGCATTTGTGATAAAAATATGATGAAATATATTTGAGACAAATGTAATTTCTTTGAAAACTTCAAGGATAGTTGTTTCGTTCTTGGTATTTTATATTTTATTTTTCCCTCGCCAAATTCGGCAAGTCGCGCCGCTGACTGGCACGCGCCCTACGCAGAGTAACCTCGTTTCCTTGACAACGGCTGCAATTCGGCTCGCCTAGCTTTCCCTTCAGTGCCAACTTACTGTGAAACGAAGTATAGCCTTTTATGCGCGCTGCTGTTAGAAGGCTCTTGTTTTCCCGCGCCTTCCCCCAAAAATCGCCAAGCACTTCTTTGTCCTAGCCAACCCCGCCGCCTCGCAACGCGGCAGTGACGTCATTCAAAGGACTTACAAGCAAATGACGTCACTCGCGCGTGAACTTTAAAAAATTATTTAAAAAAAAAGTATTAGTCGTATCGTAAAAATTTTTTCGCAGATGATGTTCATGTATGTTACTCTATCAAATAAAAATAAAGTTAGAAAATCGAATACTTCCCTAAACGGGTTGTGGAAAATACAGTCCTGCCTATATGAGCATCTGACGGAAAAAAAAAGAGATATTTATTGGCACGGATTTGAATTGGCGCCATCTTGATTAACAGCACGACACTCCAACCAACCGAGCAGTTGCGCCTTTGTTTTCGAACGCTATTCATTGACGCAATGTGTAATAAATAACAGCAAAAAAAGCTTTCTGCCAAAAAAAAAAAAAAAAACATGCGTCTATGTTTTGTCATTAGCCAGCATGATACGCTTTAAAGTTATTCATAAAGCATGGAATTTGATTAAGGAATGAGGAAGATCTCGCGTAGCGTTTGAACCAAACGTTTTGGAGAAATAATAAATTAGATTGAAGATAAATGTTTTATTTTTTGAAAAATGATACAATTTCGCATAACAGGCTGTTTTAACCGTTACGGCTTGAATGCCAGCACATGTTTTTCTTTTAATCGAAAATTTAAAATTCAAATCCAAAACCAGTTGAACTGGAGTCCATTTTTACTTACAAAAAAAGTATTGTATTCGCAAAAAAATTTCACTTAAAAATCGGCCTTAATTTCCATTTTGCTCCATTTTTTTTCAGGAAAGAAATAATTAGAATTTCTTTAAACTTGGAGGATATTTTATTCCTTTTTAGCCTACTTTCCCAGTAAAAGTCAGAAAAAGAAGAAAAAAAGCATTAAAAGAGGGCTTAATGAATCTTAAAAATATCGCGAAAAACAAAAAACAAAAAATAAAATAAAATAAATAAATAAATAAATATATATATCGAAAAATTAAAAATTAGAAAGTATGGTATTGAGATGGGGAAAAATGTCTGTCGGTCTGTCTGTCTCCCCCTAATAACTACTGAATGAATAGTCCGATTCGAACAAACTATTTTTTGTTCGAAAGATCTCGGCGAGGAAATCTCATTCAGACATTTCACTTTTTGATTTGAACTATTTTTTTTGTCAATTTTGAACAGTTCAAAAAAACTTAACATTAGCGCCTACGGGGAAATTCAAGGCAATTCCGAACTGTGAGGCGAATTTGCGTCAAACAAACTTTGTAGGAAAAAGCTTTTGATGAAAAACTTGTATGTAAAATATTTTTTTTATTTGAACAATTTTCCGTTCAATTTTGAACAGTTCAAACCCTTTAACACTAGCGCCTACGGGAAAACTGAATAGATTCCGTTCTTGAAGGCGGATTTACTTCAAACAAATTTTGTTGGAAATAGCTCTTGACGCCAAACTCCAGACTCCGACTCGGAGAATTTAGGGGCACCTGACTCCGACTCCGTCTCCTGTGCCCGACAACTAATCGGACTCCGACTCCCCGACTTCGACTCTGACTTCGTAGCTTTGGCAAAAATTTATACACGGTGGACAAATGACTGACTCCGATTCTTGGATATTCGACTCCGACTCCTTTATCCCAAAATGAGATTGACTCCGACTCCGCAGCTATGGTTTTAACTGTGAAATAATTATTGTTGATATGACTTGTTTTTATTTTCACGCTAAAGTTTTAAGTTAGGTATTCAGTTTTCGGCGAATAAACTCGAAGTCATTTATGTTTCTACATAAAGATATACGCAGACGATTTTTTTTTTTTTGACAGTGAAAATTATTTCTTTAAGTTGACATTTTATTGTTTTTTTTATTTATTTTGGTAAGTGCATTAATTAATTTAAAAAAATATTTTTGGCAACAGGGGAAAAAGAAACGATTTTTTTAATATGATGTATTTATTTTAATAAGCTCATTAATTTTAATTATTAGTTTTTCTTTTTGAAAGCTGTTAAAGAATTTTTTTAATGGAAAAAAGTGTATTAGCTGCTTTGTTTAAAAAGTGCTGATATTTTTTTTTACGCATCTAATTTTTTTAGATGAGTAAGGAATATTTTATTATTAGAAATCAGCTTAAATTATTAAAAAAATATGCTTGAAACAATTTGCCATTTTGGCTATTTTTGAGAATATTGATCAGGTACTAGAAAGTAGTATGGGTATACGGGAAAGTGGGCTGGTTTAGTTCTAGACGGAACTTCTTGTTTAAAATACACTTTGTAATTTTTCGAAGTCATTTTCACCAGAATTAGTGGAGTTGAAGCTGCTGTCCATGGGCGGTCGCCATCCGAGCTTGTTGCTGGTGGACATTACCGAAGCCACAATTTTTGCCTATAATGATTACAATTTTTTATTCTCGTAAGTAACACATTTCCCTAAAATATGAACCTAATTGTAATGAAAAAAAAGTTGAAAATGGCTCGTTTTTGAGGTGTTTGATTACAATGTTAAGTTTTCTACCTTTTATTTCACACTTCTTGCAGTAATTAATATTTTGATTAATAATATCATCAAAGAGTTAGGTTTATATAAAATATAATTGAACAAAGATTATTCACAGAAATTTTCAAAACGATTGGTTAAAAACTCTTCGATCTAGAATACAAACCAGGGTGGTTCAAAAATACATGTAAAATACTGGAAGAATTTTAGCTTCCTATTTCAACTGAAAGAGGGTGCTCAATCCCTCCCCCAAACTTCATCAGTATGGGGAGGAGAGTTAAAAAAATACATTGAAATGAAAAAACAATGCTACATATTATAATATACACTAGTAATATGCATATACATTGCAATAAAATAATTATTTGCAAGAAAACAGCTGGGGAAATTAAATGTTTCTAAATTTGTGGCATTTTCTATGCAACGTCTAATGTTAAAAATAAGGGGTCGTTGAGCACCCTCTCAAAATTTGAGTAAGAAGCTGAAACTTTTACAGGAAAATACTATTAGTAAGTTTAAAAAAAAAAAAGGGGGGGGGGGTTCCTGGACTCTAGCTGAAAAAAAGTTTTTTGGAACCACCCTAATGCATACCAATTGAAAAGAAGTTGTTTCCAGAAAAATGCGTTTGAAAAAATGTGCCGTTAACGTTTTCGAGTCTTCACTCATAGCATCGGAACTAATCGGAATTTTTCACTTAAATTTTGGCAACATATTCTTCAATAGTTTTACTGACATTTTATGACATGAAAAAAAGTGAAATTTTTGGCCGGTCTAAACTGGTTTCCCACCTTAAACAGATGAAGATATAACCCGTTTATCGCAACACGAAGGAGGTTTTTTTCTTCGAACGAATCGCGGAAATTAACACGGAATTTTGGTCAGGAGGAAAAGTTTGATGAAATGCGAATGAAATATAAATCATTTCGCAAGAATTTGTTAAAAATTTTAGGAGTATTCAAGCCGTTCATTTGTTTTCTAGTTTGTGTCATTTCAAGAAAATGTTAAGAGTAGAGGAAGCACAGTGGTCATTATTATTTTAAAATTTTATTATAACTTGCCAACTACTCCAACTCTATTCCAAATTAAAAATAGTATTTTTAATTAATGATGTTGATGATTCTTTTGATTTCCTTTGTTAATTTCTTCATGAACGCAATGTTTATCAAATTATAAAAATAACAATAACTATACAAAGTTTATTTATTTATTTTTTATTTTCCTCTTCTTCTCACTAATACATTTTGAAGAAATAAACTGTTTTAGAAGACACTAAATCACACATTCCAAAAAAAAAAAAACAAAAAACTAATAGTAAACGCAAACTAAACTCTTCCTCGCTACATGATTTCTTAAAAAATATTTAACTTTCCTGTCCCAAATCAGGATAGTTGATATAAATCATTAAACAAAAAAATTGTTAGTCAAAAAGAGAGTTGGAAAAAAAATCAATACTGAAAAAATATATTCAATACTGAGTAAAGAAAAGAAAAAGTTTGAAAGACTTCAATTATTATCCACGATACTTTTATCAGCAATGTCCCAGAAAATCTTCATGACGTTTAGGTGTACATGTGTCAAGATATAGCATTTCTGTCGCAAGAGATGTGATAGCTATAATGTCGATCATACACATCAATCCTTTTTCAATTGGTGGAAACCCAACGTGGGCGTATCCGCGCATGTCTGTTGGGCGAACGAGGCGGGGCTTCAAAAACATTTCCTTACCCCGCCAAACGTTATTATGATATTCATAGAGATAGTGGATGCGATTCGAATTAGTAGCGTGGATTGATTAGAAGAAAAATTGCTTTTTCTGGCGGTTTTCCTCGAAGGTTTTGTGCTGCAAAATACCAAGTCCTGTGTACTGCGATGGTTTAAATTGATAGTCAACAAGGAAAAACGGCAATTTCAGGCAGCTGAGTTGTGAATATTATTGTAAATTTTGTGTCTCGTATTGATAACTTCAGTAAAACACTCAGAAAACGCATGTTTTGACACAAACTGCGCACATTTTTTCTTCTTAATTCTGCATATTCGTTCAGGTAAGTTCTTTGAAATATTATTGAGATATTTTCTTTGTTTACTATATGCATTGTAAGATCTTTTATTTATAAAAAAAGTGAAAACTGCTCACTTTCAGTACGTACCTCTGGTTTAGGAGTAATTAAGCAACCGGATAAAACCAGCTCATTTTTGTTGTATCCAGGTGCTTAGATACACTTTATTGACTTGAAAAGAAGTTTGTCTTAATTATTATTTTTTAAAATGATGATTGAATTTTCTTCATAATAAAAAGGAAATTATCAAGCATGAATTTGAAATAAGTGACATATGTTGACTCACGTAAGTTTTTCCAAAAAAAAATAATAATGAGCATATTTTCCCATTAAAATATTATGATGGAATGATATAAATCGATTTTTTCAACCAATAAATAAATATTTTTTCATAATTGTCACATTAAATTAAAGTCACTGTTTTTTTTTTAAACAGTGGACAAAAATGTTAGTTTTCAGGAAAACTAATACAAAGATCAATAGCAGCGGAATTAATAAGTCATATGTATTAAGCTTGAGAAGCATTGTTTATTTTCAACAATAAAGTGTAATATGCTGTAATACTAAAAGTCTTAACTGAAAATGGTTTTAAATAACATCAAATGGATTTTTTAAGTTAAGACTTTTAGCATCACATATATCTTCAATCCCAAATACACATATTTTATTGCTCTATTCAAAAACGCACATATTAAACTACTTGTATTAAATCTTTACTAATAATAAAGCTCAAAGTCTCTCTGTCTGTAGGATGTCTGGATCTCTGTGACGCGCATAGTGCCTAGACCGTTCAGCCGCTTTTCATGAAATTTGGCAAAGTTAGTTTGTAGCACGAGGGTGTGCATCTCGAAGCGATTTTTCGAAAATTCGATTTTGTTTTTTTTTCTATTTCAATTTTAAGAACATTTTCCGGAGAAAAATTTTCATAAGATGGACGAGTAAATTACGAAATTATCATGACGTGGAATGGGAGAGTGCATGAACATAGCTAATTGACGAGAAATTCGTCATCCATTATTTGTAAATATACAGGCAAACCGAATGACCTTTTAATTTTCAACTACGAGCAAAGCCGTGCGGGTACCACTAGTTAAAAATACAAGTCCAACAGAATATGAAATTTATGAAGTGACGGATACAAATACTCTTATGCCAGCGACGAAAAGAAACCGCATTCACACATAACATCAAATTTATTTTCTTATCACTTTCAAGTTAGAAATCAATATGTTTGCAATTGCTTAGGTTTCTGATAACTTTTCCGTTATTTCTTTGCTAATTCATAATTAGATGATGATTACGAAAAATATCGGGAAGAATTTTTCCTCTGATTACTTTTATTTGTAAGCATTTTTTTTACAATTTAATTTAAACAATTAATTTAAATTATCTTAAAGCGACATTGAAAACTTTGAATCATTTTTTTAACGTCATAATAATTTTAGGGTCATTACATAATTTCATGAACTTTCATTTTTTTACATTGCAACATCTTACGCCATCACAATTTGACGTTACAGTACAAATGGATACATTCTTTCTTAAAAATGTAATATTTCAAGATTGGATAATTATTCATTTATTTCTGCTTGTTTATTGATTGCATACGTATAGTGTCAATGCTATATACTCATCCGACGCTTTTACAGAGCGTCTTTTCAATAAGAAATTCAGACATTTGTTTTAACATTTCAAATTAATTCTTTTTTCAATCAGCAGATACTCATCAGATTCTCATTTCAATCAGATTTTTTTCTGGCTTTGCATCGAAAGGAGCTGAACAAAATATAAATGTAACTTTTTGCGTTGGAGAAGCTGAGGAACTAATAATACGTAAAAAATTTCAAACATTAAAAAATTTAAATTTTTTAATATAAAAATGTATTAGTGAAAAATGATTTTCATCTACACAGTTTTATTTATCAATTCATTAATTGATGTTTTCAAATATCCATTGATTTAAAAATCATGTGATATTTATCAGGCAAAACGTCTTCGTTTGTGTAAAAAACGAGGATCGAATCAACATCATTATAAACAGCGAACTTATAAAAACTATTGCATGTCTATGTATTTTGATGTTACAAACTCTTTCTCAACTTAGACAAAGTTTTGTACTGTAGATATCTTACACCCTGCAACAGTTATTGACGGAAGCTCAAAGCATTTTCTGAATTGAAGAAGGGTTTCTATGTATCTCCGAAACACGCGTATGAATTCATTTTTATAATTTTATACTTTAATGACATTGATCATTTTCATTTCCGAAACACGCGTACAAAATCCTTTTTATAATTTTATACTTTAATGGCACTGATCATTTTCATTTTATTTTGTGCGGTAATTATCAGTTTAGTGTAATAAAGAAAATGATTTGTTTTTATTGCAACGTGTTTCTTGCACGCATAATCATACCCAAAAAATATTTTCATATTTTGCTATTTTTTTCTGAAAACTTACTTGGAAACTCATTCCATTAAGTTGTATTAAAATTTATTTCTGACCAAATTGCCTCAATCTTAGTTTCTAGCTGCATTTTTACCGGTGTATGTCCATGCCAATAGGAAACTCTAAAGTAGAGGAATGTGAGGTAAAGGGAAATAATCAATAAAACTTACCATTTTTAAAATGAAAAAAATTATTTCGCAAATTACAGTACGCAAAGAAAGAGCAACTTGTTTTGCAGTAAAATGCACATTGAAACATTACTTCTTATTTTTGGCAGTAAATTTGTACCTTCAAACAAAAGTGAAAAATTTTCACTTTTTTCTTTGTATGGGGCAAAATGAAAAGTGTTTTTTTTTAAGTGAAATACTTTCTATAAGACTATTTAAAGTATTTTTCATCAAATGAATGAGTGAATAAAAGAATGAATGAATAAATAAATAGATAATGAAACAAACAACAAGCGATTAAATAGATAGAATCATTAATAAATATGAGAAGGAATAATAAATAAAAACACTAAAATAGTGAACTAATAAGAAAATAAGTGCACTAATTAATAGAGAAGTTAATTGACGTTAATTATTAAATGAAAGAATGTAAATTAGTTAATTAATAATCAGTACGTTAGTAATTTAATGTGTAATTGAACAAGTAAGCGCGAAATGAACTATTTTACACTGCCCCATCCACTTTTCTCACATGCGCTTGACTCACTGTACAAAACATTTAAAATAAAAGTAAGCGTAACATTAAAGAAATAAATTCTACATCGGAAATCAGTCGGTCTCAATTAATATTTAAAATGTTATAACAAAAGCTTTATCACTTTATTATAATAACAAAAACAAATTTTGACTTACGACGAAATTTTACAGTATGAATATTGATTTTTGAATATTGTTTGCGTTATCATATGTTTTGATCCACAGAGATAATTTTTTCTGACTGGAATATACTGCATGTGTTTGAACACATAGTTAAAATATTACCAGCTAGGTGACGCTAAAGACACAGTAAATATTTCACCATTTCACTTTCCCTCCACATTCCACCAGTAAGGATAAAAGCAGTGAAAATTGATACAGCTAATGGATATGTCATTGCAAAAGTTGTTACCAAATACGTATGTACGATTCTAACTAGGTGCGACATCGATGGCAAAACATCGATGTCACAAATTAAAACATCAATAGTATTGATACATCGACCAAAAAACATCGATATTTTAAAACATCGATCTTTTTATCACTATATAACATACATTTTTGAATACTACACTACAGTATGAACTATACATTTTTGAATATACTACTACTATACATACATGATAATCTCTAAAAAAATGTTTCTTAGTGGATCAGTGAATTCTCTTTGCGTCAATTCGTTGAATTATAGCTATTACTTCGGAAATTTCTAAGTAAAGCCAGTAATAAATTATATATATATTTGTTAATTTAAGAAATACAAAAGAATGCGCACCCGACGAATATATTGAAAATACTGAACCTCAAATCATGAATTCAATTTAATCAGAATAATTACGCAACAGTGAAAAAGATCTGTATTTGAGAACTATAGGGCTTAAGTACTTTTTTTTTTGTCGATGTTTCAGGGAGTTCAGTATTATTAATTTATAGATACCATCTTTTTTTTGTTGTTGTTTTGTTTTCATTTTGGAGATCGATGTTTTGAAACATTGATGTTTTTTAATCGATATCGCTTCCCTGTGAGAAATTTTATTATAATCTTCAATTAAAATACAAAAACATGAACATCGAAAAAATATCGAGCCCAAAACATCGATGTTCCAAAAACATCGAAAGTTAAATATCGATATTAAAAATATCGATGTTTTAGCAAAAACATCGATGTTTCCAAAACATCGACATCGATGTCGCACCCCTAATTCTAACATTTGCAAAAAGCATAAAAATCTGTATGGGTTTTTGCATTCACACCTGAGCATTTCATTTAGAATTGTAAGACTGTTTTCTGAAATGATATAGTAGGTATAGGAAAATGCTTTTAATATTCCCTATCCCTGTATAAAAAGTCTGCAAAATTCAAGGAATGTAAGATTTAAAAAAGCTAAATGTGGGTGTTTTTGCAACAACGACTTTGCTGTAAAGAAAACCGTTTTACAGTATCTAGCACACTGAAGTTCCAACGGCTTTTTTTTTGAGCAATCACGATTGCTTATTGCTTTCATTTGATTGTTTTTGGCGTCCTATCATTTTATTTTCCCACCGCCACCCTTCGCACCATCACCGTCGACCGGCTCCTCACGATGCTGCTCCTAGAGCGAAAGCCATCTCCAGGTTGCATCCAAGTCCTACACACACGCGCATACATACACAACTACACGCACACGCACGCACACACACACATACACACACAAACACACACAAATACATACAGACACCTACACATGCACACACACACACAAACACATACACACACTCATACAAACAACTACCCACACATTCATGCCTGCACACAGACACAAACACATATGCCTACACACATACACATACCCCCACATACACACACATGCATACACACAACTACTCACACACTTATGCAGACACAAACACACATGCCTACACACATACACATACCCCTACACACAACAAACATACCCCTACAGACAACACACAGACCCCCACACACAAACACACACGCCTACATACACACACTCGTGATTGCGAAAAACATAATTTGAATTCGAGATGTCAAAATTCAGATTAATTTTTTTTTGTCGTAGACTGCATAGCTGAGCATTTGGAATGTTAAAAAAAATGTTTCCCAAAACAATGTATGAACGGAGAAAGTCTGTCTGAATTTCCAGTCTAAAATAAGTTCGCAAAATTATTTATGTAAGATTAAACAATTTTAAGTTCTTGAAATAAACGACTGTGTCGTAAAGAAAGCCGTTTTGCATAGTCTCTAACTCAAAAAGTTCTAAGCCTTTCTCTGTCGTAGACTCTCCCAGCTAAGCTTTTCATTTGGAATTTTTTTCAGAATGTTTCCCGTAGCAAGTGTGATGCATGTAAAAAGCTTTTCTAAATTTCCAGTGCAAAAGAACTCCGCAAAATTTAAGTTAACGTAATGGTTTGATAACCTTAAAGTGGGTGTTTTTGCAATAACGATCTTGCTGTAAAGAAAACCGTTTTACAGTCTCTAGCCCGTAGGAGTTCGAAACTGTTTTTCTGTCATAGACGAGCACCAGCTAATTTTTTCATATAGAAATTTTAAGAATATTTTCTGCAACAATGCAAGCAATGGTAAAAGTTTTTGGAATTTTCAGTCTAAAAACAATTCTGAAAGGCTCATGTCAAGATTTAAACAAATTGAATGTTGGTGTTTTTGCAATTACGCCTTCCTGTAAAGATAACTGTTTTACAGTATTTAGATCAAAGAAGTTCCAACAGTTGTTCTTTTGTGGATCCACCTTTTTTTCCCTTCGGAGCAAGAAAGCGTTTCAACTTATCTCTCTTCATTCTCTCCCCTTCTTTTGTCGCAGTAATTTACGGCAGTAAAACCGTCTGCCTTGCTTAAATTATATTGGGAAAACTCTATATACACAAAAATGTACACATAACTTTCCAATTATTGATTACGAGTCGCTTGTAAATGATTGCTTACACGTTGCTTCCAAAGAATGATTTGACGAAATCTCTGGAGCTTTTACTTTTAGTTGAATATTTTAGGTTAATAGCAGAAGGGTAACAGAAATTTTCTTTAGAACTTAATATTCACGTCTGTAGAGCAGTTTAAAATCATGCAAAGATTTTTCAAATAAAATGAGAGCTATTTTACACTGATATATCTTTGCGGACCCATTTTGTAAAATAATGAATTCTGTTCGAATCTTCTCATAAATTATTAGGGGAGAAAAAAAAAGACTCGTAAACAAGTGAAATGAAAGCCCTGAAATTTTTCAGTGCAGTTACTTATTCTATTTTTTAAATAAAAAATATTTAATTTTCACAGTTTACTTTAGTTTATTTCTGCATTTGGGGACATTTTAAATGAAATAGAACGTGTTTAATATTCCACGCAGTTTCACCTCTTTATTCGTTTTTGAATGCTTATTTTCCTACCACTACTGTCCGTACGAATTAAGACTTAATCGGTCAAATATAACAGAAAAATTAATGAATTATTGAATAAATAAGTAATTAAACAAATGATACTTTTCCCTTCAATTTTCCCAATAAATAGGCGAAATTAGTAATTTTTGCAGTTAAAAAGAGAATAAATCACGTTTTCTCACATGCTGCTTCATTAAAATCCGACTAATACTTTTCAATCAAATGTACATAAAAATAATTTTGCGAGAGTTAAAATTTAAAAAGATATTTAAGCAACGCATTCTGTTTATCAAACCAAACATTTTTAAAAAAGTTATAATTTTTACAATTTTTCTGATACATTTTGGAATGCCTGAATTGCTTATTGAAAGTTTTTGCCATCGGTTAGCTGAAATTGGCGTCGTAATTAATATGAGCTTTGAGCTGCTTAATTGTGTGGCCTGACAAAAAAAAAGCCATGAATTAAAAAATTATATAAATATTGAAATAAAGAACAAAGCAACAAAAGAAAACTTTTGCTGTTGTTCTTGAAACTTCTGATTTAAACTTAGAGACTAATTAGATACATAATTTACTTTTGCAGTGGCCGAAGATGGCTATTTCTAAAAATTGGTATGCATGTAAGACAATCTACAGGGAGACAACAAATAACTTGGACATACATGATGCATTATAATTTTAATGCTAATGAAAATATTACGACCAAACTTCAAAATAAATATGAATACATTATTTCGTTTAATATATTTACAAATTTTCAAAGTGGCTAACGTTAAAATACAGAGCTTTAGACGTGCCACAAAGTTTTCGGCTATGGGTCGCAACTCACTTACTGATATTTTATCCCATTCCTTGCATAAGAATTTCTTTAGGGATGCCGAAGTTTTATGAGGTTTAGCACACATTCGTGCCTCCAAGACCTTCTTGCTTTGTTAAACGGCATCAACGACCCCAATCTGTAATGACTTGGGCTTTGGGGTGGGATACCTGCTGGTGGGAAAACACCACTTGTTTCTGCTGATCAAGGGATAAAGATTAATCTCGAAACATATCTCAAATTCATTTCGGAAGATGTTGTCTTACTGTCTGACCATCGATTACATGGAAAGGCTAATATCCGGTTTATAGGCGGAAATGGACGTATCTATTAGTTTATAGGGATGTTAGTTGGTTTGTTACAGATGTGCACTTATTCCTCTATGTTATTTAGCCTTTAGTTTTGTAAAAATGAAAATTTGCTTTCAGCAACATTTTTTTAATCTAAAGTATATTCGATCTATATTCTCACGGCAAAAATTAAGTGATTTATTTATTCACAACAAATTTTTGAGCTTACCATTTTGCTTTTAGGTTCCTGAACGAAATGAAAATATTTTCTTTTTTTTTGTTTTTTCCATGGTAACGATTTTTGTTTTCCCTTACTTTATTTTAGAGAATGCAATAAATGAATAAGGCATTAGTGACATTTTAAAACGCGTGCATCAAAATCCCATCGTTATTTTCCCTTCTACTGTCCAACCACGGATTGCATGGAATTTTCAAACGTCCAGATAAGACGAATCAATGTGAATAAGAGGGGAAAGTAAAAATTTGATCCGCGTATTCCGCTTATTTGAATGAGACTCTGCTTCTGCAAAAGCTGACATCGATAAAAATAATAGATTCGTCCATTTCCGGCTGTAAAACGGATGTTTGTCTTTCCATACCATCCGTGGTCAGACAGTACCCTGCTAGATTCATTCAGATGGAATAGTCTTTGCTTATCAGATTGCCAAATTACATATAATCCGCGGTCAATACCTTGGTCGCAAAAATTCTTTGGAAACGAAAGATGAATCTTCCGACAGATTCCGCAACTGCACATAGAGCTAAAAGCACTCAAAATGGGTGCAAGACACATTCTCCGGACTTCATTGGAGCCCAAGAATGGCCATCGTGTTTCCCAGATTTGAACCCAATGGATTATTGTGTTTGGTCTATCTTGGAGACGAGGGTTTATGATAAAACTTTGGTATCCTCCAAAAAATCCTTATGCAAGGAATGGGATAAAATGTTAGTAAGCGTGTTGTGGTTCATAGCCAAAAGTTTTGTGAAACGTTTGAAGCTCTGTGTTAAAGCCGAAGGTAGCCCCTTTGAAAATTTGTAAATTATTAGACGAAATAGTGTATTCATATTAATTTTGAAGTTTGGTCGTAATATTTTCATTAGCATTAAAACTATTATGTACTAGTGGTATTCGCACGGCTTTGCCCGTAATAGAAAAATTAAAAGGTCTTTTGGTTCGCCTGTATATTTATAAATAATGTATGGTGAATTTTCTCGCCAATTGGCTTATACCCATGTTACGGTTCCACGTTATGATAATTTCTTATCTCGCCAATTGGCTTGTGCCCATGTTACGGTTCCACGTTATGATAATTTCGTAATTTACTCGTCCATCTTATGATATTTTTGTTCTTACAATTGGAATAGAAAAAGAATCACATCGAATTTTCGAAAAATCGCTTCGAGGTGCACACCCCCATGCTACAAACTAACTTTGTGCCAAATTTCATGAAAATCGGCCGAACGGTTTAGACGCTATGCGCGTCACAGAGATCCAGACATCCTACAGACATCCAGAGATCCTCCGGACAGAGAGACTTTCAGCTTTATTATTAGTAAAGATTATATGTGTCCAAATTATTTCTTGCCACCCTGTAGATAGTGATTTCGTAATATAATTCTTTTCATCAAATTAGGGACACTTTGTTTCATGTAGGGGAAAAGAGAAGCATGTGAACAAGGGGTACATATTTGAACATGGCATGTTTTACAAGGATACCTTGAACTAAAAAATCTTGAAAAATTCTCACATAAAGGCAACATCAGTCCTAACTCTTCGTAAAACTTTTAGAGCAATGAGTCGATTTTTGTTTCTGTGGCAACAACTTCTTTGTTTTGCATGTATTGTAGGTAACGTCATAAAACCAAATAAAACGATTATTAAAAAGCAATTCTTTTACTTGGCACCGCGGCTGTTTAATGAACTAACGGAAGATGTTAGGAATGAGAAGAACTTCAAAAAATATAAACAAAGGGTCAATGAATATATGCAAAAGAACGACATTCTATCAATAATTAACTTTTAGATGATAAAATATACTGACTTGCCAACGGGGGGGGGATTTTGTATTGTATTTTTTTATACTATAGAGTGTTTCAATGCGAGTTATTGTGTTTTTTTTTCTGGAGTCAAACAGTCGAATTATTGTTCTGTGTGAAATATTTATTACTTGTGTAAAATTAATTTATAAATGTTACTGTTTAATACATATTTGTGTTTGTACTCCATATTAAACCAATTAAATAACACTGCGGACAGTGCCTTTGGCGCTCTTTAGTGTTGAATTTACTACTAACTCATGCTGAACTATAATAAAGATTTTCTTAATGTTTTGTTATGACGTTTGTAATTTGTTTTATAATTTGTATGTTTTAACTTAACTTTATTTTATTTTGCTTACTGTTATGTATGTGTGTTTTGTTAATAATAATAATAATTTTATCAGTCTTCATCACGTGAAAACACATTAAACTAACCAGCTACATTTGATTACTGCAAACAATCATATGGACATTCTTAAAAGTTTAAGACAATGTTTAAATTTTTTTATGGCATTAAGAATTCTTTACCTTTGGAAATGAGTCCTAAGGTAGATAATGGGGCACTTGTGAACACAACATCTAGGGCAGATGTGAGCTGCTCCAGGTCTTCTTCATACTATTAATATTTGTGTAGGATATAAAAAGTTAAAAAAAAATGTGGGAACATTCAAAGTTATTTTTTTCTACAATTTATAAATTTATTGTTAATAAAATTAACAACAAATTATTATTTATTTATTTATTGTTACTAAAGTGGTCAACAATTTAGAGTTATTGAACCGCTAAAAATAAAAAGACAAAGTTTATTAATTTTCTTAGAAACTTAAGTTTAAACTCATTATCGAATACAGTATCATAATCTGTATGAAGCTTGACATTAAGATATAGTAAGAACTAAAATTATATAACAAAATATTCGTTGTACTGTGTAGTCAGTTTTTTTTTCTTGTCTATCCAGGGATCAGAACATGCTACAAAACTTAAAATTTGACAGTGAGAAGGTATATTTGGGATACAATATTTGTCTTACAGACACATGTCTGTTTCAATCGAACTGACACACGATATTTTTTGGCTTTAAAAAATTTATATATTTTTTTGAAAATAAAGGAGCGAAAAAAAAAATGTTCACATGTGCCTCCCTCTTTTCCCTACTACGAGAAAATAATCTTGATTTCTGCCGTTTAAGAGAACCAACGTGGTATAGAGAAAGCAGTTTTAACATATGTTTTAAAATTTAATTTCAATTAAATTTTTTTTCCTTTTATAAATCGAAGAGAATACACATTCTATCAATATTCAGCTCTGTCTTCTATATATACAAGCAAATTTCCGGAAACAAATATTGAAATATTACCCGAATTAAAATTCATTGATCCTAAAATGATTCTTTATAAATCATTTTCAGGTCTCCTAAGACTTCGACTGAAAAAATGGCATTATAAAAAATAGGGTGATCCAGTGATTGTCCACTGGAGCATAAAACTATAAATAAGAATAAAGGTTTTAGATATTCTTCATCTGATTGCTGGAACTAATTCCAGCATCCCATTAAATACTAAGTTATAGTTTATAAGTGTGACTAAAGTTTTGATTGGAGGTTTGGCGGTTTACTTATAAAGCCACATATAAATTTTTAATAAAGTCATTTTTCTTACCAATCAAAATTGTTATCAGATGAAAAGTTAAATCGTATTTCTCGAGGTAAAATTTAATTATACAGATTCCTTTACTGAGGTATGCTGATCCATGTTTGTTCAAAGTAAATAAAAAATTTGCATTCAATAACTAACAATTTATGCTGGGATTAAGGGGTAGTAAATTACCGATTGTCTAAAAGGCTATCTTAGCCAGTAATTGACCTAAACGTTCAAATAATGAACTTATGTTCATTTTGAAGCTTTTTTTTTTTCTAAAACCAAAGTGATTACAAACATTTTTGTGCTTAAGAAAAAACATCATCGAATTTTAAATCAGAAAAAATTATGTTTACTAGTAATTGACTAGCGCGATTGACTAATCAATGCTTTAGGTGTAGAGGAAGCTCGGTATTGGTGTGGTTCAAAAATACATGTTAAAAAAAAGTTTCTCCTAGATAACGCGTCACCCCTCAATATTTTTACACTTGTGGATAGCAATATACTGGAAGAATTTTAGCTTCCTATTTCAACTGAAAGAGGGTGCTCAACGCCCTCCCCCAAACTTCAATAGTATGGGGAGGGGGGTTAAAAAATACAATCGACTCCCGCTACAACGCGATCCGACTTACGCGAAATGGCTATAACGCGAATTTTTCACGAATAACGAATTTTAGAGCTAATGCGAATTTTTCGCCCACAACGTGAATTTTTTTAGAAGGGAGTATCAGCTTCGTTATTGGCTACTAAATATTGATTTCGTGAATGTTATTACGTCCCTTTGAGCATCACTGACAGCCAAAGATCCCACGCCAAACTAGTCTAGTGCGTCAAATAACCATAATGGCACCTTAGTGTCACCTTCATCTAAAGTTTGAAAATGTGAAGAAAAAGAAAGTTTCTGATAAAAAAATTTAAACAGCCTAAGATTCTCGATATGCTTGAACAATTACAAAACGTCGAAGGTAGCGCGACAATAAGTATGAGTGAATCTTCCATATGTACAATTAAAAGTCAAAACAAAAAGCTGTCCGTAAAAGTTTAGAACTTAGTTTCAATATTGAAGCTTGCAGAGCAGTCTAGCAAAGTAAAAATTATGAAAATGGAAGCTACGCGCTCTTGCGTTGTGGATTAATAAAAAGATCATGTAGAGGAGATGTAGCCACAAGTTGAAATGATTTAAATAAAAGGTGAAGCGTATTTAAAAATGTATTAGATAAGAATAACGATAAGATCTTTGAGCATAAATCATCACTAGTATCCTCATTTTTTAAGTCGTAAGTATTGCTACTGTATCTACTGTACAGTACTATTTTGTGCATCATTTTAATTTTATTGCATGCAGTGCGTACCGTGTTGTTTTATTTTAAATCTTTTATTCCTATTGGTCATTCATTTTGTGCACCTTAAGTATTTCATGTTGAAAATCAGTTTTTTTATTTTTTAAATACAGTAAAATTTAGTTCTTTATGGAAGAAACTGTAATGGTTAAGGAATGCTTTAGAGCAGTTTGAGGGGTGTTTATAAGTGCCTAAAAGTATTTTTTATGCTTTAAGAAATTTGTATGCATATATTTTTCCACAACGCGAAATTTCAACTTACGCGAGGAGTCTTGGAACGCATCCCTCGCGTAAGTCGGGACTCGACTGTACATCGAACTGGAAAAACAATGCTACATACAGTTGGCTCTCTGTTTAACGACTTTCAAGGGACCACAAAAAAACGTCCTTAAGTAGAAAGCGTCCTTTAATAGAATGTTTTTAACACTATAGTGGAACATCTGGGACCGTGAAAAGCCGTCTTTAAACAGAGAAAGTCGTTAAATAGAGCGCCTTTGAACAGAGAGCCTACTGTATTATAATATACACTAGAAATATGCATATACATTGC
The DNA here is from genome assembly GCF_026930045.1 of Uloborus diversus. Classification (NCBI taxonomy): domain Eukaryota; kingdom Metazoa; phylum Arthropoda; class Arachnida; order Araneae; family Uloboridae; genus Uloborus; species Uloborus diversus. Next base: position 23,658,177 of record NC_072735.1, read on the forward strand.
AATAAAATAATTATTTACTAAAAACAGCTGGGGAAATTAAATATTTCTCAATTTGTGGCATTTTCTATGATACGCCTAATCTTAAATTAAGGGGTCATTGAGTACCGTCTTACAATTTGAGTAAGAAGCTAAAACTTTTACAGCGTAATACTATTAGTACACTGTTAAAACCGGAGGAGCCAGATAGGTGCGATTTTCCGCCTTAGGGTGCAAAGACGGAGCCATAGAGAGTCACAGAGGCTAGGAAATATTGTTCCGATATCTTTTAGCACCTCAGTAGATGAAAGAAGGTAATGAAGAGCCATCAGCTCACGCAGTAGCCAATAGCGACTCTTTTCCTCCGCAAAGGTGCCTCGCTGGCACATGCGCTGTGCGGTCCGGCACAAGTTCAATTCAGCCACTTTAATGGCGGATGACGATGCAGCAACGTAGTTGTTGGTACATGAAATTTTCACATTGAATTGACAACTAAACTGGATTAAAATTCAACATTTCTGGGACAAACCTTCAAAACCTTGCGTAAGTACAGTCATTTAATCATGGTATAACATTTAAGGCTTTCCAACAGGCTTTTAGTGTTTTCAGAGTCGAGTTTCAACAAAGTAAACTGAGTACTACTTCTTGTTTATAGTTAACTGTTTTAACATAGTGATGTATGGCTTTTTCTATCATGTGTACTAATATATGCTGTTACTTCCTTGTCGCGTCAGCGGTCTCGTGGATTTTCCCCAAAATGTTTATTGTTAGCAATACGAAATAATTAATAAGTAACCGTTAAGAAAATTTAGCGATGTAACTTAACTGCTGCAGCAGATACACTAAATGTCTTTATCTTCTCAATAAAACAGCTGCGTAGACGTAGCAAAGGAAAAAAAAAAGACGCTTGGAAAAGAAATCTCTCTGTGTGTTTCATGCCATGACTCATTACGTAAAAATATTTCGTTTGTGTTATTTCAAAAAAAAAAAAAAAAAAAAACGAATGCATTGTCTAGACGCGTTTATTATTTTTTTCTAATTTCTGTTTCCAATGTTTTTTTATTATGTGGGATGCCAAAATATTGTTTTGATTTTAATATCAAAATAGTTCCTATTTAAAAAAGAAAAAAAAAGTGCTTTTTTAGATTACTTATGTTCAAATAGGACATTCAAATGTCGAACCATATATGTATACGTATCAATATGTTACTCTTGATTAAAATATTTTAAACGTTTATGAAACGCCTGCAATTTATGAAACGATTTGATTTTCCCGTGATTGTAATATAACTGAAAAATTTGAATGTGTCCGTAAATTATCCATAGATGCCTACATTCTTAATTTTTGGTATTATGCTGTAGTAAATGTCAATATCCATTTAAAACTACAGAGCAATTCAAGGGTTTTTATGAGAGTTAGAACTCGGATAGATTAATTGAAGTCATGAACGCTTCTAAATTATGTTGGAAAGTCTGAAATGTGATCAAATGCCTTAAATGACAAATTTTAACCCAAAATCAATTCAATGTGAAAAACGTACCAAGACTTTGTATATCATAAACACAAACAATAAACACAATAATATTCAAAAATGCACACAATACGGGGGAGGGAGGGAGGGAAGACGATGTATTGTAGAAATCAGTAACGGTGCCATTTATCTCTCTAAAGGTTCCTTCTTTTCACCGCCGCTGTCTGTCTTTTAAAAGGTGCCCGTTTTTCACCCTAATAAGAGGTGCGATTTCGGCTCCGTATTGGGTGCCGCTGGTGAACAAGCGTTTCACCCCTGAAAGGTGCCGAACGCAACCTGTAGTTTTAACAGTGTAAGTGTAAGAAACATAATGGATGTCCTGGACTCGAGCTGAAAAAAAGTTGTTTTGAACCTCCCTATGTACTTTTCTCCGCACGCACCCCACCTCTTAGCCGTAGGCCTTAGGTTCCACCGCCCGGGGGGTCCGCGTAGCGGGCCCCCCGCACGGCTGAGTGCGGCGGTCGATAGTCGTATCATGCTACGGACGCGCTTGGTACTTATTGCGCCGGGGAAGGTCCCCGTGCTGGGCGTCAGCCCAGCTGGGAGTTTACCCCTTAATGTGTGGGTCTTGCTCACCGTGAGATACTACAAATACAAATACAAAAGTGACGACCAGCAACAGGCTCTGGGCCCAGCTAGACTGGTCCTAGTCAATTTACAATCCCCAGTGAAGATCAATGGCCCTCTTAAAACTGTCTACTCCTTTGCTCATTACCACCTCTTCCGGTAAGCTGTTCCAAGATTCCACTACCCTGCTAAAATAATAATTTTTCCTAATATCCATGTTAGCCTGAGATTTAAATAGCTTAAAACAATGACCCCTTGTCCTGTTTTCAGTGCTAAACTTTAGCCCCGTAACATCTTTCGTTTTAATAAATTTAAACAGCTGAATCATGTCCCCTCGGTCTCTTCTTTGCTCAAGACTGTACATTTTAAGCCTTCTAAGCCTGGAATCATAATCTAAGTGGGAAAGAATTATTAAATAACCACTTCTTTTTCCTCCGTGCAGGTTTCTGCTGCGACTCGTGGGGGGCTCCCTTCCCCCTGCGGACCCACCACGGCGTCCACCATCGGTGTGCTCATGGAGAACGTGGATCTGGTGAACCGCCAGTTCCTGCGCCACCTGGAGTCGGTAGGCGGCGGCGGCGACAGCAGCTACGACTCGCCGCCCTACCCGGATCAGGAGAACGTGACCAGGGCGCACCGCCACCGCAGCGGCGGAAGGCGGCGTTCCGGCGGCGGCCGGTGCGTGCAGCAGCAGGTGGGTCCTTTCGAAAAGATCCATACATGAACCCCTTTAGAGGACATGCCGACTTATCCGACATTTTGGTTCCAATATCGGTTAGGATCCAACACTGTTTCTAGTATTTATAAATACGTTATAATATTTGCTGGTTGCTATGTCGTGAAACAATTGATGATAAGTTTAGTAAAATGTCACTTAAAGTAAATATAGAAAGATAACTTAATTCTCAAATTCAGCAAAAATAATTCAGGAAATGGTTACTGTAATGAATGTCGTTTCCAGACCTAATTTGTTTTTAACTGGCATTACTTAAATCTTTTTCATTTACACAATAAAATAAACAAACATCGACCAGCAACTCAGCTAAAGCTTGGGCACCAGTTTTCTGCAACGAGACTTTTTTACAAAAACTAATTTTGTGCCCTTGCAACTTTGGAACCAAAATGCCGGATGAGTCAGCTCTCCTTATATAGTGGCCTTAAGTTGCCTAAGAGCAACAGTATGATATACAGGTGTCCAGTAGCATAACTATGGGGTCTAGCGCCCCTGGCGAACGAAAGAAGTTGCGCCCCTCCCCCCAGGGGCATCCACATGGAAAGTCATCGGAGATCATTGTGACCTCTAAAAAAAGAAAAATTTTTTTTGGAACATTTTTATTAATTGATTCGACAAATAGGATGCAGCATTGTAATTTTTTTTTCTTATTTTCTTTTTTTAGAATTGTTTCCAATGATGCCCAATGTTCCTTCTCATTAGATGTTATGTATGTGTAATGTGTATACGTATATATACCTCCTCTAGCTCTTATTCTTGCAAGTTTTTTTTTTAAATTTTTTAAAGCATTTTTCAAATTCATTAATTAAAAAAAGAACAACAAAATTCTTTTTTTAATCAGTCGAAATGCCGCCCCCCGGGCTGCTGCGCCCCTGGCGAGAGCCACTCCTGCCAACCCCTAGTTACGCTACTGCAGGTGTCCTTCGTATAACACAGTTAATTCGTTCCGGGTAGTATCGAAACCGTGTTATACGAGACTTTATTAAAAATAACATTTTTACTTATTTTCAATACTAATTATGTACACTGTCAAAAAAATCCCTTTTTATACGCTAAATTTTCCCTCATTTTGCGACGAGAAATATCTGTCTTTCGAAAAACGGTATTTATCTGTCATTTACGGCGCGCGCATGCGTAGTTGACATTTTTATCGTTCTTCACTTGAGAGCCGGAGAGCCCGCCAAAGCCAAACGTCTGCCGAAGAGCTGATATCGGCAATGTGAATTCGGGACTTTAAAAATAATCGTCAGCTGGACCAATTTATTCGTATAGTTATTGCGTGAGTACTTATTTTAGAATTTGATTCCATAAATATGTATTCTTCCTCTTTACTTGAAAGCAGTACGTAATATAGATTGAAAAAAAAAAGTTTCTTAAATTCGAAGATGAGTTTACGCCGCCATATTTAAATTTGTATTAAAACAAAGCTTCTATGCAGGAACATAACAGGGCTTATGCGAAGCTTCAAAACGTACTTTTATTTGGGCTTACTGAAAAAGATTTGCATTAAACCTTAAGGATTGTTTTGGAAGTCAAATCGGGGTTGAGACCACGATATTTCCATATTAAAAATCTTTACGTAAATTGATTTTACAGTAGCGAGACGAAAATGTTCCTTTTGTAAACTTTCCAATAAGCCTTGAGAAAGGTTTTTGTTGAAAAATTTCAATAAAAGCAGTGTAATTTCGTTTTAATAAAAAGTTGTCTTTTTTGAAACTGATAATGCAAATTCGTATTATGCTATTAAGAGAAGAAATCTTTGTTTATATTACTTGAAATATTTCAAGTAATATAAACAAAGATTTAATTAATAAGTAAATTTGAACGAACCTTTTAAATTTCTCTATCGATGAAAAATATTTTTCTTGTGTTATGAAATTTAAAATATTCTGTATCATAGAATTTGATTCTTATTTTCATTTTTAATTCACAGGCCCGGATATGTAAATTTTGTACCCCCCTGCCAAAAATCAGTAGGGCCCTAACCGCCCACTAAGTTGCTCTATTCCTAGACTTGCCAGATTTGTGAAATGTTCAACCGGGACACCGCAATACCCCCCCCCCCCCGGCCCGAGTACTCAAAAGGGAACCAGGGGGTGATCGTAAACTCAAGTAAAATGTCAAGAAGACAGTGAAATTTTCAGAAACTTGTAAAAGAAAGCTCCGCCCCCCCCCCGAAAAAACTTTTTGAAATATGCTAGCAAAAACTATTGAAAATAAACATTTTAAAAGTTTTTTTTTTTTTAAATAACTTTTTAGCTTTAGAATATGTTGTCAGCCCAAAATTTTTGGAAACTTTGGATCACAAACACCCCTGAAGGGAACATACCCCTTGGCTGGTTTTTAGCGTGTTTTAGATGGTAGTTTGGTAGTTCATTCTCAATGCTATGAATAAATAATGATTATGAGCGTAAACCAGGGGTAATAATGAAGGACACAAGCAGATATAAATGTAAACATTTTATTTCTTACATGTTAATATTTGTTGCTTACTTTAGTAAGAAAAAATACTTTGAATGAGGAATAAAAACTTGAAAAATATTCGCATGAATTTTTCATTTGCTTGGAATTTTTTTAGAAACTCTTTTTTTCATTTTAATGTTGTTAAAATCCCTGTTGTTAAAAGCTGATTCGATAGCTGTTTTACAAGTTTATGTTTCAAATGACAAAATAATTATCCAAAATAATCCTTCACGGTATATTATTTTTAGACTTTTTTGGTCATTAATCAAATTTATGTTTTTCCGGGACCTGAAGTAAACTGGCCGGGACACCGGGATTTTGCCTGAAATCTGGGACTGTCCCGGTCAGGACGTCTAGCAAGCCTATCTATTCCCCCCTCCCTCCAAGAGTAATTGTTATGTATGTTTTTAACTGCTTCAATATTTCTACTTAAATTTTCATTTATTTAAATGTTTTATTTATTATTTCTTATTATTGTTTAAAGGTTTTTAACTTGTTTAAATGCTTCTGGGCAGCTGTGTGCAGTTTTTATCCTGATTTTTAAAAACGCATTATATTAATAAGTTATATCAGCAAGAAAACAAGTGTCTCGTAACTTTAAATTATCCCCTCCCCCCCCACCTTTCTTGCTTATGTGCTTTAGTAGTATGTGATGAGTTTAAATTTTTCTCACATTTGTACCAAAGCATTGAAAAATATATTGACCTGTTAAAAGACTTGATTGCAGATTTTAATAATTTATTTTGTAATTATTTATTTATTTGGCTTCTTGGGATGTGGTCCCCTCTGAGGCGTGCCCCTCCCCCTTTTCCCTCTTGCTGTGGGATCTATAAATAGGTAGATCCGGGCCTGGCAATTCAAGCGAGGGTGTTATTTTTTAAATTATTAGACTTGCTGAAAATGAATATAGCTAATACAAATGTCTTTTTACTGTTTGTGATTAAAGCTTTTAACAAGAGAAACTTTCTGTTTTTAATATTTTTATGAAGGATTGAATAAATATAATTTCTGTTTTGTTGCGTTAATTTCAGAGCTAGAAGCCATCAACACTTAAATATCTTTGCCTCAATAACAACTAATAATTTTTCGTGTTATAGTAAAATTGCAGTTGGAAATCATACAGTATATTAATTTGAAACAAATGGAATTCAGTTCAAATGAATTAAATTTCATGTAGCATTATTTTTGGTTTCAAAACTTGGTTTCAGAAATTTGCGTGTTAAAACAAATATGCATACGTAGGTGAAAGTTCGAATTAGGAATAATTGTTTATGTAATCGAATGGAGTAATAATTAGAATAGAAATAGTACTAGTTAGAAAGTTATATAGCATTTTAAATAAAAATAAAATTGTAGCTAAACCAATTAGAAAAGTTCCATTTCAGCCAACAATTCCACTGTTATAAAACATTACTATTTGTGTTGTGATATTTTTTAGAATGTTTGGGGAAAATTTTTTTGGGGTTAATATCCAAACCCCTTTTTCGCCATATGTTGATTATTGCTTTTTGCATTGAAGTACTTTGCTAGCTTTTTTAATATTCAAATTTATGAAAAAACCAGGTAATGTAATGTTGAAACAGCATTAACTGAATATTTAGAATTTTAGCATCATTATAGATTTTTAACTAGGGAGGCACCGAAAATTCGATTTTAGTCTTACAACACATTGATATTATATTAACCTTACTATAACTAATTCATTTGAATATGAAACATTAACAAGAAAAATAAGTTCATATTATACTATCAATTGTTCAAAAGTCAATTTAACTGCTAATTTTGTCTCTATTAAATATGCTGCCGAAAAAAAACTTCATTTCGTAAATAGTAGAAAAGGTGATATATGGAAGAATCACTTAGTGTTTTAAATTTGGCAGTGTTTTAATTTTTGAAGTTTTACAGTCGTAGGAAATATTAAGTAGAGATGTATCAAATATCGTTTTGGTAGAGTACAGAGTACTCGACCAATTATGTTTTGAATGAACCATTGACATACAACGTGATAAATTTTGAATTCATATGAAAAGTTATACAGATCTCCATATAATAGTTTTCAAAACTAATTCCAGCTAAAATTCAATTTTATTTAAAACATTTTGTTTATGTAAAAAAATTTTACAAAAAAGTTTTTTTTAATTAAAAACAAATAAATGAAAGATATGATTAATCGAGTTGGAATTAATACGAATTATATGAATCTGTTACAGTTCTAGTCATCTGCCAAGCATGAATAATGTTTTTAAGCAAATAAAACAGTGTTAAAAACACAAATGTTCAGGAGCACTGCTGACACTTGTTGCGGCGTTACAAGCAATGCTTTTTTCAATTCACAAAAGGTAAGCTTATGGATGTAAAGACTTGTATCCATTTTTTTTAATTTGTTGTTACAAAATACTTGTACTTTTTTATTAATTGAAAAATGTGTATTGAACAATATATTTAATTTTTTACAACTACCGGGTATTGGCAGAGTCAATGGCATACATAGCAACCTCGCGAGGAGATGGCACACGTTCTAAAATAATAAAAAAAAAATTGTTAAAAATTAAAAAAATTCATATGGAACTAGTGATGTAAAATACCCAGGTATTTATTTTTAGGGGTAAATATCCAGGGTATATACCAGGGTAAATATCCAGGGTATAAAAAATTTATTTCAAAAATTTATATTCAACTAAAATACTTTTCTGTATGTATTCCAACAGGGTCTATTCCAAAAGTTATGCAAGTTTTTTTTAAAAGAATTTATTGAACAGATTTGCACAAACATCTAAAATTCTTCAATGTAAGGTCCTTGGGCTTCTGCACATTTCTTACATTGTCTCTGCCATTACTGGTACGTGATCTGAAAGGCATTTTTGGGGACCTCCCCTGAGGTCTTTGTCACGGCTGATTGGATCTCTTGAGGGGATGAAAAATGTGTTCATTTCAGGCCTGCCTTAATCCGAGGGAACAAAAAGGAGTCTGTTGGGGTGACGCCAGGACTATGGGGGGCTGGAACAGTGTCTTCACCTAGTGTTTAGCCAGGAACTCGCGGATTCTCAGCACGTTATGGCAAGGTGCTTCGACACGAACTTGCCTCACACTTTTCTCATCGCTAAATCTTGAGTAATAAGAAACCCAGCAGTAGACGACATGTTCAGTTCATTTGCAACCATTATAGTCAATCGAGGATCAAAGTCCAACATTTGAGGAATATGAGCCGCATTGTTGTCGGTTTTGCTGGTTGACGGCCACCCAGTGTGTTGCTCATCTTGAACCTCTTCCCGGCCCTCTTCAGAGGTCTTTAACCACCTCAAAACTTGTGAATAGGACAGAGAAGAGTCCCCGTAAATCTCATGAAGCATTTTGTTAGTCTCCTCAAGAGATTTTGTTGGTTACGCAACAAAACTTAATCACGTGCCATTTTTCCCGTGTCACGGTCGATGCGCAGAGGTTAACTTACGTCCGGCCACTTCCACAGCTCGGAGAACCCCGAGACTGGTTTTCCGGAACACCTTACGGTCCCCCTCACCTAAACCAAGTAGTTTCATTATACTCCGACCAATAAAAGCGGCCTGGAAAAAATCATTGCATTACTTTCAGAATACACCTTGTATAACCAACCATATACAAAACAATAAATTTTTGCCCAAAAATTGTATTTTGATCACATATTTAAAGAATTATTGTGTGAAATCTAAACAATCTAATATGATATTCACATAAAATGTGTTGGATACGCTTAATCAATGTTGATAGCCAAATTTCAGATAGAATTCTACAAAACGTAAAAAGCTTAACTGATTACAAAAAAAGCAAACATCTTCTCCAATTATGTCATTGAAAAGAAAGATTCTTTGGTTCACGATATGTTTCTTTCATAATCTCATCAAGTCTTTCAATAAAAAATATTATAAACTGTGTAAAACATATTTATCCATCAGTTTTACTAATTATTTCATATTTAGATTTAAAAAAAAAAATTCTCATTCATTTTTGGCATTTTTTGTAAAATACCCAGTTTTTGGGTATTTACCCAGGCCTTGGGTAAATACCCGGGTAAATACCCAAAAAAAATTTACCTACCCGCTGGGTATTTACCAGATCCACATCACTATATGGAACCGGGTAGGGGGTCAAAGAAATCTATGTACTTTACTGAGCTGAGAGCCTCATCAAAAATTTTCCAAGTGCTCGGTATGTCTCTATTAAAAACTCAAAATTTTCTTAGAAAAAATGAGTCTATTATTTTTTAAACAATTTAATATTAAAATGAAACTATCAAGAACTATTTGTGCTAAAAAGTTGATTATTTACATATTGATAACCTATGTTTTAGATTTTCTCGACATTGATGATGTCTAAAATTCTTGATCTGTTAACACCTTTCTTAGGATGTTTTGGTAAGTTCATATTATATTTACGTTGGAACTCAGCACCAAAGTTGGACAATGTCTGAAAACAAATGCCCACAACATGAATGGACCATAAGCAAATGTGCCAATGGGGTCGCTCCCAAAATTTTAAAAATATTTTTTTCTAAAAGAGCATGCTTAAAAACATAGGATCTGACCACTTTTTTAAATACATCATTTCAAGGTTTAATATTTAAACAAAATTATTTTAATCATTGCACAGATTCAATTATATATTTTTTCGCTTCTGCTCATGACACCACAAATGATAAAATGCCATCCACTGATGCCATTAGCGTAGAGCGCAATATTTCGTTTGCATCTTTACGCACATGTACTGGCACTGACATGGTTGATAGCAAGCATAGAGCGCAATATTCAATTCGCTTCTGATTTATCATAACCTGGAAATGTAGTAGACAGTAAGCGTCAGCATTCAGTTAGCCCTGGAGTACGTGCCAAAGTTGTTTTTTTGCTCATTCTATCAACTTCAGTGACTAAACATAGTACTTTTGACTGATGGAAACAACCACATTCCGAAATTTATTTTCGGAGTTTGTGCATTTAAATTCCATCAATTTGCAATCAGGCAAATTGATAGTGACCCAGTCCGACTTCATATTTAAAAGATGGGTGAAATACTCCTTACATTTCTAACTAAGCCAGATAGATATCAGAAAAGTCATTTTTAACTCTAAGGCTCTAACTAACTAAACTTATGAAAATGAATGGAATGAGTTAAAATTTCACTTTAATGATGTCTATTGAATATTTACAATTAAGAAAAGCATGTCCAATTGTCCATAGTGAAAAAATTTGTTCTAATGTGACTTAATTTTATTCTTCTGTGATCAAAATTCATATGAGCTCAATAAATAATTTAAAAAAAAAATTGTTAGTAGTTTTATCAAAAGTGTTTCTGGGTTGCGTCACAACTTGTTTTTTAATTTCAATTTTGATATCACAAATAGTTAATACCTCATACTTTCCTGTCTTCTAGGGTCCTTAAAGATGAGGGATTGCTTATTTTTCTCTTATCCACACTGATTTTCCCTTCCGCTATTAACTTGTCTCAATTATGAATATTTGGGTGTTTCGCCAATCTTCCAAGAGTAAAATTCTACTTGAATCACCACTCATTTTCCGGATCGCGAATTTATCAAATTCAAATACACCGATTGGGAAATAATGTATAATTTCGGACTTGGAGCATTAGTTATTCATCCATTTGTGTTATAAGCGATGTTTTTGGACATGGTCGGATTTCAGAGTTGGTTACAACATTGACTTCATTCAAATTGGTCTAATGCATGTCACTATGAGTGAATCTATACTGAAATTAAAATAAAATGTTTCATTTGGATCTTTGGTGAGTGCTTCTTGGGAAAACTTAATGGCTTAGAAAAATGAAATTTGGTATGCACATTGCACATGCAATTTTTGTCCGACGATGAGCAACTCGTCATTCTATTTCTGATTAACTACTCTCAGTATCTCGAATCTTCCTTTATATCAAAGTTTTCATTTGGTCCCAAAATAATTTAATGTTTTCAATACAAAGTTGTCTTTGTATCTCGAATGTACTCTTTTTCTGTCGAACTTTTTACAAAAAAATTAGTTTTCATTTTAGGCGGAAAAATGCAGTATAAGTAAGAAATTTCTTCCCCCTCTTAACTCATTGCTTTGCTTATCAACTTGCTTGAGATTGATCATTTATCCAGTAGTGCTCCTTAAGGCGCATAGTGTTGCAAGATTGCCGATATTTTTTGCCGTGGCTGACGGTTCAAAATTTTATTGCTGACTAGTCTTTGAGAGAATTAAAATTTTAATCAAAATTGAAAACAGTTTTTTCTGGATGACTCAAAGAATCTGCTTTTAGAACAAAAAGACTTTTGAAGAAATAAGATTGATCAAGAGAAAAAAAATTGAGCCCACAGCATACAAATTTAATGACACACATTTTAAAATGTGATAAAAAACCTAAGCAGTCGAAACTAACTTCCTTTTTCAGAGTATCTTTTTAATTATCCTTTCTGTAAAAATATTTCTACGTTGTGCTTATATTTAATTTTGTCCCACCTATAAGTGTTATAGTTTATCCAATATGCACTGTTCTTGAAAAAGAAAATACAAATTATTCTTTAAAAGACTGAGAAAGGAACTTCCGATAACTCAAACTACCGAGTATTCAAACGTTTTAGCTGTCTCTAGGGACTTTGAGTTATTGAGAGTTGACTGTAATGAGAAAAAAGTAATTTAATGATGCACGTGATTTTTTATGAGTTTTTATCCAATAGAACCTGAGCTCGATTTTACTAGCCTTCTAATTGTTAAGAATCTTTTAACAATGAAATTTTCCCCAAGAATTCGGTGTTTCATACCTTTTGCCGGTACAAAATTTCCTTCTCCTTTTTCTCAGTTTCAACAAACTTACCGTTTAATACATTTAAGGGGGAGAAAATTTTAAATATCAGTAAAAAGAAAAAGAATGAATTCAATTCAGGGTTAGAAAAAAATATACATTGTTGTGAGTTCATCCTATGTATATGGCGGTTCAAAACGAGATAGACTTAAGAAGGAAATAATATGTGAATGTATTTTCTTTTCTTTCTTTCTTTTTTTTCTGATAATTGCTAATGCATCTTAATTTTTTAAAGCTGCTCTCATACACCCTGTATGAACTGGATAGAACATGTGTAATATGCAGTCTGCTGAACAAAAATCTCACTAATTGGGCAGTCTATATGACATTCAGTTTTTAAAGATATATACTTTTTGCTATGACTCAGAAAAAAAGTATTCTTATTGTTAGATAGGTTCAGATAATAAATCACTAAGTAGAAATGATCTTATTCTCGCACTTAACTTGTAGAAGGGACCTATACTACTTTCTGCTTATTTTCTGGCTCTGCAAGTACAGGGTAGACAAGCAAGGGTAGGAATTCTCCTAAAAATCCTAAATTTTCATTTTATTCCCTGTTTGCACACAAAAAAAAATTCAACCCAGAATTGAAACTTTTCATGATGATATGCCTATAATTGTAGGATAGAATAAACTTGGTAGACGCTAAGAAATTTTCTCTAAAAAAAGAAGAGAAAAACCTATGCTGCTGCTGTTTCTTTTTTCTGGTGAGGGGGGGGGGATGCAGTTAACCAAAACAAATGCTCAATATAAAGCTGTTTGTTTTATCTATATACTTTGTAACTCGTGCATTCATTTATCTTCTGCAAAAAATATATAAAAACAAAATAGTAAAGAAAATAAAAACAGCTGTGCAGCAAATGTTGCAGAAAAAGAGTTAAGGGAAAGGAATAGAATATGATATTTCTGATTTTTCTCTTTTCAAAAGAAATGAAAAATGGGGGCGTATTCCCTCCTTCTCTCAAATTGCAGTTTTGTGGTTGAGGGGAGGGGAGTGAAGAGTATTATAGCTTATTGAAATAAAATAAATATAATGAGTTGAGTTAGAACCCAACTATAAACACTTGGATCAAAAAATATATTTAGATCAAAGTTTAAATAGGTTGTCCCCAAATGGGAAGTAATTTTATTTTTATATTGCTTATCTTGTGTTGTGGTCTGAGCATTACCTTGTTCTTTCAGTACAAAGAGTCCGTTTGCTTTGTGTTTCTCTTCAGTGAAGTTGGATCATTTCTTGCACACATAATTTTTAAATTTAGTCACTAACTTTTTGCTTTAAAATTGTAAATAGTAATTTGTTTTATTTAAATGCCACAGAAAATAAATTTATCTTTCTTGTGGTTAGAAAAAGCAGACAAAAATGTATGCAAGATCAGCACATGGTGCCGTTCAGAAAAGAATCACTTTAAAGCATTTTATTCTGTTTATACACTATCTTTCCAATATTGATAATCAGGATTTTTTACAGGTACTGTCTCATGCTGATGTGGTGAGCAGTGATATTCCCGTTAATTTTTTTGAGGGTATACTCCCAGTAATCAGTTATGCACAATATGTGTATGCGATCATATACATAATATGTCATAATGTGAAAATTTTTGATGCTTGAGGGTATAAGCTATATGTTTTTAAAATGTTAGAGATTATATGGCGTATGTGGAGCATACCCAATGGGAACACCACTGGTGGCAAAATTTATAAGAGGTTGAAAGTAGCTTGAAAAATCAAGCTGCATTTTTAATTCCATGTTCTTCGTCCTCTACTGAAAACAAATTAGTTGTAATGAAGCAATCCAAAGCTTTTACGCCAAATTCACTCCAAGATAAAATTTTGAAAGCGGAGATTTTCTTAGTTTTAGTTGCAGTAATAAACAATTATTCATTTGCTTTTTTAAATGATTTATCTGTAATTTACAGGGATATATCTGATAAAAGTTAAGTACACAGTAAATTTTGGGCTTGCAGCCTACTTTAAATCCTTCCTTATTAAGGATATTTCTTTCTCATTCTTTAATTCACTTTGATGAAACAATAACAAGGTAAGTAAAGAAGCACTTGAACAGACATTTATTCTACTGCTATATGTTTCTACTTCATAATGTGTCACTGTGTTAAATAACAAAAGATGGAATGCATTCTGTTGTAGTTTTCAAGAATTTGAAATGTTTAATCATCCAATACAAAAATCAAGCTAATGAATTACATATAAATTTCAAAAAAACTTGATATTTGTTGACCTAAAAATGTACTAAAATTTTATAAAAATTGTGTCCTAAAACTTTTGAAATCGTTACTTGCATAATTTTAGCAAAATGCATTTTTTGTTTGTTTAAAGGGGACAATATTAAAATGCAGAAGAGTTTTTAATATTTTTGGGTGGAAAGCATCAATACATGCAAGTAATATATTTTCTGAATTAGTTCATTCAGCGGTATGTTATTGTGGCGACTTAATTTTAATAACTTAAGTAAGTTATAGTTGATATTTGGGTATGTTTGTTTGGGAAGTATTTACCAAGACCCATCCAAAAATAAACACCTTTCTAGTAAAAGAAATGCATTCTCTAAGTATGCATTTAACATTTATTTAGAAAAGAAATTTGCAATCGTGTATTGTTGAAAGAGGTTAATAGAAAAAAGAAGACTTCTGTCCAGTAGAATTTTATCTATTTGTTCCAGCCCTTCATTGTCATTGTCTCTTATGGAACAGGGGTGCCCATCCCCCCCAAGCTCAATGGCGCAAATTCCCCCCCAAAAATTTTCTCGCTTTCAAATAACGTTAAAGATAACCCTTTTTGGAGTTTCTAATTCCGAGGAAAATTAAAGTGAGAGGGGGGGATGGGGGTAATGGCTAACTACTGCCATCTGAACCGAAATGTTGTTGGATTGTCACGTCTCACCTCTCAAAACTTTACAATATGGCCCTTGAGTAAAAATGCTTAGAGATATTTTTATTTTTTATTTAAAACGTTTGAAAAAATACAGAGAGAGTGGATTCACCTCTTTCTTGCGTCGGGATGGAGTCATTACTGGATGTAAGCAAGTTGAACCTTGTCGGAAGTATAATGTTTAGTCAGATATGGGGTCCCGGGGGTTTCTCCGTCGGAAATTTTTTGAAATTGTTGTTATAAAAACACAGTTTTAGACATTGATTGAGAAGTTTCGGTGGCTTCGATTGGAACGATTCGGTGGCCCCTCCCCGGTATTTTTTTTTCGAAATTGAAATATCAAAAAAGCAACTGTAGATACGCATCTGTTATGTAAGGGAGAGTGGGCGGGTTTGGGGACTTTCCCCCGAAACGTTTTCAAAATAGCAGTTCTAAAAACGCAGTTTTATCGCAGTTTTATATGTGGTAATGTTAGGTAGAGAAGAAATTCGGGAGGTCTCCCTCCCGATTGAATTCTTAAAATTCCGATTTCAGAATATCTATGGTTAGGGGACAGGCAGTTTTTGGAAACTGAAGCCCTAAAATCGCAATTGTAGCCGATCTTCGTGACGTTAGGAAAATGAGTTTTCGGAAGCACTCCCCAAAAGTTTCTTTCGAGATTAAAGCACTGGAAATTAAATTTAAGACGATCTTTAATGATTTTGATGAGAGTGGGGCAAGGGCGCCCACATAGGGGAGCAAGGGGCTCAAGCCCCCCCCCCCCTTGGAAATTAGAACTTCCTTGCTTTTAGTACTTTTTTCTTTGCAAAACTATAAAAATATTTCTTCTCCAGCCATTAATGAATAAATAATTAAAAATGTCAAATTTTAATGACTCGAATCTGTCCTAAAATCTGCCTCCATGGGGAAAATATCCTGTTATACCATGGTTACAATTTCTGAGCCCCCCCCTTACAATTTTGCATATGGACGCCCATGGAGTGGGGGAAATGAGATTGGTACTCCACTTAAATGTTCAAACCTGTTGCTTTAGAAACGCAATTTTCATAAATCTTTGGTAATGTTAGTGGAAAGAGAATTTCGGTCGCATTCCCCTGGCAATTTTTCGTAACTGAAACTTCAAAAAGGCAATTGCATATTGTCCTTGATTGTGTGTTACATAAGAAGAGGGAAAGTTCAGGGGCTCTCCCCATAAATTTTTAGAAATTGCAGTTCTGGAAACTCACGACCAAACGGCAGGACCTTTAGGGTCACGGATTTGGACAAAATTCTAGGTATAGGTCCATTCTCACTAGATATAAGCGCATGTAAAGCGGTTTGACTGCATAGGCCCTAGCTTTTCTCCAACGAGGGTCCAAAGTTGCTAGTTTTGCCTCAGAAATGCAATGGCGTTTCCATTGGAATTTCAGAATTCGACGCTATGTTCGATCTCCCAACACCTTTGGCATCTTTTGTTAGTAAATTGAGTATAAGGGAGAACACGTATTTTCTAATAGGCATTTTCTTAGTTATTTGAAAAGTCGAAACGATCCTGTATTTTTGTTCTTTTGTGTGCCAAATCGGGGTTTTTTCTCTTCTCCCTATTTTTGCTTATCAGTGTGGGAAACCTTTGATAGCAGACGATAAATATCCAGTTAAAGTAAATGTTTTTATTAGCAAACGATAAATACTTTTTACTTGCAGACGATGAATATAAAACGAAAATAATTAGTTTAATTTGCAAACGATAAATATTATGTAACTATGTTATTTTGGCGTTCAAGTAAGTGAAATTAAAAGTAGTAACCTATTTGGATTTAAGAATCGTTTATTAAATATTAGTATTCAACGTAATAGCATGCCAACGGCTCATACTGCCGTACGATAGTAGAAAAAGCGAAGAAAAATGGTAATTTTAAATTTAACTCCATTGCATCTCTGGGTCCAAATTATCAACATTCGACCCCCGTTGTAGTCAAACTAGGACTTATGCAGTCAAACCGCTATAACTAGGCTCATATCTAGTTGAAATTGACCTATATCTAGAATTTGGTCCAAATCTGTGACCGGTCGTGCCGTTTGGTAGTCAGTTTTAGATGACTTTTAATGACAAAGAGGACGTTTTTCGCTCGTTTGGAAGTATACCGAAATTGAAGTCGCATATCCAAAATAGACGGGTCACACACAAGTTCACTATAACAGATATTTTTCGGAAATCCTCAAAATTGATCCAGCTATTCAGCACACATCGAAAGAACTCGAAAATTTTCATGAATAGAATACTTCCTTCTATATACACATATCAGATACAGAAGAAAGCAAAAATGATTTAAGAAAAATAATGGGGTCGTTTCCAAAATTTTAAAAGTATATTCTTCTGAAAGAGCATGCTTAAAAACTTAGAACCTGACCATTTTTTAAATAATTTCTTTAAGTTTATTATTTTTGAAAAAATACTTAAATCGGTGCTCTTTCATCGTTAACGCTTCTGCGGATGACATTACAAATGATAAAATGCCATTCAGTGTTGCCATTCACGGTTCAAAATATTTAATTCGCATCTTTATTCAGGTGTATTGGCAACGATATGGTTGAAGCAAGCGCAGAGGGCAACTGTAATTCGCTTCTTGATTATCATAACGTGGAAATGCGGTAGAAAGATGCGACATAGTGCATCAATTGTGACGTCATAAAGACCACGCCTTGTTTGAAGAAACGGACATTTTAAAAAATTGATTAAAAAATAACTATTGGGGAAAATGAAAGTATTTTCTGAGTCCATGTTATTATTATTATTTTTTTTTTTTTTTGTGCTTAATCTATCAATTTCAGTGACAAAAGGTACTACTTTTGACTGAAGGAAACAACCCCATTAAAATACCTTAAGAACAAACTGTTCTACTTCCAATAGTAGAACCTAACATCATTGAAAGTTTTATAAAAATCATCTAATGATAAATTGAAAGAACAGTCAATTTAAAAATGGTAGAAAAAACGAGAGTAAAGTAAAATGAAAGACTCCACACAAACTTAAGCTAATTTTTGCAAGTGATGGGTTTAAAAAATATGTTATTCGAAAACTTCAAAATTAGTTTTCAACGATTGTTTTGGTGCAAATGAACAGATGAAAGGCTGGAGCATAGTGGTCAAAATTCTTGCAAACAATAAATAACAGGGGAAAAAAACAATTAAGAAAGTTTTTATTTTAGCCTTGTTTGACCTCCCTCTCATCACTGTTACACGTATATACTGCGGAAGTAGATTTACTTCCCTTGGATTTCAAAACCATTAACAAGGCTGTAAAATCAACAGGAGAAAAGTTGTACGCATTTTTAAGTAAAGGAACATCAGTATCAAATCGAAAATTTATCGTCTACTGCGAGTTCAGTTATCTTTACTAATAATAAAGCTGAAAATCTCTCTGTCTGCCTGGATATCTGGATCTCTGTGACGCGCATAGATCATTCGGCGGATTTTCATGAAATTTGGCGCAAAGTATAGATTTCAGCATGGGGGTCTGCACCTCGAAGCGATTTTTCGAAAATTCGATTTTGTTCTTTTTCTATTCCGATTTTAAGAACATTTTCCTTTGCAAAATTATCATAAGATGGACGAGTAAATTACCAAGTTAGCATAACGTGCTGGAACTGTAACATGGGCAACCCAATAGGCGAGAAATTCACCTTACATTACAGTATACTTCCGATTATCCGTGCTAATCACCGGGGGGCGTCGCACGGATAATCGAAAAACACGGATAATCCGAAAAATCATTTAAGGAATAAGCAGGCTAACTTTTTAAGGAGAAATTAGAAAAAAACTAAATTATATATATATATATATATATATATATATATATATATATATATATATATATATATATATATATATATATATATATATATATATATATATATATATATATATACTAACACAAACCAGGAACTTTTCTTCGAAATTTATTGCTTAAAAAAATCGGTGATACATTTTTGTTTTCTTTGTTTGTTTAAATTGTTGCGTATGTCCGTTACTGATATTATTTCTCCGTAATCGTAACCTCTTTCACACATGTAATCCAATAAATGTTCCACAGATTGTCGAGCAGTAGAATGTGAAATTGTATTTTCTTCATATTCTTCATCTTCGTTTTCGGTATCATCACTTGCGTTTGATCATCACTTGCGCTGTTCAACGAGATTTTCGTCAGTTAGACATTGACATCCTGATTCACATTCGTCGCTTTTAAACCACTATTCGACATTCTCAGCGTCAACTGATTCGAAACCATCAATTTCCCTAACTTCCTCAATGATGTTATCGATATTATCTTCGGCAATCGAAGATGATTCTTCATCCAATGACTCTTGTGGCAAGATTTTTCTCCAAGGTCGTGCAAGGGTAACCGATTTTACCTTTGACCATGCAACTGCTATACCATGCGCTGCATCCAATAACGAATACTAAATGGGTAGAACACGTGTCCGATTTGACCTCTGTGCAGGGGCGGATCCGGATATATTTGGAAGGGGGGTCAAGTTTTAATGGCCAGTGTTATATATCCTACGTAAAAAAGCTTCTCTTATACAGGGGTGCTCATCCTCCCTACCTCCCCCCCCACAACGAGATGAAAACTCATTCAAATACCTCCTCCCTACAATTTTTCAGTGGTTAAGCTGATTAGAGATAGTTGTGCTTTTGAAAATGAAAAAAAAAAAAAAAAAAAAAAAAAAAAAAAAACTGAAAATAGCAATAGCCTATTAAAACGAACCCAGTCAATTCTTTGAACTGTGACGCGCTGAGGAAGAAATACCTTACAGAACGAAGAAAAAGCAGATTAACATTGATTCCATGTACTATTTTTTTGAATCTAAAAATTTGAAGATTGGTAATAAAATCATAACAAAATTCTTGTCACAGGAGGGTCAGCTGACCCTTTGACTCTCCCCTGAATCCGCCCCTGCCTCTGTGCACGGATAGTAGGGTACGCTTCGTATTACCTTGATTTTAGCTCCTGAAAGAAGCTTTAAAAAAGTGTGATTCCGAAATGATGCACGGATAATCCGCAAACCAGATAATCCGCACACGGATAATCGGGAGTATACTGTATTTGTAAATATACAGGCGAACGAAAAGACCTTTCAATTTTCTACTACGAGCAAAGCCGTGCAGGTACCACTAGTCGTCAATAAAATCATTGAGAAAAAAGATCTGTTGCCATTTTTTTTCTCGACTGTGACCAAATAGAATTCTTGCTTTAGTTTTGAGGCTTTTCCTGTAATCGGGGGGTACAAGATTTTTTCCTTTCTGGTTATTTTTCCGCGATTTGTCGGGAAATTTGACAGATTTTCTTTTTTCTTTTTTTCCAAGTCTGATTGTTAAACACACATCACTTGAAATAACTTATTTTCAAGGTAGATCTTGCATAGCCGGGCGACGCAACTAGTTTATAATAAATTAAAAAGAAATCAAATCGTCTGATCCTGATTTGCAACGGGCACTGACTCCATCCCATCTTTCATGATCCCTTTATTCAAAACTAGCGGTACCCGCGCGGCTTGGACTTGGCCTGTAGTAGAAAATTAAAAGGTCATTTGATTCGTCTGCATATTTTAAAAATGGATGATGAATTTCTTGCCAATGTGCTATGTTAATTTGCTCGCCCATGTTACGGTTCCACGTTATGATGATTTGGTAATTTACTCGCCCACGTTATGACGATTTGCTCGGTAAAATGTTCTTAAAATTGGAAAAGAACAAAATTTGAGTTTTGAAAAATCGCTTCGAGGTGCTCACCCCTATGCTACGAACTAATTTTGGGCCAAATTTCATGAAAATTGGCCGAACAGTCTAGGCGCTAGGCGCGTAAGACATCCAGAGAGACAAAGATCCAGATATACAGAGACAGACTTTCAGCTTTATTATTAGTAAAGATAAAGAAGAGACACAGCTAGTAAAAAAAAAAAATCGGAATGAGTACGTCCAAGAGGTATTATTTATACATGTATTTCGTGTTGAATAAGTATAAATATTTTTTTCCTTTCAAAAATAAAAAATTTCCTGCTCTAAAAAAAAAAAAAAATCCCCCCCAAAAATTTTGATGGCGCAACTTGCGCCATAACCCCCCTCTGTGGGCACCCCTGTTATGGAACAGTTTTTCAATCTCCTAGCTTTTAATCTCCAATCTAATTAAAAAAAAAAAATCCTATAATTTCTAATACCTTCAAATTTATACTAAATATCGTACAATTTTCATAACTTCACTTCACTTTTTTTTCAAAAAAAAAAAAAAAAAAAAAGGGAAAATTTCCTGCTTAAATTGGTTCAAACTTTTTTATTAGTCTTGTTTACAGTCGAAAGTTGTATGTGGTATGATGTAACATCAGAAGAGTAATCACTAGCATATGAAACCTCAAATGTGAGACTTCAGAATTCAAATTCTTTGCCAGTGCCAAATTGACTTGCAAAAAATTTAGAAAATTGTTTGAGTGATCTCAGTACCAATCTGACCACATGAACGTTCAAGTAAATTAATGACAATGTTTCCTTTTTTTTTAGTAAATTTAGGTTTTACACTTTTGC
Source organism: Uloborus diversus (assembly GCF_026930045.1). Lineage (NCBI taxonomy): Eukaryota > Metazoa > Arthropoda > Arachnida > Araneae > Uloboridae > Uloborus > Uloborus diversus. Next base: position 23,679,714 of record NC_072735.1, read on the forward strand.
AATTTGTTCTAAGGTGAATGGTGGGGATCCTATGAACAACATCTAAGGGCAAATGTGAACAGTTCCCATATAATGTTAATATTACTGTAACATACTTTAAGTGTTTTTTAAAAATACATAGGTAAACGCAACAAAATTACATCACTTTTGGAATGTTGATTATTTATGGATGGGGGGGGGGGGTTGCAACTATGTTAACATTTTTTACCTTCAAGTTTTTTAAGTCACTTAAAATAGAAGCCAATTTTTTTCAAATATTTTTATCTTCTTATTTTCAAAAAGAATGCTCACCTTTAATTGACTCTAGGTATGGAAAAGGGCAAGAATTTATTAAACAAACAGCAGGCATACTGCTGCACCTTTCTCAGTTTAGTTTTATTGTCTAGTTATAATTTCTTTTATTTTCTTTCAGTGTCTTTGCAGAAATAAACCAGGAAAGAAGAACCAAGAGAAAACCTTGTTATGTGGAATATTTTTCAAAGTCAAATATTACATTTTCAGAAAAACCGCAGTTTATTGTCTTGAAGCCACTCGAGGAATGTTTCCAAAAATTTCACACTCCCTTCATTATTTCTCTCAGGGGTTACGAATGATTAGGAGAAGCTTATCTACTGTCGCTTTCATTGTGCAGCCTGGGGGATTCAGAAAATTTAAGTCCAAGAAACGTACTTAAAACTTTTCGCCCCCTTCTCATGCCATTTCGTTGGACCTTTTGACCCTATTTTCACCTCCTTGAAAAGGGAGATGAACAGAAAACCCCTTTAGAGACGCAGGAAATCCTTTGTCCAACTTCTTTTGTTCCGGAGCGCTCGAAACTCGTTTGAAACCGTTCTGTAACTTGGTAATCCAAATCTTTGATGAGTTTAGTTGTGGTAAATCACTACATTTTGCTACTTCCTTAGAGTGTTCTTTTTTCTTTATTATTTTTGGCTCATTTTAAAAATTAAATTTTTGTTATTGTATTAAGACTTTTTTTCAACTTTTATTGCATTTCCACTAATTTTTAACTAGTTTGACTAATTTTTAGAATATTTTTAAACTATGATTATGCCCTTGTTATATCAAAAACTCGATGTCTCAAAAATTTTTTTTACCGTCCCTTCAACTTCGTGATATCAAGAGTATACTGTATTTGAGATATTTAAAAAATAGTTTCTTCATTAATGTTCTGCAACTTAATCATTATTGAACAAAAACTTATCGATACAAATTTAATTATGTTTTAAGACCAGCTGATATTAGGAATGTTGTTCTTAATTGAATAAACAATGGGGTTGTTTTTTTCAGTCAAAAGTACTACTTTTAGCCACTTGATAGAATGAGAAAAATAAATAAAATAAATAATAATAATAACATGGACCCAGAAAATACTTTCATTTTCCCAACAGTTATTTTTTATTTCATTTTTTTTTTTTTTTAATGTCTGATTTTTCAAACAAGGCATGGTCTTTATGACCTCACAAATGATCAACTTATGCGCGTACTTCACTGGCACTCTGAATGCTTACACTTGCTGTTTACCACAATTCCACATTATGATAATCAAAAAGCAAATTTAATATTGCGCTCTACGCTTGTTATCAACCATATCCTTGCCATACATGTGAGTAAAGAAGCGATTAAATATTATGCTCTGTGTGAATGGCAGTTCATCATATGGTCATGTCATGGGCAGAAGAGTAAAAATTTAAGTTGAGTCTGTGCTTCAATTTAAATATTTTTTAAAAAATAGTAAACTTTGTCAAATTATTTTAAAAATGATCAAATACTATGTTTCTAAGCATGCTCTTTCTGAAAAAAATACTTTCAAATTTAGGAAACGGCCCCACATTCAGTAATGGTTTGATATACAATTATCCTTGCAAATTATGCTTTTATTTAAAATCGATTTTTTTTAATTACTGCATTAAAAAAATATGCTTAGTGGTACAGAACTCACAAAAAAAATATTTGAGGTTTTAGTCGTCAAGACCCTAAGTTTTTTTTTTAAATAGGTTTTTCCTACTTAAACAATCTGTGAAAAACATTTTGTTCCCTGCTGAAACTAATAAAATTGGAAGAAAAATTGATCGGCTAAAAAAAAAATAGTCATTTAAAAATTAAAAGACAGACTAAAAAATTTTAGAAAGACTACTAATTTTAATTTAAGAAATACTAATGAATTAGTAAATATGATTGAATAAACATATTCATGTCAGAAGTCGCTATCGAAATGCTAATTTTGCTACATTGGAAATTATTGCCGATAATTGTGTTTATTATGGGATCAGCTTTTTTTTCAGTTATATGCTATTACAACTAAATCTACATTGCTGTTTCAAAGTTAATGGATGTAAAATACTTTTAATACTTTAAGTTACTCTTAAACGAGTATTATCTCAAATTTGTTGCTTCGCGAAAAGAAATTCAGCTGCACCGAAAACTACGGTGATAAAGATTCAAACTATATGGGCAGTGTTGTCATATCACTATAAAGCTAGAAACAATATAAAACCGAAGTATAGATCAAAGGTACCTTACTAGAAATAATTTGTTCAAACAAGCAAAAAAAAAAAAAAAAATGCCTGGTCATTTTTATACTTTGCTCTCGTCTATTTTTCAAAATTGCAATATTTTTACATAATCTTCGGAATGTCTTAATTTGAAATTTGTGGCTATTCTCCCGTTTGTGTATTCATATTATTATTTTTAGAAGCTTACATTTATGTTGCAAACCTTAATTTCAGAAATTAAACTTTTAATTAATCATATCAAAAATTAAATTAAGCATTTTTATTTATCTAGTTAGTGTAATTTTTATGATTGGAAAACTATGTAAAATGACTGTTGTATATTTTGTTCAAAATATCATATACTCTTTGAACAAATTAAAAAAAAAAAAAAAAATCAAGAAACTAGGTTCTTATTTGTGGTGTAAACCCATTTCTAAATTATCTAGTCTCAATTATGTTTAACATAATTAAATCAATTAAATTTTATCATATAATGTCAATTTCAATTTTTTATTTTAGTCAATTGTTCTTATCCATAAAGATGATTGTTGATGCAAGAATATAAATAAGATTAATTGAATTTTCAAGAGATTTTATTTTTTATTCATTTGCAAAAGATTCATTTTCCAATTTAATGAAATTGTTGCTGATGTTAATATTACCTATATGTATAAATGCCTATAAAAATAAAGTTCATTCTACATTCTTTTATTGTAAATCCATTCTTTTTGTATTTTACTGAGTGATACTAAACGAATCTCTCTATCTTCTTCCAATACTAAGCACAACTTTTTGTTGAGATCCATTATATATGTTTTACAGCGTGCATTTTTTATGTTCTTATTTAAATAGAACTTCAGAAAAATACCAGAGTGAGTAAATCTCAAGTTTACCAGCATACAATCAATTTTTCATAATTTTGTTTTCTGCATCTGAAAGTGGTTATCTCATTACGCGAAATGTCTGTTTTTCACAAATAAATTTTCATATTCTTAAAATTTTTATGAAGTTGATGAAAATTTGAAACTTTCACCATTTGTCGTCTTTCATGAAGGAAACTTGCATTTTGAAACCGCAATGTAACAAAATACCTGCTTTCAGGTGACAAAAATAGATTTTTAATAAATACATTTAGCAATAAGGAATCTACTTTTGAACTTTCTTAAGGTATTTTTAGAGGCGTATTTGTGACTCGAAAATTTTGGGTTGCCGTTTCCGAAAATTTTCGGCTGACAACATATTCTAAAACTAAAAAATTAAAAGTTGTTTTTAAATAAGTTTGTAATGATTTTCGGAGAGTTTTTTCGCGAGGGAGGAGGTGGGGTCTAAAATTTTACTTGGGATTTTGGTGGTTTAATGTATCCACGTTTCGGACTAATAAAAAATACAGCTTCAAAGTCTGAAAAAAATATTTGTAAAAAACCTCATTTATCAGAAGCAAAAAAAAAAGTTTCTTCAAATAACGCAAAATGTCTTCCATCTGACAGAAACGATCATAACGGACGTTCTTCAAACAACGAAATAAATCATTCATGTAACAAACAAAAATAACGAGCATTTCTTCAAATAACGAAAAGTTGACTTCATGTAACAGAAACGACCATAACGGACGTTTCTTTAAACAACGAAAAATTTCCCACATTTAACGGAGAAGAAAAGAAACGGAAAAGTGTCAAATGACAGAAAATATTGACGAAACTTTCTTCATTTGACAGGAGAAAATAAAAACGGAAATTCCTCAAATGACGGAAAATTTTCCTCGTATAACGAAATAAATGCTGAAGAACGTTCCTTCATTTGACAGGAGAAAATAAAAACGGAAGTCCGTTAAAAATCGTGAAAAGTCCGGCAGCACTGCTGCCAAGAGAATTTCCGTCAATTGAAGGAATTATTTTTGAGAGTGTATGTGCATGAGAAAAATCAGGTTATATATAAGATGTATCATATTATATCGAAACCGTGTTCTGTGTTATATCGAAACCGTGTTATACGACGCTTAGAAATAATGTAAATCAAGGGATGTGTACCGTGTTATATCGAAACCAAGTTTCATGAACAAAAAGTAAAATCTTATTAGAGTTATCAACCATTAACAGAATGTATTAAGCAAAAAGGAAATTCCATAATTATAAATATAACATTCGAGTTATATCAGAACCATGAAGTATTAAATTCAAGTTTCGTACCGTGCAATATCGAAACAGTGTTATAATAATCGCAAATTTGGTGCCGTGTAATATCGAAACCGCGTCGTAAAAGTACCGTGTTATACGAGGGATGCCTGTATCCAATTTTTGCTCTTAGCCGACGGTATACTTTGCCTCCGTAGTCATGCCAAGAAAATATTCTATTGTCGATGCTGGCCAACAGTAGAAAACGCGTGAGAGAGCTGGGTCCTGAAGAGCTTTAAAAGTGAAAATGGCTAAACTCGATAACTATGTTCAGAAATTAGAGATAACTACAATAAATTTCAATGCAGACAGTTATATGATTTGAATTGCCTGGAATTCAGTTGCACTTATAAAAATTGACGCTGATCTTATTTACGTGGCTAAAAAAAAACCTAACTTATGATTGTTTTTTTTTTGTTTCTTTTTTTCCTTTCAAGATGCTTATATTTGCAAAAACAGCGTTTTCATTTACATCTAAAGTAATAATTTTAATGGTTTGAAATAATTCAAACTAAATGAACTGCTTTAAAAGAGAGAGACAACCAACAAGAACAAAGAACGCAGTTTGATACAAGTGAACGCAAAGAAAGTGCAATGGTAGAGCGTGTGCGATTAGCGCGCTTAATGAACGTTTGAAAACAATTTTGCAATCACCTAGGTCATTCAACTAACTATATATTAAGTATTTACTAATCAAGAGTTTCATTTCAAGCATTCAAAGTTTCAAATGAGAGGTAATTATATTTTATCATTCCGTTTTCGCCAGTTTGGTGAAAAATCAGGCTAATTACTTAAAATTATTAGTCAAATGGGCAGCTAAAGATATTATTTGATTTAGCTGAAATTTTGTATGATAAATAGGCTTGGTAAGAGGTAACTTTTCCGCATACAGGCTTTACATATAAAAACAAAATGCGAGTTGTCACCTGTTTTCTGATGAGGATCCATGATCCAAGAGGCTTAAAATCATAAAAATACGATTATAAAGAGTATTTCGTACCGAATGAATCATTCACCATTCTTTTACAACATTTCTAAGTGAAGCCTTCCAAAAGATTTCTTTTTTCTCATAAAGATAAATGTTTATAAGCCGAAAACATGCATTGGTTAATGAACGCAATAGAGAATCGCATTTTCGGTTACTACAGTACTCTCAGTGACGGTTAATACATGTATAGTCGCTATACAAAAGGGGCCTTAACATGATGTGAATAAGAGTTCATTATTTACTTTTAATGTGATTTTTTTGTTGAAAAAATGGTGTTTCTGAATTGTTTGAATTTGTTGAAGGTGCAGCAGCGGCAGGCGGCGAACCTCCGCGAGCGGCGGCGCATGCAGTCCATCAACGACGCCTTCGAGGGCCTGAGGGCACATATCCCCACCCTGCCCTACGAGAAGCGTCTCTCCAAGGTAGACACGCTCCGGCTGGCCATCGGATACATCGGCTTCCTCAGCGAGTTGGTCAATAGCGGTAGGCATCCGGCGGATCCGCTGCAGAGTCAGGCAGCAGAACAGCCGAAGAAAGTCATCATACAGTGTCACAGAGGTAAATATACAAATGCAGCAACAGGCTTTGCTCCCAGCTATGACAGCACCATCTTAACCGTGTTATCTCATTGAAGTTGCTTTCTGCCTCCGGATCGGTTATTGACTATTCCAGAGTGATGAGTCCATAAAAAGGACGAATCTGTAGTCTCTGGATGTCATAACAGAGCTGTCGGTATACAGTCGAGTCCTGACTTACGTCAGGGATGCGTTCCAAGACCCCTCGCGTAAGTCGAAATTTTGCGTTGTGGAAAAGGGTATGTGTAAAAACTTTTATAAACGTACCCAATTATTTTAGACCCTTGTAAACACCCCCTCAACTGTTAAAAACCATTTCTTAACTATACATTACTGTTTCTCAAAAAAAAGAACTAAATGTTTAATTATATTTCTTTTTTAAAACCGTTTTATTCGACATAAAATACTGCTACTATGACAAAAATCAATGATCAATGGGAAAGAAAGACATAAAATAATCCAGTATACGGTACATACTAAGAAAAGTAAATGCACTATAGTTGTACTGTACAATAGATCCGGTAATGATATTTGCAACTTAAAAAAGTAAAGATGATAATGATTTATGCTGCGTGATCAAACCGATTCTAATATATTTTTAAATACAGTTGCTTCACTAGTTCTTTTATAACGTTTCCATCTATTGCATTGGCAACACCCTTCTTCCTAGTTTCTTTAATTCACAATACAAGAGCAGCTTCCATTTTTTTATAAATGTTTGCATTTTACTAAGATATTACTCGGTGAACTTTTACGGATTTAATTCCTTTTTCTAGACTTTTAATTGTACGTATGGAAGATTCACTCATACCTAATTGTCGCGCCACCTTCGACGCATTTTTTAGTTGAGATTTAGCGTTTCAAGAAGCCTTAGCATCAAGAAGCTTTAGCTTTTCTTTAATTGTCAAAAACTTTCTCCTTTTCTTTCTATCTTCACAAACTTTAGATGAAACAGCGCTCTTAGGTGTCATTATTTCATCAACTTTCTCATTTAAAATGGAAAAAAGTAAATGGAAAATAAGGAGTAGTTATTTGTATAAGCGATGTTTAGATTAGTACGCTGCGGGAACTTCCGCTCTCAGTGATGCGAAAGGGAGGAAGGTCTATTCACGAAAAAATATATATAGTAGCCAATAACAAAGCCAATACTTACACACCACGATTCCCCTCCGAAAATTTTCGCGTTGCGGGTGAGGAATTCGCGTTAGGCTTAAAATTCTTTACTGGTGAAAAAATAGCCATTTTGCGTAAGTCGGATCGCGTTGTAGCGGGAGTCGATTGTACTGCATTTAATTCTGCCTTATCCCTGGCTTAAAGGCGGTAACTTACTGCTTAATGAACTCATGTTTTCACTATCGTATTGTAGACAGCGCCGAGATGCACTAAAACTAAGATTGAAAAAGCGTGTTTGTCCTTCATTAGATTTCATTTCTCATTAGAATTTTATCTTATCCTAATATTCACAAAAGCTGTCTCTTCCGTCGTTGGGCAAAGTAATTTTCTTTGAAACTTACTTTAAAACACCTTTTCAGAAAACTTTTGTTTCCTTTTGCATTGTTTCTAAAATGCCTCTCTAATTCAGGTGTCAAAGTTTTCTCAGAGCTCAACAACTCTTATCATAGTTAGCCCCGGCTTTGTGGATATTTATAAGTTGTATGTATGAAACAAAACGTCAAGTAATTAGTCCAACAAAAGTCAGGGGCAAAAGATGGGCATTTAAGTATGTGGTGTTCATTGAAGGGGGACAATCGCAGAATTTATTTTTACACCAGTGTAATAAGGGCTGTCAATTAATGATGTCACATTTTTTCAACAATTTTGACCCCCTGCTCCCCTTTTATCACAAAGTGTCACACTTCACCATACCCTCTTCCAGGGGTGCCCACAGAGGGAGATTATGGCGCAAGTTGCGCCATCAAAATTTTTGGGGGGGATTTTTTTTTTTTTTTTTTTTTTTAGAGCAGGAAATTTTTTATTTTTGAAAGGAAAAAAATATTTATACTTATTCAACACGAAATACATGTATAAATAATACCTCTTGGACGTACTCATTCCGATTTTTTTTTACTAGCTGTGTCTCTTCTTTATCTTTACTAATAATAAAGCTGAAAGTCTGTCTCTGTATATCTGGATCTTTGTCTCTCTGGATGTCTTACGCGCCTAGCGCCTAGACTGTTCGGCCAATTTTCATGAAATTTGGCCCAAAATTAGTTCGTAGCATAGGGGTGAGCACCTCGAAGCGATTTTTCAAAACTCAAATTTTGTTCTTTTCCAATTTTAAGAACATTTTACCGAGCAAATCGTCATAACGTGGGCGAGTAAATTACCAAATCATCATAACGTGGAACCGTAACATGGGCGAGCAAATTAACATAGCACATTGGCAAGAAATTCATCATCCATTTTTAAAATATGCAGACGAATCAAATGACCTTTTAATTTTCTACTACAGGCCAAGTCCAAGCCGCGCGGGTACCGCTAGTTTTGAATAAAGGGATCATGAAAGATGGGATGGAGTCAGTGCCCGTTGCAAATCAGGATCAGACGATTTGATTTCTTTTTAATTTATTATAAACTAGTTGCGTCGCCCGGCTTTGCAAGATCTACCTTGAAAATAAGTTATTTCAAGTGATGTGTGTTTAACAATCAGACTTGGAAAAAAAGAAAAAAGAAAATCTGTCAAATTTCCCGACAAATCGCGGAAAAATAACCAGAAAGGAAAAAATCTTGTACCCCCCGATTACAGGAAAAGCCTCAAAACTAAAGCAAGAATTCTATTTGGTCACAGTCGAGAAAAAAAATGGCAACAGATCTTTTTTCTCAATGATTTTATTGACGACTAGTGGTACCTGCACGGTTTTGCTCGTAGTAGAAAATTGAAGGGTCTTTTCGTTCGCCTGTATATTTACAAATACAGTATACTCCCGATTATCCGTGTGCGGATTATCTGGTTTGCGGATTATCCGTGCATCATTTCGGAATCACACTTTTTTAAAGCTTCTTTCAGGAGCTCAAATCAAGGTAATACGAAGCGTACCCTACTATCCGTGCACAGAGGCAGGGGCGGATTCAGGGGAGAGTCAAAGGGTCAGCTGACCCTCCTGTGACAAGAATTTTGTTATGATTTTATTACCAATCTTCAAATTTTTAGATTCAAAAAAATAGTACATAGAATCAATGTTAATCTGCTTTTTCTTCGTTCTGTAAGGTATTTCTTCCTCAGCGCGTCACAGTTCAAAGAATTGACTGGGTTCGTTTTAATAGGCTATTGCTATTTTCAGGTTTTTTTTTTTTTTTTTTTTCATTTTCAAAAGCACAACTATCTCTAATCAGCTTAACCACTGAAAAATTGTAGGGAGGAGGTATTTGAATGAGTTTTCATCTCATTGTGGGGGGGGGGGGAGGTAGGGAGGATGAGCACCCCTGTATAAGAGAAGCTTTTTTACGTAGGATATATAACACTGGCCATTAAAACTTGACCCCCCTTCCAAATATATCTGGATCCGCCCCTGCACAGAATTCAAATCGGACACGTGTTCTACCCATATAGTATTCATTATTGGATGCAGCGCATGGTATAGCAGTTGCATGGTCAAAGGTAAAATCGGTTACCCTTGCACGACCTTGGAGAAAAATCTTGCCACAAGAGTCATTGGATGAAGAATCATCTTCGATTGCCGAAGATAATATCGATAACATCATTGAGGAAGTTAAGGAAATTGATGGTTTCGAATCAGTTGACGCTGAGAATGTCGAATAGTGGTTTAAAAGCGACGAATGTGAATCAGGATGTCAATGTCTAACTGACGAAAATCTCGTTGAACAGCGCAAGTGATGATCAAACGCAAGTGATGATACCGAAAACGAAGATGAAGAATATGAAGAAAATACAATTTCACATTCTACTGCTCGACAATCTGTGGAACATTTATTGGATTACATGTGTGAAAGAGGTTACGATTACGGAGAAATAATTGCAGTAACGGACATACGCAACAATTTAAACAAACAAAGAAAACAAAAATGTATCACCGATTTTTTTAAGCAATAAATTTCGAAGAAAAGTTCCTGGTTTGTGTTAGTATATATATATATATATATATATATATATATATATATAATTTAGTTTTTTTCTAATTTCTCCTTAAAAAGTTAGCCTGCTTATTCCTTAAATGATTTTTCGGATTATCCGTGTTTTTCGATTATCCGTGCGACGCCCCCCGGTGATTAGCACGGATAATCGGAAGTATACTGTAATGTAAGGTGAATTTCTCGCCTATTGGGTTGCCCATGTTACAGTTCCAGCACGTTATGCTAACTTGGTAATTTACTCGTCCATCTTATGATAATTTTGCAAAGGAAAATGTTCTTAAAATCGGAATAGAAAAAGAACAAAATCGAATTTTCGAAAAATCGCTTCGAGGTGCAGACCCCCATGCTAAAATCTATACTTTGCGCCAAATTTCATGAAAATCCGCCGAATGATCTATACGCGTCACAGAGATCCAGATATCCAGGCAGACAGAGAGATTTTCAGCTTTATTATTAGTAAAGATAACTGAACTCGCAGTAGACGATAAATTTTCGATTTGATACTGATGTTCCTTTACTTAAAAATGCGTACAACTTTTCTCCTGTTGATTTTACAGCCTTGTTAATGGTTTTGAAATCCAAGGGAAGTAAATCTACTTCCGCAGTATATACGTGTAACAGTGATGAGAGGGAGGTCAAACAAGGCTAAAATAAAAACTTTCTTAATTGTTTTTTTCCCCTGTTATTTATTGTTTGCAAGAATTTTGACCACTATGCTCCAGCCTTTCATCTGTTCATTTGCACCAAAACAATCGTTGAAAACTAATTTTGAAGTTTTCGAATAACATATTTTTTAAACCCATCACTTGCAAAAATTAGCTTAAGTTTGTGTGGAGTCTTTCATTTTACTTTACTCTCGTTTTTTCTACCATTTTTAAATTGACTGTTCTTTCAATTTATCATTAGATGATTTTTATAAAACTTTCAATGATGTTAGGTTCTACTATTGGAAGTAGAACAGTTTGTTCTTAAGGTATTTTAATGGGGTTGTTTCCTTCAGTCAAAAGTAGTACCTTTTGTCGCTGAAATTGATAGACTAAGCACAAAAAAAAAAAAAAAAAAAGAATAATAATAACATGGACTCAGAAAATACTTTCATTTTCCCCAATAGTTATTTTTTAATCAATTTTTTAAAATGTCCGTTTCTTCAAACAAGGCGTGGTCTTTATGACGTCACAATTTATGCACTATGTCGCATCTTTCTACCGCATTTCCACGTTATGATAATCAAGAAGCGAATTACAGTTGCCCTCTACGCTTGCTTCAACCATATCGTTGCCAATACACCTGAATAAAGATGCGAATTAAATATTTTGAACCGTGAATGGCAACACTGAATGGCATTTTATCATTTGTAATGTCATCCGCAGAAGCGTTAACGATGAAAGAGCACCGATTTAAGTATTTTTTCAAAAATAATAAACTTAAAGAAATTATTTAAAAAATGGTCAGGTTCTAAGTTTTTAAGCATGCTCTTTCAGAAGAATATACTTTTAAAATTTTGGAAACGACCCCATTATTTTTCTTAAATCATTTTTGCTTTCTTCTGTATCTGATATGTGTATATAGAAGGAAGTATTCTATTCATGAAAATTTTCGAGTTCTTTCGATGTGTGCTGAATAGCTGGATCAATTTTGAGGATTTCCGAAAAATATCTGTTATAGTGAACTTGTGTGTGACCCGTCTATTTTGGATATGCGACTTCAATTTCGGTATACTTCCAAACGAGCGAAAAACGTCCTCTTTGTCATTAAAAGTCATCTAAAACTGACTACCAAACGGCACGACCGGTCACAGATTTGGACCAAATTCTAGATATAGGTCAATTTCAACTAGATATGAGCCTAGTTATAGCGGTTTGACTGCATAAGTCCTAGTTTGACTACAACGGGGGTCGAATGTTGATAATTTGGACCCAGAGATGCAATGGAGTTAAATTTAAAATTACCATTTTTCTTCGCTTTTTCTACTATCGTACGGCAGTATGAGCCGTTGGCATGCTATTACGTTGAATACTAATATTTAATAAACGATTCTTAAATCCAAATAGGTTACTACTTTTAATTTCACTTACTTGAACGCCAAAATAACATAGTTACATAATATTTATCGTTTGCAAATTAAACTAATTATTTTCGTTTTATATTCATCGTCTGCAAGTAAAAAGTATTTATCGTTTGCTAATAAAAACATTTACTTTAACTGGATATTTATCGTCTGCTATCAAAGGTTTCCCACACTGATAAGCAAAAATAGGGAGAAGAGAAAAAACCCCGATTTGGCACACAAAAGAACAAAAATACAGGATCGTTTCGACTTTTCAAATAACTAAGAAAATGCCTATTAGAAAATACGTGTTCTCCCTTATACTCAATTTACTAACAAAAGATGCCAAAGGTGTTGGGAGATCGAACATAGCGTCGAATTCTGAAATTCCAATGGAAACGCCATTGCATTTCTGAGGCAAAACTAGCAACTTTGGACCCTCGTTGGAGAAAAGCTAGGGCCTATGCAGTCAAACCGCTTTACATGCGCTTATATCTAGTGAGAATGGACCTATACCTAGAATTTTGTCCAAATCCGTGACCCTAAAGGTCCTGCCGTTTGGTCGTGAGTTTCCAGAACTGCAATTTCTAAAAATTTATGGGGAGAGCCCCTGAACTTTCCCTCTTCTTATGTAACACACAATCAAGGACAATATGCAATTGCCTTTTTGAAGTTTCAGTTACGAAAAATTGCCAGGGGAATGCGACCGAAATTCTCTTTCCACTAACATTACCAAAGATTTATGAAAATTGGGTTTCTAAAGCATCAGGTTTGAACATTTAAGTGGAGTACCAATCTCATTTCCCCCACTCCATGGGCGTCCATATGCAAAATTGTAAGGGGGGGGGGGGCTCAGAAATTGTAACCATGGTATAACAGGATATTTTCCCCATGGAGGCAGATTTTAGGACAGATTCGAGTCATTAAAATTTGACATTTTTAATTATTTATTCATTAATGGCTGGAGAAGAAATATTTTTATAGTTTTGCAAAGAAAAAAGTACTAAAAGCAAGGAAGTTCTAATTTCCAAGGGGGGGGGGGGGGGGCTTGAGCCCCTTGCTCCCCTATGTGGGCGCCCTTGCCCCACTCTCATCAAAATCATTAAAGATCGTCTTAAATTTAATTTCCAGTGCTTCAATCTCGAAAGAAACTTTTGGGGAGTGCTTCCGAAAACTCATTTTCCTAACGTCACGAAGATCGGCTACAATTGCGATTTTAGGGCTTCAGTTTCCAAAAATTGCCTGTCCCCTAACCATAGATAGCCTGAAATCGGAATTTTAAGAATTCAATCGGGAGGGAGACCTCCCGAATCTCTTCTCTACCTAACATTACCACATATAAAACTGCGTTTTTAGAACTGCTATTTTGAAAACGTTTCGGGGGAAAGTCCCCAAACCCGCCCACTCTCCCTTACATAACAGATGAGTATCTACAGTTGCTTTTTTGATATTTCAATTTCGAAAAAAAAATACCGGGGAGGGGCCACCGAATCGTTCCAATCGAAGCCACCGAAACTTCTCAATCAATGTCTAAAACTGTGTTTTTATAACAACAATTTCAAAAATTTTCCGACGGAGAAACCCCCGGGACCCCATATCTGACTAAACATTATACTTCCGACAAGGTTCAACTTGCTTACATCCAGTAATGACTCCATCCCGACGCAAGAAAGAGGTGAATCCACTCTCTCTGTATTTTTTCAAACGTTTTAAATAAAAAATAAAAATATCTCTAAGCATTTTTACTCAAGGGCCATATTGTAAAGTTTTGAGAGGTGAGACGTGACAATCCAACAACATTTCGGTTCAGATGGCAGTAGTTAGCCGTTACCCCCATCCCCCCCTCTCACTTTAATTTTCCTTGGAATTAGAAACTCCAAAAAGGGTTATCTTTAACGTTATTTGAAAGCGAGAAAATTTTTTTTTTTTTGGGGGGGGGGGGGAATCTGCGCCATTGAGCTTGGGGGAGATGGGCACCCCTGCCCTCTTCCCATTGTCATATGTCACGTTACTTTTTATAAACATGTTTTCATAAAAAATGCGGGATGCCACACTTTTTACTTCCCTCTCCCTTGTCCTAAACCGTAACAATTTCACGAAACCCCTCCCGCCCTCAAACCGTAGCGTCATTCATGGACAGCCCCAAAGAATTTTCTCTTTTGAAATCTAGGGGGCTCCACCCGTGCTCGATGCCACTCACCAGAAGATAGCTTCGCAATCTTATTTGATTCCCGAAGATTTAAAGCGCTTGTTTAGAAGAATCACATTAAAATGCACGCTACGATTGGAACAAAATAAAAAACGCGCACCCCTTTCCACAGAAAATAGTTTCTATTAAGAGTTTATTAAATTTAGAAAAATATTAAAATCCAACTCAACCCCAAAACAAAAAGAACTTGATGAAAATATGCAGCCAACCAAGTTATGTGTTAGAAAAAAAATTAAAAGAGTATCCTTTCCCGGGGCTCCAAACTAACTTGCACCAAATTTCACTGCTGAAGAGCTTTTTGAACATTGCAAAACGGGCTTTTTGTACATTTGAAAAGTCACTTTCAAATTCGTGGACTCTTGTAATATTTTATTCTTAATCTCCGGACTTGGATTTTTTACTAAATTAGAAACCCATATATCTGCTAATGGAGATAACTGGAACAAGCTCAATCTGATGCAGAAAAAAAGTTCTTTCAAATGAGATAGGGTGTTGGGATGGGATTTTTTTTTATCCTTTCAATAGGCAATTTATGTGAAATTTTAGCTTAAAAAATTATTAAAAAAAAAAAAAAAAAGAAAGCGAATTCAAAATTTAAAAAGCGAAAACTTAAGAGACCATTCCACGAAAAAGGTCAACCCTTTGTTCCGCTCGTGACGGTTCATATATTTCCTTAAAAAGTAATAATTTTTTAGTGTAATGACCAAATGTTTTGCTTAAGATATCACACACAAGTTTGTAATTTGTTAAGCAGAAAACAATTGTTCATTTATATTTTAAAGTATTGTTTTTAATGACATATTATGAGGCGTCACGCGCGGGGAAAAATGGCCGTTTTCCGCCGTGGAATGGATCTAAGTGCAAGTCTCCGGGGCTCGAAGTAAATTTGTACAAAATTTCAAGACTGTAGGTGCTATTGAGTCTCTTAGACGCAGGTCCGTCACAGACAGACTTTCACAATTTCTTTGACGTCATTATTTTAATCTGTAGAGATAACGCGTTAATAGGAATATTTAATTCGTTCATTAATTAATACATTATCTTACTGTAATATAATGTTTGAACAATTGCAGAATCTAAGTTAAGTTTTGAAATTAAACTCATTTATTTCTTAGCAGCGTCCAGTTGTAAACATAGTTCATTAAGAACGAATTTGGTAGTTGTAACATGAATAAATTTTCAAACTCGTGTCTAAAAGTGTCAGTAATTATGTTTTGTAGCTTCAACTTTTATTGATGTTCATTATTTCCACCTTCCAGGTACACCGGCAGGTTATGTTCCATTAGCGGGACACTCCCTGTCGTGGTCCAGTGAGAAACCAAGCGCACAGAATGGAAGTGTCATGGTGGCCAAGGTGTGGACGCCCGAAGACCCCAGGAGGCATAAATCCGAGAACAGTTCTTCGCTGGGATCCACGTAGACTGTCATTTCTTTTTTCTCGGTCGCAGAATCCACATATCGCACAAAAGTGGACTAGGACGAACTGTGTTCCCTTTCATAGTTGGACAGAGCTTGAACAAATTATACTACAACCGAACTAATGCCGGATGTTATGTACATACTTTTTGAAATCGGTGTACACAGATTTAAATGAGATGTAATTTATTTGTTTTGATTGTAATTTAAGCTTTATATTTGAGTTTGAGCAATGTTTTGACTATGGTTATCTTACGTCTGCATATAATGTGAGGACAAGGTCGTATCTTCAAGCTGGCACAGTGTATCGCGTGTATTTTTGAAAATTTAGTTTTGTCTACATTTTTAAGGTAGCGTTTCAAAATTGTTCACTGTATTCTTATTGGAATTGAAATGGTTAGCTGTAGCCACAAAATTGCAAGAGTTTTGTCAAACAAATAAAAGTGAGGAATAGAATCGAGACCCCTGTTAAAAAATTACAGTGAGGTACCGTTTATACGTTTCTTTTTTGTACGCTTTTTTCATTTATACGTTTTCAAAATTCGGTCCAGTACGTATTAACATATATATGTTATACGCTTTTTTCATTCATGTGGTTTTTCATAGTCTGTTCGTAAAACTGTAAACGGGGCTTCACTGTATGTTTTCAGATGATTCAGTGTGCAATATTGCCATTTTTTTTTTTTTTTTTTTTTGCAAAACAGAGCGTAAAATCTTATTTCATACCCTTACTGGGACAGTGCAGGAATGGGCCTTCTACATTTTTTAAAATCAAACATGTATATTTAATATTTTCTTCAGATGCAGCGTATTATTTATTTCCATGTGATAAAAAGAAGATGCATCGAATGGAATAAAATCAACCCGAGTGCTATGAGTATAGCTTGACCACGGAGAGATGGCAAATAAACTGAAGCGGTAACAGACCACTTCTTTTTGTAATGGGTAGGATCAGCAAGAAAGCGCAGATAGTAAAATTTTTACTACTCGGTAGTTTTCGCCGATCCTTCCTGAAGTGGTCCATTTCCGCCATCTCTTCGTGGTCAAATTATAACAGCTCTTGATTGTTTACAAAATATGGTGCTTTAAACGCTTTATTTGTTTGAGGGACATAGATTAATTCTATTTAAAAATTATTTTCTGAAAGTCAGAGGCATCTTTATCTTGTTTTGAGTTAGGAGCCTCATGAATCAGTGATGGATTAAAAGTATTTCAACAAATGGAAGAAAAGTGAAATCTAGTCGAATGTATCGAGAATTTGTTTCAAACTATATGAATTGTTCGTATATAACCTTCTTATAACTTGCCCTTTGTTTTGAATAAAAAATATAAAAACATTAATGATGATAATAATAATAAAATTTGGTCATTTAAACGAAGCTTGTAACCTTCCTATTACTTGCTCATTGCTTTGAAATACGAGTTTTGAGTGTGTAAATAAGTCAAATTTATGTGTAATAAACTAAGAACATTTTTTGTTATACGTGTTTGTGTTCTTGTTAATTTTTCTTACTTTTTCTTCCTTTCAATTTGGATGTTTAACGCAATCAAATGAGTCTACTTAGTATACTTCATTTCAGAAATAGTTTTATGTCATTCAGTGAAACGCTAGACGTTTATGAAACTAAACCCTAATTTAGTAATACTCTCTTTTGTAAAGGAAAAAACATTAATTTTAAAAAACAAATTGCAATTTACTGAAAAACTTCTCTAAAAATTGGATTAAAAGCTTTATTTAGAAAACAAATTATAATAGCTAACACTGTAAAAAAAACATCAGAAACGTATTTTGTGTTACGGAAATGTTTCTGGAGTAAATAGAATCCACTCGTCAAATGCACTATTCTTTTCCAAGCAAAAAGTTTCTCCAGAAAAGTAAGAAGTGGCAGTTTTTATGCATAAGCGTTCGCAAAGTAAAACTCCAAGGCCATTGAGTGGAATTTTTCTTCATCGCATGAATTCACTAAAATATAATTTTTAAATCTTGCATTATTTTATGCTAATTTATCGTTATAAGATTAAAGCTAAAGCCATGTAAAGATTTTTGCTTATTTTTCAGTGCGAAGCGCTACTTCTTCATGTATGTACGTTGCCCCAAGTAAAACCAAACTAAAACACCAGTCGAATGGACGCCATGAAAATTCTTTGTGTCGTATGACTTGTGTAGTTCACTTTTCTTTTGGATACTTCTATCTATACTAGATGGGTTATTTTTATTGGCAGAATTTTATTCTGTCATAAGAATGACCTTTATGGTGTTTAATGCTTGCAAAGACTACCGACGAGTAAATTAGACCCTTTGCAACTCGATCATTTTAATGTGATTAATATCATATAAATCTTGTTTTTCCTATTGCCTTCGGTATCGTTTTTTTTTTTTTTTTTTTTTTTTTGTGATCAACTGTTAAGATTAAAAAAAAAAAAAACATTATATATGACACATTTCAAGTGCAAGTGTGTCTAGTTTTACTCTTATAAGTTTCTGAATTGAAGAACATAATAAACCCGAAATAAGTGTCATTGTATATGCTGTTTTCTGTGTCGATTCAGGATGTGCCGTTCGTGAACGAACGTGTCAAATTGTCAGACTCCTTAAAATGAGCGGCACAGTACGATCTCAGTAAAAAATAAACGACTATTATTTTGAACGATGATATGTTCTTATTTTACTTTTTTACTGAGTTTTATAGCACGGGTCCCCCCCCCCCCTCGTTTCGCTGAAGCTAAAATTTCCTTCCCCCTGTCGCGAAAAAAATATCCAAAATAGGGAAAACTGTAATGGGTTACTCTCCCGGTTCGCCGACACAATTTTTTCGAAAATGAAAGATGAAATGTTAAATATATTTACAGTGGTAAATAACTAGAAAATCACCCGTAAAGGTATGACGGGTGAAAATTGCTTCTTCATTTGAGTGAAGCAACTGCCTGTTTGGGGGTATTTTAATCGTTGAAATTTCGGGGCGCATAACTTTGGACAATTGTTCCTTTCTGAAAAAATCAGCAAGGTCGAAGTATATCAACTTTTTCTGCTGACAAAAAATTGGCAAAAGCTGACAAAAAATAAATAAATAAATAAATAAATAAAGTAAATAAATAAATAAATAAATAATAAATCAAGAATCGCAGCTTTTCTTTTCCAAAAATTTATAAAGTTCAATAAACTTTTTCATATTTAAAGTAATTCATGTTTATAAATAATTTCATTGCTGGTGACGTCAGAGCGTTACTCGATCAGTGATTCTGGCTATTATAAATATGAAGATTACACACTATTCCACGCAATTTTTTCTTGATTCCATGTTCATGATGTAACTGAGATCTCAAATGATACGCAAAAATGCAACATTTTAGAAAAATATTTTTGATCAATAACAGTTGATTTGGAATTTTATTCTAACCGATTTACTGAAGACTTTTTTCCCCTGAATCGTTTACTTTTTATGTTATAGCAAAAAAAAAGGCGTTCAAAGAGGCATATAAAATCTTTCGCATCATTTAAAATGAATAATTACTTGTCTGCCTGATCTGATATTTTTCGCCGTTAAAAGAAAGAAAAAAATAACGTGAAGTGACACACATGGCTCGAAATATGAGAAAATATTTTTCGCCGCTTTGTCGATGCAAAGTTTCATTTCTCCATTTTCCCTAGTTCCCGTTAATTCGCCGACATGAAATCCCTAAATATTTTAAAAGGTAACATTGTAAGGGAACAACAAAGGGCGTTGATTAAAATTATGAACTTTTTAAATATTTTTCTTAACAACAAACGATATCTGAGATCATTTGTTTTTGACATTGGTGGATGGTTAAATGCTAGTTCAAAAACCACAACATAAGATGACACAAAATCATTAAGTAAATTACTAATCAGTCAGATAGTGTTTTTGTTTCATAGCCATTATTTTTGCTTGGAGGGGAAGGGAGCCTCATGTTATCCATTAATCTTCTTCTGAAAAGCTAGATAGGTGACAAATTCCAAAGCACGAGGATTTGAAGCAAGTTGGGAGGTACGTGTAGTTATTCCTCCATAAAAACTCATCCCAAATGAGGCAGTGAGAAGGAAAGGGATGTAAGTGGACATTTTCAAGTTTTGAGTAAAACGCGTATAAAAATAAGGTCCTGGGTAGATTTTCATTGATTTTTTTTTTCTAAATCATGCTGTACAGCAGCACCTACCAGAGACAATCTCTTGCCCCAAGACAGAGAAGAGGTGCCCCTACTATTTGTCTTGGTTATCTCCAAATTTTTAATTTTGCCACTTACATCCCTTTGCTTCTCATTGCCTCAAATGATCTGTTTTTTTGAGCAATCACGATTGCTAATTGTTTTCATTTGACCGTCCTTGATGTTGTGGTTCATTTTTCAGCTTGAACCAGGGGCTTCTGCAGCGCCGCCACTCATCGGCCTCTGCAGGCACGCCTCATCTGGTGCTGACCACTGTCACTCAGAATTCGGTGGCGTGCATATCCTACATACACACACGCCCGCTCATACACACTCACACTCACACACGCGGGCGCCTTTACACACATACACACTGACACACATATGCGCTGACACACACACACCCGCCTTTACACACGCCTTACTCACGCCTACGTTCATACACGCGGGTCTACGCACACACACAAGCCTAGCCTACACATGCACGCACGCACGCCTACACACACACAACTATACACACGTAATCACCCAGGAGGAGGTGCAGACTTCAGGGGACAGGGGCCGTTTCTAGAAACAATAACTCCAATGAGTAGAGTCCTGCCTAAACTCGTGATTGCGAAAAACATAATTTGGATTTAAAATTTCAGAATTCAAATTAGCTTTTTTTTTCAGAGGTTTGTTTTACTATTTTCTCACTTGTTTCTTCGTGTTAAACCTTAAACTTGAGCATTGGATTCACTTCTATGAGTCCCATCTCCGAAAAAAAACTTCACGTTGTAAGAAATTTGAAAAAATATCTTGAGAAAACCGCATGTAGAATACGAGTAGCACCGCAGACCGCAAATCTTCAGTATAGAAACTTCCTGCATTATTTATATTTATTTTAGTTACATTTACAGATGTACAGAAGTTTAAAGTTAAAATTAGGTTATAGTTTTAATGTATATTTTTATTTTTCTGGGGATGCATTATTTATCACTATATCAAGAAGTGATAAACAATGGGACCGATGCATCCCCAGAAATGTGAATAGACATTACTGCTATATTATGAGCATAATAATAGACGTGTCCCTTGTTCGGAGGTATGAATTGATGCATGTGGAGTAATTAGTATGATATTATAACAAGCGAAACTATTAACATTTAAGATTAAGTAGTGAAATTGTTTTATATATATGCTTAATAAAGCTGTTATTTATTTAAATTTAAAAAACAAAAATTCTGTAAAAATTAAAATTTAATCAAAAATTTAGTAGAATTAAAGTTACTAGTTTATAAAAAAATTTTTGAAGTAATTTATTTCATGATTTGCTTCATGTCGCACAATTTACGATGCGATTACGAATGTAAAGAACAGTGTGGTCACATTTCAAGTTTTCTATAAAAAGTTAGTCATAGGCGATGTACTATCAGTCGGAGCTGAACCGATGTGAATCAAATGGTGAGAGGGAAAAGTATGAATGTAAGTCTTAGTAAGAACTTTAATGCACATATTTGTTGCTTTGTATGTTAATGTCAAGACAAAGTTTTACCACACTGTTAAAACCAGGAGTTCCACAGGGGTAAAGAATTTCACCCAAGGGTGAAAAAACGGTGCCTCTGGGTGAAACAGAGGCTAGGAAGTGTCGTTAAGGTGCTTTTGGTTCCTCAGTGGGTGAACGACGTCAACAAAAGTGCTAAAAGACCATTCAATAGGAGAGCGACTCCTTGCGCATGCGCTCAGACTTATCGTCCAACAACTTCAGTTTGAATGGCGAACGAAGGAAGTTGCAACGAAATTTACTTTCACATTGAATGAAGGGCAAAACTGAAAATTTCGTGGATTAATCTTCGAAATCTCGCGTAAGTAAAGGCATTTGATCATATTGTAGCTCTTAGAACTTTCGAACATATTTAAAGTGTTTAAAGTATGTTGACAACGCTTATTGTTCCGTTTACCTTAGTAAACATTTAATGTCTTGTTATTTATATCCTGCAAAACTGTTACCTAAAACTATCTATCAGTACTATCTTGAACAACAACAACATTAAAAATAAAAACGTTTAAATCAGCTGATAATTGAATTGCTATTTCCGGAATAAAAATGCATCGACGTAAACAGCCTATATACCAATGTCTATTTCTTCTCAGTGAAACAACTACGTAGTAGAAACGAACAGAGCAGCAAAGGCAGAGAAAAAAAAAACTGCGTGAAAAGAAATCTCTCACTCAGCGTTTGACTCATGAGTTTCACATCGTGTTTTGGTTAACGTATCTTTCTCAGGCGTTATTGCATGAAGCTAATGTAGTTATCTGCTCGTTTTTATTTTTAATCTGACGGAAAACTTGACATTGGAAAGAAGGGCTTTTAAATTGGTATTTATCTTGTACGCATAAGGATACTCAAATATCGAATCTTATAATAAGTATTGATAAGTTACGCTGGATTAAAATTTTAAACGTTTATGAAACGCTTATATTTTCCTATGATTCTAATCTAATGTTATCTAATATTTCTGGTTGTTCCGGCAAATGATTGATAAATACCTTCTTTGTTCATTTTCGGTACGGATTATAGTAAAAATTGTCAACAACATATTAATTACTGAGCAATTCAAGTGTGAATATAAGAAAGTTAGTGCACGAACAGACAAATTAAAGTCATGAACACTTCTAAACTATGTTCGAAAGTTTAAATGTGATCAAATGCCTTCGTATATATAAATCAAAATAAATAAAACACAATTGTATTCAAAAACGCACACAACACGGGGGGGGGGGGGGGGGGGGGGGGGATCCCTATAGGAAGCAATAAAGGTGCCATTTTTCTCACCTAAGGTACCATCTTTTCACCTACGGTGCATGTTGGTTGAAGGGAACCAGTTTTTCACCCTTGCTAAGGGTGCAATTTCGGGTGTCGCTGGTGAACAAGCGTTTCACCCCTGACAGGTGCCAAACGCAACCTGTAGTTTTAACAGTGCAGTTAATTTTTCGACAAGAAAAGAACCTTCATTTCAATTATATTTTTTTGTATGTTTTTATTTTTTTTATGTATTTATACATAAATTGCTGCACTTTTTTTCTGTAACTGTCCCTTGAATAGAGTGTCCCTTAATCAGAGGTAACTACATTGAGGTCCCTATTCAAAGGGACTGGCAGTGGCGGCGTAAGAGCAAAAGGAGACGTCGGCGATGCAGTTTTGCGAGGTCCTTTTAATCATAAAATATTTTCAGACAAATCATTGAATTGATTTTTGTACTAACTATTGGCACTTAGAGTTCCCGATTCACTTAATTGCTAGGACAAAAACATTGCGTGACTATTGGCGCAATCAAAAAGTTCTTTTGGTAGTGGTGGGAGGGGGCGGCACATTGAAGGGGAAAAAATGACCTGATAGAAAGGGGGGTCCGGGGGTACTCCCCCGAAAATTTTTAAAATTTGTTGTTTAAAAATGCTATTTTAGGCTTTCTTTGCTGATGTTAGGGGAAAAAATTTACAGAGGTCTCGGTGGAAATTTCTAGAAATTGAAGCCTTAAAAACGCAATTATAGGCCACATTTATTGACTTTAGGTTCAGAGACTGTCCCAGATCGATTCTTTTGTTTTAAAAAATAGGTCAAAATCAATCCCCTGCAAATTCTCGAAATTGAAGTTTCAAAAACAGAATTTTAGACAAATTTTGAAGATTTACGGGAAGGAAGGGAGCTCTTCCCTCGAAAAATTTTGAAAATTATGGTCCTAATAACTTTAGCAATATTTTATATTCAGGAGCCAGTCCACTTAAACTTTTTGTTAATTTAGTTTAATAAACCTAATTGCTAATGATATAAAAGAAAGGCGGTATGGGGACCCTTGCCCTAACATTTTCTGAAATTCAAGCCTTAAAATGCGATTGTAAGGCCATATTTTGTAATATTAGGCTCGGTAATTTTTGAAATTCAAGCTACAAAAACACAATTTTAAGCGATTTTCGATGTTGTTTAGTGTTTGGGGGCTTTAAGCTGAAAATATCGCGAAATTTAAGATCTGGAAACGAAATTTCAGATGCTCCATAATGCTTTCGGTGTGCGTGTGTATGGAGGGGTGTAAGGAGGTGGAGGAGGGGTGTGTGTTCGGAAGAGCAGCATTTTGAATATTTTCTTATTTTAGACGAACTTAGGAAACAAGAGAAAAAGAAAAGAAATAGGACGGGGGTGGGGGGAATAGAGTTAGCTTATCAATAATCTGTAGCTACTGAATATTTTAAATTCAGGCCCCGACAGAATTGGGTCCCGCATTTGCTGAGGCTGGCTCTGTGCAGTCTCCGCGGCACGCACTATTTTGATTACTTTTGTGTCTGTTGCATTTAATAAGAGCTTCAATTGAAAACATGGAAATTTCTTAAAACTTTTGAGAATTTACTTCTGAGAATTTTGCCAGGCCCTATCTGCTCGAGGCCGTCGGCGGTCGCCGACGCCTAGCGTCGCCACTGGGGACTGGGACCAGAAAAGGTGTCCCTTAAATAGAGGTGTCCCTTATTCGAAAATGTCCCTCAAAAGAAGTATTACTGTATTTTTTAAATATTTAAGGAGTAATACCAAAGATAGTTCACACGCAAAGATGTTCCACTCCGGTAGAAACGTATGTAACCTTCCTTTCGACCCCTGACGAAAAAGTGGTTCGACCAAGAAGCCGACATTAAGGAACAGGTTGGCGAGACAAGTTTGGGAAAAAGCGTGCTTGAATGATCGAAAAGGCACTAAATCGCCAATGCTGATGTCGCTGCATTTGCAATGCGAATCCGGAGGTGAAGATGTTTTCTCTCTTCTCTCCCCTCTGCGGAAGCGCTGAAAGGGAGGTAATTAAGCCTCATTTGTACGATGGTTCATTGCTAAAGGGTAGTAAAAAAGTCATTGTAGAATCGTCAAGCGTAAGTTATTACGTTAGCGATACGTGATTTAAAAGAATTGGGGCGAAATTAGAATGGCGCAAAAGTATGAAACGAGTAAAAATTTTGAATCCTTAAAATAAATTAATTTTGCCGGAAAAAAAAAAAACATGCGTTGTTTTTCACTTCGAATTTTTTTTTCTTTTTGTCCTTTTTTTAAATCACAATTTGCTTAACACCAGGGCCTGTCATCAGTCGGTGGACCCTGGTATCAGATATTATAAAGAAACCGCTTGTGAACCCCCCCCCCCTCCCTTTCACTTATTCATTTTTACGCGACATTTTTACCTCTTACATATCCCCCCCCCTCTCTTAATTCTAAAATGAGAGTACTAGTGGGTTGGTAAGATAACTTTATATCAAAAGTACTAAATAAACGATCAGCAAACTTCAACATATTAATTAATTAGCATACTAATTTACATCAGAACTAAACATCCGAAATCTAAATATTTTATTTCAGTTACTGGAAAAACCAAAACATACTTTTTCATTGTGTTCGTGTGTTTTTCACTGTGGATTTTTGCAGTCAAAATGTTCTAGACTTTTGATAAACGCTAAACACGTCTGTTATTTGTTCCCAAACGTGCTAAATACCCCTCATGTTGTTGTAAAACAATTGTTAGAAGATCTTCGAAAAAAAGTAATTCATCATTTATTGAATTACCTTCTCAATCAATTTGGCCAGCCTGAAAAATTGAGACGGATGGACATTCTTCATATCCAATTCTAAGTTCCGCAGTACTTCTTAAAGCACGTGAATCAATTATATCACTGATATAGTAGAGATAAGCAATTTGCAATTATTCAAGATATATGCATTTTCTTAAAATCTGAGCTCCCGTTATGTGTGTGTATCTGTCTGTCGCACTCTAGCGCCAAAATGGACGGACAGCTTTATTTAAAAAAAAATTTTTTTAAAAAATCGAAAGGGGAGTTGATCGGGAGTGTTTTTAGCTAGGTTGTGTTTTTGGATGACATTAATTAACGAAGATATTAGTTAAAAACCTCTGAAATGTTTTTCGCGATTTTTGCAGTGAGAACATAGTTAAAAATTTTAAAATTTAATACCAAAATAAAGAGAAATTTTTTCCGCCTTCTGATAAAATGTGTTTGGAGCTTCTATCTTTCATAAAATTCGAATTATGACGTTTTTTAACCGCTAAACATTTATTCACGCGATTGAAAACCGAATGGGGTTGTTTCCTTCAGTCAAAAGTAATACTTTTAGTCACTAAAATTGATTGAATAAGCAAAAATAAATAAATAAATAAATAAATGACATAACCCAAAAAATTCTTTCATTTTTCCAACAGTTATTTTTTAATTAATTTTTTAATATGTCCGATTTTTCAAACAAAGCGTGGTCTTGGTGACGTCACAAATGATGCTCTTTGACGCATCTTTGTACCGCGTTTCCACGTTATGATAATCAAGAAGTCAATTAAAATTGAGCTCTACGCTTGCTACTAACCATATCGTTGCCAATACACGTGAGTAAAGATGCGAATTAAATATTTTGCTCTGTGAATGGCAACACAGAATGGCATTTCATCATTTATGATGTCATAGACAAGAAATGTAAACAATGAAAGCGCGCAGATTTTAGCATTTTTTTTAAATATTAAACTTAAACAAATTATTTAAAAAATTGTCAGATCCTGTGTTTTTAAGCATGCTCTTTCAGAAAAAAATACTTTTAAAATTTTGGAAACGACCCCATTCATTGTTGACCAACAAGGGAATTAAAAGCAGTGATTTAAAGTTTTTATCTGTTGCCAGTTTCAATTTAATAGCAAAAAAAAAAAAAAATACTTGACTTTGATTTTAAATAATATAAGACTTTTAAAAGGATTTTCAATTTTCCCTCTTGATTCTGCAGTTGCGACTCAATCGGAGGTTTTTAAAATTTTTAATTTTATCGTTCCTTGTGAATATACGCATTTGCGTTTTATTCCGCAATTTTAACTTTAAGACAATAAAAGTCTTCAGATTTCAAGCGATAAATGTTCGCATTGTATCCTTATCAACTAGAAATCAGTCCGCAGACCTTTTCCACGACACATATATAGTGACCTTTATAACTTTTTCCTGAAAATCACCTTTTCGGACAGCGTTTTTATATGAAGAAGGTTTTTTAAAAAAGTACAGAGATAAATACACAACGTCATGTAACACTTTTAAGAGTTTTTTTTTTTTTTGAACTACTAAAGCTTAACAAAGAGTAAATATTAGGTTTATTTTGCATTCAATATCATAATGCTTCTTGAGAACACAAAAAGCGTTTCCCCAATAAGAAAAAAATGCGTGTTTGAACACTCAAAGCTATGATTGAAAGCTATATAATGATAAGAAATTCTCTTCATGATTTGAGCCGCACTTTTCGTTTGTGGTGTCATTTTCTTGGAATTTTCGAAAACTACAGGAATGATTAAATTGTCCTTTCTGACCCAGAAAGGTTATTTTGTCCTTTTGAGTGCGTTATGAAAAGTGCTTAGTATTTTTTTTTTTTAATTATGTTATTTAAGCACTTTTATTATACTTGGCCTGATTGTCTCGGAGAAATCTGAGGCCTGGTTTCTCTTATATCTCTGCTATTAGACTACTTAGAGACTTCGGGATTTCACTAAATGATTTGCTTAATCTTAAGGTACAACTTAGCGCTGAAAAAATAAAATTCTAAAATAAAATAATTATTTAAGTTAAGATGGAAAACCGCAAGTTTCATGTAATTTCCTCATTAAATGTTTAAATATAAAACCCATTGTTACAAATTTTGTTGCCTTTCAACACTAATGTTAAAAGCAATCATAATGAAAATTTTGAATCAAGGCTCCTCTGAAGCAATCATGAAATTAGCAAACATAAATCCTACAGAGGAACAAGGATTAAATTTTAGTGCCTACTACTTAAAGTTTTAGACACGTACATAGGTTTTCTCCCTTTTAGTGGGGAGCATTTATATTAAAAACGTGAGGGTAAAATTATTCTATTTCTGAAATACATTTACACTAAAAAGAATAAAAGAACAGAATGTTTTTTAAAATACCAAGCACTTTTCATAATGCACTCTAAAGGACAAAATAGCTTTTCTAGATCAGAATTCTTGTATTTTTCGAAAATTCTACGAAAATGACACCACAAATGAAGAAAAGTGCGGTTCTAGTCATTTCAAACCAAACTTTCCCAATAACAAAAATATGCATGTTTCAACACTCAAAGTTATGATTGAAAGCTAGATAATAATAAATCCTCTTCATGACATGAGCCGCACTTTTCTTCGTTTGTGGTGTCATTTTCAAAAACTACAGGAATTCTTAAATTGTCCTTTGTGACCCAGAAAAATTATTTTGTACTTTTTGAGTTCATTATGAAAAGTTCTTGGTATTTTTTAAAAAATTCTGTTATTTGTTTGTTTACAAAATAAGTCAATTTTTGTTCTGCGCACTTGGATCGTAATGGAAACACAATGTTGTCAGCCCCGCCTTATCTCGTAACGGATAAACGAAAACCCCGCTTATACGAATAAAATCTCCAGGAACCGAATATTTCCCAATGTTAGACATTTCGCAATGTTAGGGATCCCGCTTAATCGAACAATTTCCCCGGTTAATCGAATAATAGTGATCAGCTTTCGCATATGTTTTAGCTGAGAAAATTTTTGAATACATAAAAAATCAATTAAGAGCAATTACTGAAGCAAAAATTAAAAATTGTATTTTTCGGCAAACAACCGGCGGGGGAAAAAACATTCATAATCCATCAAAGCATATCCACTATTCTATTTATTTTCTTTTATCGTTGCCATTACCAACAGACAGTTGATAATTAAATTAAAAAACACAACGAAATATAAACATTGCAGAAGATAAGAAATTGATAGATATTAATTGCGTAAAACACGGTAATTGAAGTTTGAAAGGTGCTCCCAAAATACCTTGAGCAAGAAATTCACTATTATGGACTGTCTCCAAAAAATATTAACTGAAAAAAGGTGTCGGAACAAAGATTCACTACCCATAGTTGTAAGTGACATATAATTTTCATACATACTTTTATTTACTTAGCTTATTTAAAACGCTTTTTAATAAAAAACATGTTTCTTCTATTACTTAGATATTGATTTATTATAACGTTTTAAGACAAACGTTGTCAATCAGGAAAAATAAATAAAATTTCCCCGCTGATTCGAATAATATTTCTTGGAACTCACGGTATTCGTTTCAGCGGGGCCGACTACCAGTTTTCCATTCAGAAGGGAAATTCATCACAGACCTCTTACGATCAAGAAAAACCATCGTTCAGCTCGCCTTAAACCTTATCATACTGCCCTGTGCAGGTAAACAGCAGTAACTGCAGAAATGATTTTTCAAGATATTTGAAGAAACGCGTTTTGGATTTAATGCTAACAATAGGAAAGTGTTGGAATTAGACGTCTTTTTCGCGCGTTATTTTCAGCGGAAACCAAATAAGCGAGCTTGTACAGTAAAGATAACGCACAATAGATGACAAAAATGCAAAAAAATCAAAAATGAAAAATTTGCAGTTACTGCTTTTCCTCTGCACACGGCAGTACAGTATTGCACCATTGATATCCTTAGACCTCATTAACAATTTCACTGATGATCTCCGGGGGGGGGGGGAGGGGGAACTAACCTTACGGACATAGCTTTTTCTTCCGTGCCTCTGGGGGTGATGGGTAGTGATTGGTGTTTTCGGAGGAAAGGAAGAGAAGACAGAATTAATAAGAGAGATGGGGAAGGGGGAAAGCCCGGTAAATGTATCTTTACAGAGTTTCCTAAAAAGTAACAACGACTAGGATCATTCAGCAGTTTTCCAAAAATCATTAGTGGGTCCCCTTATTAAGCGTGCAAGTTGCTCCGATATTCGATAAAGTTCGATAATTTTCCATGATTAAGTAGGAAGAGAATAAGCTTGATCCATTTCGCCGTACGAAACTATTCAAAATAGTTATACCTGGATGGAAACAATTAAAAACTCATGTTTAAAACTATTTTCGTCCCGAAATGTACTCGAGAGAACTCGTACTGAAACTTCACTTTGACAAATTCAACAGAATCTAATAAAAGTGAAAATGTTTTAGATTGTGTAAAAAAAAAAAAAAATAATAATAATAATTTTTTACAAAGGTCGGTAACATGATAATGAGTGATAGTCTTTCAATGATGAAAAGTAATGAAAGATGTCTAATTTAAAAAATAGCTTTGATCCCACAAATTCAATTCATTTCTGGTGAAATGATTCAATGTTTTTCGTAAAACAATGTTTTTTATGCTACGTAATGTGTACTACAGCCTATATAGAGCTAATATTCTAATGATCAATAGGCAATTTCATTAGTTATTTCCTTTTATATTAAATTTACCTTGACTTCAATCAGTTTGGTATGTATTCTCATTTTCCCAATTGTATTGTTTGCATCAAAAATAAAGATTGCATTAAAAATTTGAGTCAATAAAATTCATAATACACTGAAACACTTTATTACATAAAATAAGAATATTTACATGATTAGTTCATTAGTTTGCTTCCATATCACTACATTTCTTATTGTTGTCAGGGTAACAAATTAATTACAACACTACATTTCACTAGAAATCTGCTCAGATGCAATCTTACTAATATTATATATGCGAAAGTTTGTCTGTATGGATGGATGTATGGATGTATGGATGTATGTATGGATGTTTGTTACTCTTTCACGCAAAAACTACTGAACGGATTTTGATGAAACTTTACAATAATATAGCTTATGCATCAGAATAACACATAGGGTAGTTTTCGTCCCGTTATGGGGGGCAAAACCCCCTTAGGGGGCAATAAAACACAATTTTTGTATAAATTCTCTAATATTGGGATGAAAAAATACTTGCACATATTTACATTATATGTCCATCGAAAGCTCTGATTTTTCTGCTGATGATGGCACCTGTTCGAAATTTCTAAGTAGAATAAAAAACGAGTTATGAGCTTTTTAGATCCATGTTCGAAGGCTTTCCTCAACTCAATACAGTATTTAGTGTATCATCTCAACTCTCTGTCGATAGCGACAATTGTTGTATTGTTGACTTTCTTTGCTTTTCGTGATTGTTCAAGGCTTTTCTCAAGTCAAATCTTGAAGTAAGATTTTTGCACAAGATTGGCAAATAATACATGATTTGGCTGATGATTTTCCATTTAAACGGAACTTTAATGTAATTAATGGTTTTTATTATTATTTATGCTGATTGAACACTTACTCATTATCCAAACAACCAGCAGATCGCCAAAATTTTTGCAGAAAGATTTCCGTAGCTGATGCATTTGGCAGTTTTTTCAACGTTGCTGTTTTTGAAGCCGAAGACTACGTCATAATGTTTCTCAGCTTTCACCATGTAAACAAAATATCGCCAATCAAAGAATTTTCAAAAGACCTTTTTTACTGTGTTAAATAATCCAGCAACTAAATTAGGCAAATCCATAAACAGCACAAAAACTTCCATTAATTTTCCTTTTTGCACAATTTCAAACAATCACCAAATTGTATTACTTATTTTGGTAACATTTCGGATGAAACTGTTTAGCGCCATTTTATGGTGACCAAAAATATCTCAGCATCTAGCGACGATATCTCTGTAACGAAAATTAATATTATATCGTTTTACAAAGTAAGGAAAGAATGGGGGAGCATCATCGAAGGTACCCCGAAACGACTTTCGCAAATTCGGTAAAATCGCACCAAGAGCCACAATGATTGAAATTTCCCGAAATAACTAAAGCAAGTATAAGGGGATTACGAGCGCAGCTACTTTTTTTTAATCACTTCGTACTTCATTAGCCATACAGAGAAGGTTTTAGACTCCATGTTAGAAAAAAAAGTATCAACAGATTAATCTTTTTAAATATGAGAAGATTAATTTCATG
Source organism: Uloborus diversus (assembly GCF_026930045.1). Lineage (NCBI taxonomy): Eukaryota > Metazoa > Arthropoda > Arachnida > Araneae > Uloboridae > Uloborus > Uloborus diversus. Next base: position 23,711,700 of record NC_072735.1, read on the forward strand.
TTTTTTAAATTTGTATATGCTTAAATATAGTGCTTTCGTTTCTAAATCAATATTACTTTGTTCTTTATACTTATTGCTATTTTAGTTTTATGGGTAAGGAAGAAACTCGATTTTTAATCACGTCAAAAAGATGTGTTTTAAATTCTTTCACTTAAAACAGAAAACAAAAGCAAGTAACGATTTTTTCTAATAATTATTACTGACCCAGGCAACGCCGGGTATTTTTGCTAGTGATAAATAAATTGGTTAGAGCAATTTTTTTGTCATTTTGAACTGAAAAACATTTGAATTGCAACAAGCAACATTTTGAATTTGATTTTGTGAACAATTGTAGGAGAAAATTGAAAACTTTATTCCCAAATTGTATCCTTTCTTCGAAAAAATGTAAACAATAATTAAATAATATACTATTTCCATTTTAGAACAGTCTCAAATTTCATTCTATGTATTACACTAACTTATATTGCGTAATATAGAATAACATTGCAACTGTAACGAAAACCCTTTAAAGCGGCCACCCATTTTGAACGGCCGAAATTTTGCGGAACGAAGGGGTGGCTGCTCAGAGAGGTTGCGCTGTATAAGGTATATTTGCAGATACTAAGGACATAGACGCCAAAATAAAATTTGATTCATATTGTTTGTTCAATTTATGGTTTAGGCTGCTTTTACGATATCTAACACATTCTGAGCAATTCCTAAAACAGATAGTCCGTGGGACAGTCAACCATATTGTTTCATTCTACGACAATGGAATTGCAAAATGAAAAAAAAAAAAACAGCAGGAATGAACAAGAAAATATTCCATGGTTAAAATACTAAAATATCTTGATTCGAAGTTGAGTAGAAAAGAAAGTCATGGTTTTCTTTCTAAATTTTTTATTTTCATATTTTTAACGTAATGAAAATACGTTTTTAACAATCGTTTCATAGCTGTTGACATCCATCGAACCGGCTGATAATGTTTACGTGGAATAATTCTTAAGTTAAAGCGTTGCTGCTTGGAAGCTTGGTCAAAGCTTTTTTACTATGTATGCGGAATTTAATGAAAAAGAAACGTCATAATTTGTGAAAATACGCATTGCTACAGTATTTCCTAATAAAGATTTCATTTTAAAACATTGCATTGGGGGTTAAATAGCAGAATCAGCTACAGGTCAGAATGAGCCGACTAACTAGTAAGATCGCAGAACAAGCAGCTCTGACACAGAACATTGCAATCTATGGTATTCTGAGATGCATAATTACAGTGACTCCCAAAAGTGTTCGTACACCTACGACTTTCAATGAAATATGACCCTATCCACTGGTTAGAATTAATATTTCGGAATAGGTATTTAATTATAAGATCTATGATCAATTTTCAACAAAACTACATGAAATTTTTTTTTTAATTATTTAAACTTAATGATTAATGACCACAAACAAAATACAGTTATTGAGAATATTGAAAATATTGAGTCATTGAAAATAGTGAGTAAATGTCTATTAAAAATAACTTAAATGCATAACATACTGTTTTATGCATATACCATAGCATGCATCATGATATACACGATATTATCAAGAACACAATACTTATATACATGTTACTCATTTGTGTAATGTATGCATACAAAAAGGGCTCGTCGTAAATATGATAAACGTTGAATAGGATACTTCGGGCTGAAATGCATGTTAAGAGTTAAAAAATAAATGAACAAAAATGGCACAACACAGTAAAAAATTGTTTTAAAATAATTTACGAGAGCATTTCGTTGACTGTTACCATCATTTTGCATTGCCTTCTTCGAAACTGGTTGCGTATTCTAAAGAGAGTTGATTGTAGAAACATATATGATTTTTTGAGTAATTTAAAAGTTTAAAAAAAATAATAAAATAAACCTCACAAATTAGTACATACCCGTGTAGGTAAAACTGCATTTAAAGCACCTCTAATCTGGAGACGAGTCCGCACAAAGAATAACCAGTGACTTTCACTAGAGAGACAGTTATGAGAGTTTTCAACATTTTTTTTTTAAATCCAAAATAAATTTCGATACATTTGTATGAATAAGTCGTATGAAATTTTTAAACTTTATGCAGCCACAAGATGTCCCGTGTCAGAGCTTAGTTTGCATAGGAATTCTCAGAAGCTAAAATCTGTACTTATTTTATTAGGTGATTTTTTTACACGTTAAATAGAATTCAGATAGTTTATAGCTAAAGCTTGTTGTCAGAAGATCAGCACACCGCATTTATTTCGCTGTACAGGTTCGTATTTTCTTAGCTCCCTTTTAGCTGCGTTTCTATTTGACAAGGCTAGGGTAAGGTGGGGTCCCGTTGGTTCATGTTCTCTCGTTGACCCGATTAACTTCTCGGTGGACTTGACCTCTACATAAAATGCCACAGTGAAGTGTGAAGTATTGCATACGATGTAATTAAGACTTCGCTTGTTCCTCCTTGTTAAGGAAAGCAGGGAAATCGGAGTACGGTTGTGTGTGCGGGGGGGGGGGGGGGAGGGGTGAGATGCTAACACATTTTATTTTTTGTTTAATCTTTTATTGGAATGAATGTAACTAAACGGTCTGAAGTTGCATTTTCACGTTGCATCCGTTTCACCAAAGCATTTCTTACGGGGCATCAATTTTTGCGCAGGAGCTCAAATTTCTAAAACATAACATTGAAATATTTGTGACATGGGTTTAAGTTACATCCATAGATCAAATGAAAAACAAATAATGGAATTTTTATTCAAAGTGTATTATACAAAAGAATCAGAGCTCAATTACCAACCAGACCAATTAGGCTGTTGGCCATGGGTCCCCAATTTTTAAGAGCCCCAAAAATACTAAAATTGCTGCAGTTTCTATGTAAGAAAATTAAGGTACTCTCCTGAATTTATCTAGTTTTTCATGTGTACAAGTGTGGGTTGCTTTGAATAAGTGATTTAACACCTGAACACCCCTGAAACTACCACCCCTGATTCTTTATTAATGCTTTTGTTTATAAGGTTTGACTGTAGAGGACCCCCAAAAAATTTTGTTTATTGTCTACATTAGTCGGACCCTGAAAATATTACATACAAAGATCCAATTCGTCACACATCACGCAAAGCGAATATATGCATTGCAAGAACTTACAAGTTGACCGCAATTCGTTGAAGCCTTGTTACTAAACTTACTAGATATTTACTTCATGTAGTGAGTTTTTCTGAATGTAACTAGACTGCCAACTGATTATAGCAGAGCAAACATGCTGGAGGCAGTCCTTGTTTCAGAAGCCTACACTTTGATTTAGAAATGCATAAAATGGAGTTAAAGTTGCATAATTTGGGTAAAGCAGCTGAAATTATCTGAAAACTAGAGCTGCTAGAGAAACTTTTAAATTTATTTCTTCGTTTAAACCATTTCTTTAAATTAAAAAAAAAGAAGAATACTCCCCTAAAACAACTCCCGTAGCAGACCAAAAAGGTTATTTTGTTTTTACAACCTCAATGATATAAATCAGCAAAAGTGGAAATAAATAATAATGTTTCTTCCCTCAATGATCAGTAAAAGGGGAAATTTAGGGCGAATTCATTCTGATTAGTAGATGCATTAGTTCGCACAACGCTCAGGGGTCGAACGGCGCGATGACACTTCTTCCAGGCCCACTCAAAGAGAAAAATCGCGGTATCAGTTGCGGTTTTTCAACAGTAGCAAATGAGTACATTAGTTAAAAGAGAAGAACGATTGAACATCTGGAACTCTTCAAATCTTCAGATACAAAAGGCTTTAGAATCTCCATGGGGGGTGTGTCTCCCCGACTCCCGCGAGGAAATGGCAACCCTCCGCCAAGCCAGTTCACCGTTGGCGACGAATTTGTTCCTAAATGTCGGCTTTTGTCCCAAAACATGTTTTCGTTAGTAATTTATTTTCTCTGCGGAGCTTACAAACCGGTCTCGAAGTGAAAGTTCTTCTCCATTATCTATATTCTTTGGTAATACCCTTATGAGTCTCCAAATTTGCTGCAAATGTTTATGCGTTATAACTTTTCACCTCTCTTACCCTTCTGAGGAATATTAATGATTAATGATGACTTCTTTCTAAAGGAGTATAAAGAAATAGTTTTTGGAATAAAGTAACTACCGCAGAAAGTAGTAGTAAAAAAGTGCCTCCTCATACTGTTTTTCACAACAAAGTTTTCACTATTCTTTTAAAATCCTTTTTAGGCTCCCTTAATATTAATTACTGATTAAATCGAAGAAGAATCAATGGACGAATCGTGATACTGTACTTTTTAATTCTAAATCAAGGAATAAATCTAGTTCAATATATTTATTTATACTGATATCTGATTCCAATTTTACTCCGATAGAATATAAAAGTGTTGTTATTCAAATATGCTATGTGATGCTTTTTGAAGAATTAGATTTGTGATATTTAGAACAAAAGTAAAGTATGTTTAATGGGATAGAAAATCTGATGCCCGGGCCTCCTGCCCCCCCCCCCTTCCTCTAAAATCAGCTACTGATCCAAATAAAAACAATGGCTATGGAACTAAAAAAACTGGAAACAATTTTTGTCGTCATTTTCGAAAAGTAGGGGAGGGGGAGGGGACAGCGGTCATTATTCGATAAAGGGGATAGTTTTGCATAAGATTCACCAAGAATGGCGTCAGAAGCAGGTTTTTTTTGAGCAATCTCGATTGCTTATTGCTTTCATTTGACTGTTTTTGATGTCCTATCATTTTATTTTCCCACCGCCACCCTCTGCACCATCACCGTGGACAGGCGGGCTCCTCACGATGTTGCACCTATAGCGAAAGCCGTCTCCAGGTTGCATCCATGTCCTACACACACGCGCATACATACACAACTACACACACACGCGCATACACAAACACATACACACATACACCTATACACAAACACATACACACATACACCTATACACACATACACCTACACACACATACACCTACATACACAAACACATACACACACAAACACATACACACACAAACACACACGCATACATACACACACATACACACCAGTGGCGGATCATGCGATTTTGGGGCCCCAGGCGCAACCTATCCGGAGGCCCCCTTTAATTGACACATCGAAAGTGATATGGTTTCCTATATTTACAATGCAAAAAATCATCTTTTTTTGAATCAACAAGCTTTGGGGGGGGGGGGGGGGGGGATTATTCTTATTTAAAAAGGAAAAACAACGATATTTCTGACAAAAAAAGTTTACTGCGAAAAATTTTGTCTTTGTTTTTTGGTAATTTAGGTAGTGCAGGGTGTGAGATCCGAACCCCGATTTCAGACCATCTAGCAAAATCCCAGCTTTCCTCTGTTTTTCAATGCGCATCATTCAGTGGCGCAACCAGAGAGAAAAAAAATCTTAGGAGCGGGAGTTTTTTTCATTTGGCCAGAAAAAAAGAGAGAGGAGAAAGAGAACCTTTAATTGGATAGAAAAAATAAGGAGAGAGGGGGGTCCGGGGGTTCTCCCCCGGGAAAAATTTTAAACTCGTAGTTTTAAAAACGCAGTTTTAGACTTTCTTTGATGATGTTACGGGGCACAAAGGTGCAACTGCAGGCAGGTTCGGATCTGCGCACCCGCAGACCCCGTAGTGCGGGGGTGCACCTGGTCTTTTTACGGCCCAAGGAATTGAAGAAAAAACTGAAAAAATCTAGCACTCTAAAACTTATTAACGTTACAAATATACACTGCTGGCCTCTGAGGGCCTACAAATTTTGTTGTAGGGGGTCTGAAATTTATAGATCCGGCCCTGGGTGCAAGGGTCTCAGCGGAAAGTTGTTGAAATTGAAGGCCTAAAAATACGATTATAGGTTATATTTATTGACGTTAGGGTAAGGGATGGAGCTCAGGGACTGCCTTTAATCGATTTTTTTTTCAAAACAATAGATAGAGATCAATTCCTCCTCCCCCCTCCCAATTTTCGAAACTGTATAGTTTCAAAAATACAACAGCAGACAAACTTTACGGGATATTTAAAATCTGATGAAAACCTTCGTGAGAGATTTGCTTTTGTTTCTTTCTTGAAAATTGTACAGTATAATGAAATCCATACTTAAAGGATAACTTAATAGGCTAGACCGGTTATAGTTTAGACACATTTTACATTTTGATTTTTGTTATATTTGTTATTTTATATTTTTCGTTACGAGGGTTACGTACCAAATCAAAATTTCATCGGATGCAAGCACTATTTTCCTATTAAATAATGATTTCAAACCTTTGTAGAGATAATGTATTCGCAACAATAATATCTTAAATTTCTTCTCGAAATTTATTAACTATACTCAACGTGAGTCAAGTAGATACACAAAAGAATAAACTGTTGCGCTGAAGTAATAAGCGAAATGAAGTTTTTAAGGGTTGTTTTGAAAGAAGATTCTCACAAAATATTTTGTTCGAGTGAGGTGCTAAAAGTAAATTTGATTTAGTTAATGTAAATAAAGTATGGCTCTCTTTTCCAAATTACGCTCTTTTAAATATTTCTAGAGTAATTTCATTCATTTGAGGTTTTTTTTTGAGCAATCACGATTGCTTATTGTTCTCATTTGACTGTTTTTGGCAGTGTTGCCAGATTGGGGGAAATTTCCCCATTTTGGGGAAATCTGGTGTTCTCTGGGGAAATTTTGGGAAATTGGGTTTTGAGGGGAATTCTTTGGGGAAAAATTTTTTCCTTGGGGGAAACCTGGGGATTTTTTTTTTTTTTTTTCGTATTTAAATTCGCGTCCTGACATCTGGTAGTTACGTTGTTTGTATCAAACAGCGTTGGCGTAGCTTTGCTCAACTTTATGGAATTCGCATTTCGCATTATGTGGAATATTATGCTACGGAATTCGCATTAATAGTTCTGCGTGAGTAACTAGTTGATACGTGAAACAGGCAAAAATAAGTGTGATGAAGAATGTTCTTAGTACAAAATCATAGTTTAAATGTACATATAGAAGCAGAGTAAGTAAATGCGAGTTGAAAGAAAATATTAGGTTATTTCTTATCTTTCGGTCTTGTATTTATGACTAGTGGCACCCGCACGGCTTTGCCCGTAGTAGGAAATTAAAAGTATTTTGGTTCCCCTGTATATTTACAAATAATGCATGATGAATTTCTCGCCAATTGGTTTGCCCACGTCACGGTTCCGCATTATGATAACTTGGTAATTTAGTCGTCCATCTTATGAAAATTTTGCTCGTGAAAATGTTCGTAAAATTGGAATAGTAAAAGAACAAAATCGAATTTTCGAAAAATCGCTTAAAGGTGCACACCAGTAGTGTAAAAAGGGGGGTTGAACGCCAGGAGGCGGCTCTGCGGCTCATAGCCGCCTCCCACTCCCCCTCTGACCTTGGGGATGACCTTGGGCTGCCCCTCCACCCCCTGCCGACCCCCCCTCCACCTCCTCCCGACCTTGGGGTTGACCTTGGGGTTGCGCGTGAAACTTGAAGAAGGTGACCACCGTGATTTCGCCCTTCCTCGTTTTCGCTCTTCCTCGCTTTTGCTCGGCTACGTTTTCGCTCTTCCTCGCTTCCGCTCGGCTACGTTTTCGCACCATGAAAGGTTACGAATAGTTTTCGCGCGTTTTTTTTGGAATATTTTCCCGCGTTTTTGGACTTTGTTATTTTTTTTCTTTGTAACCTTATATGATGGTTTTCGGTTGGCAACACTTGTTGTCATGACAACCAGAGTTTTTAGTTTTCGGTTGGCAACACCTGTTGCTATGCTTTAACTTATGCGGTGTTTAACGTTCATGGCGCCATCTATTGAGAGGTTTATTTTTATTTTTTTATTTCTACGAATTTAATTATTTTTATTTTTACAGAGTGTTGAAGTTGGGAATCGAACACGCGTCCACAAAAAGGTCTTCGTAGTCGAGGGATATTGAGCACACGCGCTAACCACTCGGCTACGAAGACCTACATATGAGTACACTAATTGTCATCCCAATATAATTTTCACATGAGGTAAATGCACATGGTGTCATCTATCGTGACTTTGAGTATTTTTTTCTGGACTTTGAATAATTTCGACGAATGGTTGTCAAGACAACCAAAGTTTCGCGAATTTAATTATTTTTTGAATATTTTTCGCGAATTTGATTATTTCAATGCTTTATGAACTTGGATTATTCATTTTAGAGTTCGAATATTTTTTACATTCAGGTCTTAGACTAATTCGACGTCTTTCGTTCTTTTGATTATTTTCGAGCGTTTTCAAACTTTAAATATTTTTCACAAAACTTTTTTTTTTTCATAGTACCAATCAGCTTTAATATTCAATATGATTTATACATTTTCATGAGTTATGTTTTAATCACGTTATTAATCGTTTACACTGTCATTTTATTATTTTCATGCATTTATTATACTTGTTAAAATAAATCCCAACTCTGTTATATTTATCATTCTTTCGGTGATTCTTTTTTTTTCGGACTTTGAATAATTTCGACGAATGGTTGTCAAGACAACCAAAGTTTCGCGAATTTAATTATTTTTATTTTTACAGAGTGAAATAGGATCTTTAAGATTGAAAATAAACTTTTGTTTTAAGTTGATGGTCCCACCAACCAGCCCGGTGTATCAAATACACCCATCAACTTTTTTTTTTTTCATCAGCCGATGCATACCAATGCAGCTAATTTGGAATATGTCAAATCATTTCCTGAAATAAAATTTTTCTTAAATAAAATTTCCTGAAATAAAATTTTCTCAAAAAAAAAATCAAAGAAGGGCTCTAGAAGTGCTAAAAATCACAAGTCCCTTTAAAATGTGCTGAAATGAAATGCAACTTTTTACGATTCCCCTTCCGAAAATAAACATTGAATGTTCCCCTCCTTTTGAAACGTTAGTCTTTCTCCGTATGCTATGCGTCAACGAATTCACGCATCAGTGAACACGCGAAAACCACAAATGGTCAAAGGGGAGGAAGATAAGAACTTCTCTCTCTCTCTTTCACACATACACAAAATGGAAGGAAAACATTTCTCAAATGATTTCATTCTAGCGTTTCTTCTAAGTCTTTAAATAGTTTTATTCATATAATATTTTTTCTCAAACTATTATTTAAAAAAAAAAATGTATAAAATAAATTGTCATAGTTGAAAATACATACAAATAAAAACAGAGAAATTGAACCAAATACATTAATTTTAACATACACATTACTAATAATAATGAAAGTACTTACAGATAGATGTTTAGACTTTTAAAATATTTAAAATCAATTTCTTGTATCATACTATCATATATCCAAACCGATTGTGAAATTTTACTTGCAAGTTCATTTAAATTAACAGTTAGAAAAATATAATTTTCGCTGCATAGATATTTCGAATGAAAGTTTTGTGACATACACTCATGTTTCGATTGCGATTGATACAATATTTTACATCTCGCACAGCGATAGTTTTCGTTCAGACAATCATGCATACTGCTCAACATACGCTTATGAATTTTACTATGTTCGTTAATCACTTTTTTCGGTTTAAATTCATCACGATAAACACGGATCATATCTTGTAAAATCGTTGAAAACATTATTTCGAGTAATTTTTCCATAATCATGCAAAAACTATTCACTAAGCACTTCGCAGATTCACTATGAAGTACGAATTTTTCATTGTTGAATATAACATTCGATTCAGAGATATCAACATGATACATTGTACATTGTCCTGCTACATTAAATACAATTATTTCATTGTATGCAACAAAACTGCAGTCTTTATACACAAGATTAAAACTGCACATTTTTTCCATGAAGTCGACGAAAGCGTGAGGTGAGAAATTAATTTTTTTTCCATTACTGCAATCTTCAATCATCATTACTATACTTCCATTTGGTTTAACCACAACATATAGAAAGGTTCCCAATTGTAAATCATAAGCTTTTATCTTTCTCTCAGCAAATCGTGGAAGGGTACCTTTTAGATTTGCATCAACCCAGTCATCGGAAGGAAGAATGGGAGTCAACCCCATGGGAGGTCTTTCGTTCATATTGAGAATCTGATGGGGTTCGTTTTCTTCGATCAAGCTTGTTGATGGTGCGGGGGGTTTCTCCAACGTTGGAAGTTCAATTTGTTCGGTAGGAGTACACTTCTCGTCCACAGCATTCACAATGTTTAATTCACAACTTTCAAAAACAGATTAAGATGCGGTGTATCGACTTGGAACTTTTTTTCGTAGAGGAGAGCTGTCCGATGCAATTACCGTTTCAGGATGATTGAAGAGAGGGAAATCATCCACATCTCGAATCGCAAAACGTTTTGAAATTGGACTTGTCATGATATTAGCCTCACTCAATGCGAACATCAAAATCGTCAATGTTCAATCCTAAGCGATTTAAACCTCTTTGCATGGCAACTTACAACGTGCAAATGAGGCAATTCTAATCAGGTCGACTCATACGAAAGGTTGAAGATCACATGATCGAATGTAGATTAATCATCACACGCGTTGATAATGATTACCCTTCGGTCAGTGATGATTAAGCACCGGACGGACACAGTCTGAAAACACAGGATGGTGAATCAGCTGATTAAGCATTGATAAGATGTCATTGCTATGTCCCTTCCTCTGGACACGTGAGGTCGATGATTAACTATCTTGTGATTATCAATCAGAGCGATTACAGCGCCACGACTGGAAGTGAGGTTGTTATCTTGATAAAATTTTCATTCTCGCTCAGATTTTTATGTGTGGTGTTCAGTTGCTCGGTGCTCTCTCCCTCTCTTCAAGAATGGATTACTTACTAAGTGCGAATGGTTTGAATGTTCTAGTTAAAGAACAATTCTACACTCGTGAAGTCGCCAACAACATATTCAATGAACTGCTGAAATTGCCGTTCCAGACTATCAATGTGATTGTCCATGGGAGACGCTATACTCCAAAGCGAAAAAGTTATGCGTATGGAGATACTGGACTTGATTACCAATATTCCGGCACCTCAAATCCTGCACACGAATGGACTCCGGTGATGTTGCGAATAAAAGAAGATGTGGAAGCTGCGACTGGACAATCGTACAACTACGCGTTATTGAACTATTTTCCCGATGGGACCGCGGCATTGAGCTCGCATAAAGACGGTCCCTCCAACGGTGTTGCTTGTGTGAGTCTGGGTGCATCCAGAACGCTAACATTTGAAAGACGTGGATTTCAACCTCAAGAATTACTATGTCGCCATGGCAGTTTATATGTGATGCTACCACCTACCAATGAACTATTTACGCATGGAATTAAACCTGACAGAACTGTGACTTTACCGAGGATTAGCATTACATTTCGAAACATCATAAGTGACGCAAACCAGCCTACAGCGAAACGAATGAGAATGGTTGATGATGCCTCCCTCTTCAGTCAACCGGAAATTTCGACAAGTGCGCTACTTCAAGAAAGCGATACAACAATGAACTTTGCTTCGCCTCATGCTTCAGTGGATCCCTCCCCCGTCGTTTCACCGTTTAGCGAAGAAAGTTCTACGTTCCCCCAGAACGATTGGCTGGAAAAGTTCCTTTTGAGCTCCCTTCAGCGTTTTGAAGAGAAAAAGATTAACATTAGAAGCTTGCCGACTGATTTGAACATTTTTGTGTGTCTTCAGCAAAGTGGAAAAATCGTGATCCAGTTGGAAAATACTGTTTCAGGTGCTGAAGTGAATTTTCAACCACAGAGTTGGTTATATTTTTTAACAAAAATGTGGGACTTTAATTCCCACTACGCGACTAGTAACTTTATCGTTAGTACACAAGCTATTGTTATTACTCGTGAAAACCAGTGTGAAGTACATCAGCTAGAAGAAGTTGGCGAGGAAATGTGCATACAAAAACCTCCCGTTTTATTACGAGACGATGTAAGAAAAATTTTGAAAGAAGAAGATGACGGTATTCTAGGAGAGATCCTCCGTGTAATGTTCACTATATTTCGCGAAATGCTTTGTACTGAACAAAAAAAGATTCAAGCTCCAATGATTGATGAAGTTGAAGCGAAAGAACTTGTACACGATTACTTCATTGAAGAAATGCGGCGAACTGTATTAAAAAACTTTGAATGTGCCGGCTGTAAAATGGATCATCCCTCACAAAGAAGACATGAATGTATGTCGTTAACATCCAAGGACAAATACACTCTATTATGTGAAAATGAAAATATTTTCACTACTATGAACTTTGTCGAACTTTGCGATAGCATTTCCGAAAAAATATGTTTAAGTGAGACTCAAATTGCAATGTTTACAGTGGATTATTTGAAGGAGCGAACGGCTGATCTGTAAGTAGTTTTTGTATATACTATTTTTATTTGTTCAATAAATGTATTATTCCATTTAACTGCTTTTATTGTTTTCATTTGCATGCAGCGAAAATAATAACGAGACAGAATTAATGAACTAAAATATTTTATTGATACATAGTATCCCATACAAAATCGGGCTGTCTTTTCGCCCTTTTCTTTCTAGGTGTATCGAGAGACATATTGACAGCTTTAGGTACAAAAGTTGGAGTCACATCTGTTAAATACTTATTTTTCACAAAATGTTTGGGTACATTTATTTCATTTAACGTGTGTAAAAATTCATCTTTCCATGGTACATGAATATTTTTTCGATTGCTGAAAATTAAATTCATCAGATCCGCAATATTACTATTCGGAATGTTTTGTTTTTTATAAATAATTTGTCCTTTTTCATTCCATGATAAAAGATCGGAATGTTTCTTCAGGAGATCCAACAGATTTCTTGCTTGATGCAGGTAATTCTTTGCAACGCTTTTCAGTATCGTAGGTTCATAATTTTCAGTTTTTGTTATTTTTCTTTCTTCTTCTTCTTCTTTTTCAATAACTTTATTTTCTTGAGGTTGGGTCCATCTTGGGTTGAATTCTGTCATGTTCAACTTCCTTTGTAGCAGTTCTGTATATTTCGATAACTTTTCATGATCCGCTAACTTGCTCTGTAAAATCTTTAACATTTCACGATCCAATTCACTCAACTGATTGGAAGTGACTGTATGTTTCAGAAATATTTCCTCGGGAACCAAGGAATATTTCTTAGCGTGTTCCATTTCCGAGTATAGTTGATAGCACGCTTACAGCTGCAGGAATGAGAAAATTCAAAAATCCACCTTTTTGAACAACCAGCTTTCGCTTTTTCGACAAAGCTAATTTACGATTTGCTAATTTGCGCAAAGTTGTCTTGTGCTTTGACAAGTTCTTCTTTTGATGTTTTGATAGAGGAATATTTCCTTTCAATGTGTTGTGACAGCACTCACAAATTGCCTTGATACATTTCACATCAATCTTTTTTAATAACTCTTTTTGAAGTTTTGCTGGACAAATCTGCAGAAGATGTAGCTCGCTCAGCTGTTGCTTGGTAATTGTCATGATGACAAATGAATGTTATTATTTATATCCTTTCACTTTATACTATTTTTCTCTGATATATGTACTGTGTTTGATTGGGTAAAATATTTGTGCGCAGACGCATTTCCTCGGGTGTTTCATTTTTCAAATCGATTAACAGATATGAAAATTTCTCCTTCGTCGCATCCTCATACACTTCTTGAAAAAATTTTAAATGTCTGGGAAAAATCTGTTTTCCTAAATGAGTCACTTGACTCAAATCTCTCCTATTTTTGAAAAGAAGAATATAATGTGCGTTTAAAGTAATTTCACGCATTTCTTTTCCTTTGTGGAAAAAGTTTTGTGTGATGAAAATTACAGATATATTCATATGATGACTTCCACGCGTGAACAATTTAGTCATGACTTCATTTTTACCGCAAGAATGCATTAAATCATCAATTATGTAAACCGTATAATTCCCCAAATACTCTCGATAATTTGAAGGAAATCCTTCCACAAACGTCACATCGGGGATCGTATCATATAATTCTTGATAGATCCCATAGAACCATACAATTTTGTCGGGGACAATTGAAAACATCTCACGTTTATGTTTGATGAGATCGGCAACGAAAAATGACTTTCCCGAAGAAGTTGGTCCGGCTGCGACCATCGTAAAAGGAACCTCCAACTTTGGAAACTCCATGGCGAATGAGAGACAGACAAAGAAAATATTCGTTTAAATATATTTATTGATTAAAATTCGGAAATACATGAAAACGTTTCGCAATAAAATTGTATACAATCTTATCATTACAAACATGTGAATCTATAAAAGAAGACAATATATTTTTCAATGAATGACCGCGACATTTTGAATACAAATAATAAATACAATATTGACCACATACTGCCGTGACATTACTTTGCAATGTCACGGGATTAAAGTTTACATTTGAAAATCGTGATACAAAATCATCAATGTGTCCTTTGAAAAAAGAAGGCGGATTCCCATAAGAATCGAAAAATTCCAATTGTTTTCCGTCTACATAAAAAGCCACCCAATGGCTTCCAGATTCCGTCGAAGTGTCCACGTTTGCGATAAAACAGGTGGGGGTTGTATCGATGACAATGTCCTTCAGATGATCACTTGGGAAAACACCCAGAAAATATTTTTTGGTAATTGAGTCACTTTGAAGAATATTCTGTATTTGATTCGAATCCATTTTTAATTTGCAAAATCACACAGCACGTGACGAGATTTTGTAATTTCAATCACGTTTTGAAATTCTGCATAGATCAATAACGAGAGCGTTTCTTCGATGGCTGTGCTAAATTTAATTTCAACTCTCAAATTTCCTTGATGTTGTAAATTTAAATGAGGACCGTTGCATAAGTCTGCTGAGAGATCAAAATTGTAAAGTGTTGTACCTCGTGCGAACTGTTCACGAGACAAATAGATGCCTTTATCACTATTAAATCCGTCAAACAAACTGTGATAAGCACGAATGTAATTATTATTTTTAAAATCCAATTCCATTGGTTTACTTGGTACGGGTTGACCGTCAACATATATAGAGATGAAATTCACATCATGATGTGAAAATAGAAAGGGATTTTTTGAATAATGTCCATTCATAGCAGCATTTTCGATGCATGCAATCACGACTCTTTTCGGCATCACACCTAAAAATACATTATCTTGCATGAAAGAAAAACTTCCTTTCGAAATGGAATAAGTTTTACATAAAACTCTGTCGATGGGATACTTGGCAGAACTTTTTTCCAAAGCTTTTGCATGACCGAGTGAAACTCCAGGACTCACTTGAACTTTTCGTATAAATAATGACGCATGTTCTAATACCACTTTGTATGCAGCATCCACTTTTGACGATAGAAGACAAAACGCTGCATTGCTTCGAGTCATTTTAATTTTAATATCGACCAAATTTAGTAAAAGACGGTTCTGATTAAACAAGTCGCAATGTAATTGTCCGATCATATCAAATGTTTTACTGTGTTTACTGAGCTCATATCTTGATTTCAATCCGGGTCCAGCGTTCACAGCCTTCGGGTCGATTTCTTCGGGTTGTTCATCTTTGTAAAACAGCTCACAGGTAAGTTGACTTTTCTTAGCATCTTCTCCATAATTTAGCAGAGTTTCAATGTATGCACGATATGGATAAGTGTTGCTTGCAGATGAAATATTTCGTTCATTCAAACTGATGTCGATTTGTGAGAACAGAGAATGGAGAAATAAGTTGGTTGGCACTACAACTTCTTCAACTTCCGATCCATCGGGCTTGGAGGTTTTCGGTGATATGGGGGATCCATCCGCTTTGACGATTTTCGCTTTCACGTAAATGTAGGATGCGTTGAGATCTGTATATTCCACACCGCTTCCAGATATTGAAAATTCGAGAGGCGATCCGTCTCGAATGCTTGCGATGGGATGATATTCGACAAATTGTCCTTTTTCAATAGCAGCTTGAGTGGGAGGCAGTGTGAATAAGTCCAGTTCTGATTTCACACACACTGGAGAATCGCGATGAATGAGAGAAGACATTTTTTTTAAGAGAAAATATCGTGATGTGTTTTCACTCTCTTGGTTTTACGAACACTGACTTGTTTCTTGGGAAGTTTGCGCTTTTTATTCCTTCTGCCGGAGCCGATCATGGTCTTTAATTTAACTGCAGCTTTATCCGTCAAGTTTTTGCCGGCTTCCTTCAAACGTCGTTTAGCAGCCACTTTGAGATTTTCACCACGTGAGACATCGTTGAATACATCAACACCGCTGTTCAAAATTTGTTTACCGACCGCTTTGGCACCCGACTTGAAAAGTGGGACCGCAGCTCTGAAGAAAGATTTAAAGAGTCCTCCGAAACCATAGCCTCTTTGATAGGGTGCACCTTGATAATAATTAAGACCATTTCCAGATTGATGGGTGTAGTAATCCTCAAAGGATTTTTGACAGCATTGATATGGAATATACATCATGAGAGGAATTTCTGACGAAAGTGAAGTTTCACGTACGACTTTCCACGCTCGAATGGCACTAACATTCCTGTGTTGGTTCTTATAACGATTTCGATAGTGTCAATAATTTTTCGACTCACGGGCAAATAGTGAGGTCTTTCATATTCCACGCTGACCATTTCTCCGTCGGAACCGCTAACTTTAATTGTTCGCAGGAGCGGAGCATACACATCGCCTATGATTTGAGGTTCGATAATATCTGTATAAACCATTAGCACTCTGAAATGTGCATTAGGATCTGCAATCTGCGGGCTGAACACGGTCTGTTCAACATTTCTGTCGCTATCGCCCCCTATAACCATTGGGGGAAATCCTAACATCTGTGATAATCCTTCATGAAAGACGACGCGTGCATTGTTTTTCACTTTAACTCGCACACGTTTCGTCACGTGATTGTAATTGAAGGAAATCTTATTATCATGATCGGGTATGTTGATTGCCTTCAAAATGTCGGATACATTTTCGTAACATCCGGGTGGAATATTTCTTCCTAATTCTTTTCCATCACCTAGATCGAATCCAATTAAATTATTCTCTCGATTCACATTATACCAAGTATGCGGGTAAATGACTTCTACCAGCGCACAATCCCAATGTCCAGTCAGTTCAATTGGGGTCGGTAGACGTGTAATAAAATGGGATATTTTATTATCTGGGAAATAGTTTAATGAGCTGTCGCTGGGCAAAGTCACATAGAACGAGCCCATCTTTCAGAGTGAGCAAATGATATCGTGTCTCAAGTATTTATAGGTTGGATAAATGAGAGGCCGGAATCCATTGGTTAAATTTTTCCGGATAACCACGAAACTTGACAAAATATTCAGTTTTGTTTTCCTTTTTTCTCTTTCGTAATATTTTTTCGACAGTATAATCTTCTTTCAGTTTGACTTTTTGTAATTCTTGAGGATAAAAAGTTCCTTGGATGGGTTCACCCATTAAATCTTTCACACGGTACACGGGAATAGTTCTTTTGACACATTCGGTGATGATGAATAATTCCTCGGTCCAATTCGTCTCATATCCTTTTTCAAAAGTGAGCTTTTGTTTAGAAATACGAACGACATCACCCACGTTGTAAACACACGGTTTCCTTTCCGCATCTTGATTATCTCCGTAGATCGCGAAATACACTTGTCCTTCATTACTCGCATTCACTTCCACAGGTGCCCTCTTGATGGTGGAATGGTAAGTAGTATTATAACTCTTTATCAAATCATCTAACACGTCAATATAGTTGTAAGTGTTTTGACTCGTGAAATATTTCCACATTTTAGTTTTCAAAGTACGATTGAATCTTTCCACTACTGAAGCCTTCGTTGCGTTGAACGTTGTGAAGAACTTGACTTGATTGTCTCGTAGAAACTTTTGAAACAGTGCATTTTTAAATTCACCACCTTGATCCGTTTGGAGTAACTTGGGTTTTCTCTCTGTAAAAATAGATTGGAAAGCGTCGACAATCTCTCGGCCCGGCTTCGTTTTTAAAGGCTTCGCCCATGCATATTTTGAAAAAATGTCGATACATGTTAATATATACCGATAACCACGATTATGTTTCTGTAAACTTCCTAAATCGGCGAGGTCTGCTTGCCATTGGAAATCTTTATGATGAACGAATACGCGATTCGTCGGGAATTTCTTTCTCACAGGTTTGTGCAGAGTGTACGCATCGACTCCCGCTAGATAATTCTGAATGGCTTTCTTGCTTTCTTCTCCTTCCAAAGCACGAAATAATGCATTGACACCGCCAAAACTTGCTTCTTGAGCCGGTTCCAGGTAAGCCTTCTTCATTGCAGCAGGAAAAATGATTATTCGACACGTTGAAATGAATCATCCTCGGAACGTAATGAGTGAATTAGAGGTATCATTTGGTTTAAGTAGAAAATCAACAGCAAAATCCGATTTCCCTGTCAGAATATAAATGATTCCCATGACGCAACATAAACTCAGATAAAGGACCGTAATCCATACAACCTCTTCTCTAGGATGCATGTTTAAGAATAAAATAGAAATACATGAGCTATCATCATTTATAATGGTGGGTGCATCTAAAAACGGCATAGTCCAATATGTTTGTAAAAACACTGGAAATAGCACTGTACAACTTCATGAGGATGGCATGACAAAAAGTATCACACATTCTTATGACAACAATTGTGACGTTTTGCCATACCCTAAACAGGTTGCCACTCGAAAACCATCATATAAGGTTACAAAGAAAAAAAAATAACGTTAAATTGCAAAAAAAAATATTCTAAGTACAAAAACGCGGGAAAATATCTAAAAACTCTGTTTGTCATGACAACAAGTGTTGCCAACCGAAAACCGAAACTAAAAAAACGCGCGAAAACTATTCGTAACCTTTCATGGTGCGAAAACGTAGCCGAGCGGAAGCGAGGAAGAGCGAAAACGTAGCCGAGCAAAAGCGAGGAAGAGCGAAAACGAGGAAGGGCGAAATCACGGTGGTCACCTTCTTCAAGTTTCACGCGCAACCCCAAGGTCAACCCCAAGGTCGGGAGGAGGTGGAGGGGGGGTCGGCAGGGGGTGGAGGGGCAGCCCAAGGTCATCCCCAAGGTCAGAGGGGGAGTGGGAGGCGGCTATGAGCCGCAGAGCCGCCTCCTGGCGTTCAACCCCCCTTTTTACACTACTCACACCCCCATGCTGCAAACTAATTCTTTGCCAAATTTCATGAAAATCAGTCGAACGATCTAGGTGCTATGCGCGTCACAGAGATCCTGACAGAGAGAGAGATCCGGACAGAGAGACTTTCATCTTTATTATTAGTAAAAATAAAAAAAAGATAAAGATAAAGAAGACAAAAAAAAAAGCGAAAATGGGAAGAAAAAAACGTTGGGGAATTTTATAAGAAAATTTGGCTCTTTGGGGGAAAAAAATTTTTTTCAAGAGACAATAATATCAGAGAAAGTCAACTCATTTTATGAAAATATTAGTGGAAAAATAATTTATGAATTTGGGGAATTTTGATAGAAAACATCGCTTTTTGGGGAAAAGTTGGAAGGGAATTAAGGAAATCTGGATTTGACCATCTGGCAACACTAGTTTTTGGCGTTACCCCCGTTTTTTTTTTTTTTTCCCCGCCAGCACCCTCTGCCAGCACCACCGTCGTGTCGACCGGCCTCAAGATGCTGCTCCTCTTGCGAAAAAAATGCTCTTGATGCTCTTTTCTTGACAATCTCTGAGTGACACACGATGGTATTCAAGAGTTAAATCTATAAAAGTCCCCTGGACGAATTACTGGAAAGTGACCTTTTCAATGATAGGAAATCTGATTTTGATAGGTATGACTTTGTTTGAATTTTCGTTTACTGTACTTATACTGCGGAGCGTTTTTTGAACAATGCTACACTCTATCACATAACTTTCAATCCGTTAACCATAATTCTTGGATTGACAATTGAAACTTAGCAATTTTCGAACAAAATGATCAATTCAGTTTCTCAAGAAATTGAGACAGGATTCGATGAGATACATTTATCATTGGTCTTAAGTTCAATATTACGTAGATCGGTTACAGAAGACAAAAAAGAAAATATTACACTTATAAGTTAAATTTATAGCATGAGGGAAGAAGAACTGTTTTGTGAATTGTGCGACTATACTTTTTAATGACGCAAAATAAATACTAGCCCAATTTAAAAAGTTTTTTTGGTTATTTTAAAGAGAGGAATGTGAAGGAAATGTTTTTTTAACATAACTTTCTTGCTTCTATTGTTTTTTGACTGTTTCAATCAGGTCAGTCATTTGAAAGATGACTTTTGTGTCTCAACATCAAAATTACCTTATTATTCTTAACATTAAAACCATTTTATTATCACTTCCTGTTAACCAATATGTATTTTATACCATACTGAGGAAAATCCTGTTCAAGAAAATCGACCCCCCCCCCAACGAAATGCTGAAAATACCGCCCCTGTCTGAGGCTTAGCTCAAGCAGACTTGGCATTTAAAAAAGGCTTTTTTTGGGTAAAATTAAGTTTTTCAGAACAAAAAACTTATCTAGATGAAATTAAACAGCAAAAATTCATCTAAATACAAAATTTAAAGATTACTAATTCCCATCTTTTGAGATTGATAAGAAATAAAAATACATAACGTTATACACTGCAAATAATCTTTATTATAAGTACCTACTGGTCGATATGGGTTATTAATTCTTCATCTGTTTTACCGCATCTGAATCACCATTTCTTTTTTGTGGATATGTCTCGTATTACCAGGAGGGTGTACAGAAATTTTGGGACCCATCACAAATAAAACTCTTACGGGCCCCCTCCATATTATTTACCCCTACTATTTGGGCCCCCATCAGGCTCGGGCCCGGGTCAACAAGTGTCCCTTCTCCCCCCCCCCCCCCGTGTACTCCGCTAATGCGTATTACAAATTCTAGAAAATGAAAAGTCATAATATGACGGGTGTAACGTTCTTGACCATTTCCATTCTCTTCCATTTGTAGAAACAAGAAACCCAACGTGTAGGTAGGGTCACCCGGGGTAAAATGGGTATAAAAAACAGCATTTTTAATTTCCGTGACCCATAGCAGAAATATCATGAAATATAATTGTGTTTTTGTTCAATATTCTATACATTGTGTATCTTAGGTGTAATTTGGACATAGTTTGTGTTAACTTTTTATTTTAAATTTAGTGTAAAGGGGTATACCCATTTTACCCCTGTGTATACCCATTTTACCCTGTGCTTCGGGGTAAAATGGGTATATGCTGTTTAATGTTGAACTACACAGTAACTAATGCAGATTTTTTTTAATCGAGTAGAATTGCATTGGAGGATAAAAACTTTAATCTAAAACAACCACAAAAAATGTTTACAGAACCAAATTTATGAACAAAAGGAGCATTGGCAAAGACTTGCGGTTTGGCTGAGGTAGTTTATTTTACAACTTTGTGATGCCTGCACAACATCAATGTCATTTTTCTTGGGGAGCACATAGGATAATTTGGCATATGATTTTGTAGCAAACTTCACAGAATATTCACCTTTCAGCTGACATTTCAGTGATTAAACCTATGAATTCCACAAATTTAACAACGGCCCTATCGCCAATTGCGGGGATTAACAACTAGGAGTACCACTAGTTTTCACTTCTACTTCATTAGTTATTTTATCAATTATTGTTGTCTTTTTTAAATTTATTTATTTTATGTGTATTTATTTATTTTTTCTGCTTTTGTTTGTCTCTTGCCTGTTCGTGCACAATCTTGCAGCCACCTGCTCTGTAATTAAAACTTCTCCCACCTTTGTTTGGACTCTTACTTTTTCTTTTGTAAATTTTTCATTTTCTTACCAGTGCTAAAAAAATGGCTGTGAACCAAGAGGTGTAGCAGGAGGATTTAGTTATTCAGTACAACTTTGCTATGAGACATAAGGATTCTGTTGTGATTGTGTGTGAGGTTGTACGTCTACTGATTGTGTGTGAGGTTGTACGTGTAGTGATTGTGTGTGAGGTTGTAGACTTTGTTCTGGGCATGGGAGGTTGGTGGTTTAAAAAGGAAATTAAAAAGACAGCATATTAGCTATCAATACTTAACTATGTTTTATAATGTGTAGCAATGAACCATATACATAATAAATTACTAACCTACAGTAATCATGAACTATCGATATTAATCGAAAAATATAATACCTTTAAGTACTAATTGGCGTAAGTTATAGTAAATAAAATAAAACAAATAAATGCAGAGTAATTATTTATAAAACTTTCTAAAAACATACTTTTAGTTTAAACGATGAATAATATCTAACATTTGTCTTGCATTGATAATTTAAGTTTTTTAATCTTCATGCATTCAATGTCTTTAATTTGAAAATGTTGGCTATACCCATTTTACCCCGTACAACTAAAAGTACTATAAAATTTTTGCAAATATTAAAATTTACTTATTTTTTGAGTTTTCTGTTAGAAAAATTCTTTTTCTATCAAATCCAAATAAAAAACTTCCGAAACTCTTCCTGTAAATTTTTCTAGAAAGAGGTTGATCACTCACTATAAACGCATTGTTTTGTGTTCTGAAAAATAAAACTGTTGCTAAGCCTAATAAATGAGTTCCTAGACTTTTTTTCCTCAAGTCAAAATGTTGCCTGATATGTAAACATTTTCATCATATTTTTTTATTTTCAAAAAATGTTGTCCAGTAGAATAAAATCA
This sequence comes from Uloborus diversus, assembly GCF_026930045.1. Classification (NCBI taxonomy): domain Eukaryota; kingdom Metazoa; phylum Arthropoda; class Arachnida; order Araneae; family Uloboridae; genus Uloborus; species Uloborus diversus. The sequence goes on from NC_072735.1 coordinate 23,734,243, forward strand.
AGAAAAATGCAACTATACCCATTTTACCCCGGCTACCCATTTTACCCCGGGTCCTCCTACTTATCGCAATTCATGATTGTAAAAAGCGTAATTTGAATTCAAGAAGTCGAAATTCAAATGCGAATCCTGGATGCTCTTTTTTTTTTGTGTGTGTGTGTGTGTGTGTGTGTGTGTGTGTGTGTGTGTATAGGGGGGGGGGGGTCATTTCTAAGCCTTTCTGGAAAAAGAGAATAACCATTAAAATTTGTGAGCCTAAGTATAATTCGGTTTCAACTAGATCTAAACGCAATGTATCAACTTGACCGAAACAACACCATTACCAGGGGTGATTGTAACTCCATGAAAAAAATACCTGAACTTTTTTTCCCAAGAAGAAAAAGTGTTTTGATGGGCATATATATGCATTACGTGTATGTACACATCATATTATGTATATAAATAATTTTGATACATAGTTATTTGTTGGGGATAAAACTCGAAGTTTTAATTGGACTTCATACGTCCATGTGCATGGTGGGAATTAAATTCTTTTAATTTTTCTCATTTCTTAAAATTTTTCAAAGAATGTTTAATTTTCCTCCTTTGTAACTGAATCCTTAACCATTAATTACATTCATTTACTAATACACTAAAGCCTAATACACCAGCATTTTTTAATGATTCCCGGTTTCTTTTATGAGTATTTGTAGAAGAATGTTGCATTGCAATAATGCCTTCACACCATCATTAGCATATGTAATTTTGCTAGCAATGTAATTTAGCTAGGCTTGTTGCAAGAAACACAAAACCAAAATCCAGCCCTATCAATTTTTTTACACTATATTTCCATCTTTTCATTGTAGGAATCCACTCTGTTTAACCATTCCCAATTAAGCTTGTTCTTCTTTCCTGCATCGATGGAGCCAATATCTTCAGATTTATCCAGATACCTCATTTTTTAAATGAGAACATGCAAAGTTCAAATGAATAAATTTATCAAACAAAAATAGAAGCGAAATGAAAAGTAAGAGTTAACTAAACAAACTAATTTATATTTACGAGGAGCATATTAATAACGATAAAGCATAATTAGAATTAGTTCAATAACAACAGAACGAACGCAGATAAAGATCATAAACCAGAATATAAAATAAAGAAAATATTTGCATACGATCAATTCCTCCAACTGCCATAAAGAACAAAGACAGGAGTCGAAGCTCTTATCCCTTTTCTCTTTCTACCTTCCCCCAGTTTACAAAACATGACCGTAGCTTACGCTTTATATTTATACCAAATGTCTTCAATTTGGATTTTTTCGTTTCATCAAATATCGCCCTAAATTTTACTAAAATGAGTTTTTCTGAAAATATAGAAGTTCCGGTATTTTCGAAGATGAAGATACCGGAATTCAAGATGAAAATACCGGAAATCCGGTAAAATACCGGGACACAATCACCCCTGCCATTACGTTAACTCAGAAACGTGGGGAAAAAACATCAGCGAATATCAGAAACTTCTGTTAGGAAAAATCATGTCTTCTATTCAAGGAACACAAATCTTAGTTTAATATGATATAACTACTTAAACACCCTACGCGACAGTTGAAAACAAACTATAAAAATTTACTTTTGTGCGCAAGAAAGCATTTTTTTTACGGAAAACTTGCAAACAAAAAAAGACAGCTTGGAATAATCATAACTCGGCGGCAGGGCTGTGGAGTCGGAGTCGGGCTCATTTTAGGGTAAAGGAGTCGGAGTCGTTCGAAAACATGTCGACTCCGACTCCGGGTTTCATTTTTTTTCTTTAATTTTCCCTGACTCTCCTTGCATTTTTTGAAAAATTAACTACCAATTAATTTGATTACATGAATAAATACCTACTAATAAGAAAATAACTCATTGTGGCAACCAGCTGGCTTGATTGTTTATCGAATTTTCTGTAACAGCTACCTACGCCGTCTCCTAGTTTGCTTATTTTCTAACTTAATTTAACTGATAGCAACTGTCAGCAAACAATTTTGTTGTCTAACATTTTCTAAATGATCACTTTGAAATAAAAATAATATATTTTTTACCTCGATCTCTGTTATAAAATAGTAAAATGAATGCATGTATCGCTTGAGCAAGTCGAGAAACTTCTCAGGGTGCTTGGTAAATTCGAAAGAGTGTTGGTACGAAAGCACAAATAAAAAAGATCCGATAAAATATAGGGGATAATGTTGTACCTTGGAACACTTTTCATATTTTAATTTTTAACGTCAATTATTTGAATCAAATTTAAAATCTAAAAGTCACATTAAAATAGCCCAACATACTTCTATAGAATATATATTTTTTAATTCAGACAATTTGAAAATAAAATGTTGCCAGCCATTTAAAGTATAAGTTCCAAGCTACCCCAAGGTTCCACATCCTATTGTACCTTGGGACACATCCTGTTGTTCTATGGGAAAGTCTTCATGATTCAGGAAACAGCCTTATTATACTTGAACCAATTTTGCACCAGAAAAGAAAAAGTTGTTTAAAAGACTACATATAAGATTAGAACATTGTTCCATGTTCCTAAACATATCTTAATTATTAAGAACCATGCATATGTTGTACCTTGGAATGTGTCCTAAGGTACAAAATGTTTAGCTTTCCCAAGGTACAATCACCACGTGGTTTAATAAAAACCAAAATGATGGTCAATCTAGAAGCACTATAAATAATTTGCTTATGAGAAAATAATGAAAGTACTTCTCTTTTATAACAGAATAAAATTCAGTTGGCTAAATTTACAAATACATACAAAGACGGAAAATGAAATGAAAAGGAAGAAAATATCTACTTTTGAGTCATGAAATTCTCCTTCTCTCACAAAATCGTCAATTTTACTCATTTGATGCTGATTTTTACTATGGCACCATTTAGGGTGAAAGGTTCCTATTAGAGATTATAAAAACATGGCTGCTAAAAATAGATTCTTAGAAATTAGCAGTGCTCCAAGGTACAACACTCTCCCCTAAATGTTTTTTTTTAATTCTAAAAATTTTATCTAAGAAAGCTTGGTTAACACTGAAAAGTACAAAATAAAATTAGTATATGATTTATTGCTTATAACACTCAGTAATTATAATTAATCCTAAAATCTTCATATTAAGGTTAATTCTGAAGCCGTCAATTAAAAAATTAAAATTAAAAATTGAACCAAGAAATGTAGGTATAGTTAAAGCTATTCGTACAAAGCTGTATACCGCAGCATTTTGTGTAAAATTTGCTCCAGACGTACATATACACGACCTCTCTCCGCAATATAGTGCAATATTTTTGTTGAAATTTTTAAGATGAAATTTAAGATTTATTATTGGGGAATTTTTTCAGAATTAAAGAATCTCAATTTTTATAAATTCTGAAATTAAGTTGAGGTGTCACCCACCAGATGAGTACCACCCGGGAGGGAGGGGGAGGGGTGCCACTTCTCAAGAAAAGTTTTTGACTTAGCAAAAAAGTTTCTTTTTCTTTCAAAACTCTTTCTCTCACTCTTCTCAGTGCTTTCAAAAATTGAAAGCACATGATTTGATCAGCATCTGTTAAACATTAAAGGGGAGCAAATTAATCTTTTTCATTTTTTTAAAAAATGGGACTTTTTAGTAATCTTACTTTAGAAATCGCACCTACCGGATAATTTGATTTTCATATTGAATTTCTAACGTTGTATGCATCTTAGGTTTACAATAAAATACAACGCGAAAATTTCATAAAAAGGAATTAATATTTGAATCTCTATTTAGGAGTTTTCCCCCCTTCCCATAAGGGGGGATTTGAAAAAATAAATTTTAAAAAATAAAAAAGCCGCAGTCGGAGTCGGATGTTTCAATATCTTGGAGTCGGAGTCAACCATTTTCCTTCCGACTCCGCAGCCCTGCTCGGCAGCAGGAAAAATTCAGCATCGTAAAAAGAATGTTGCGTAAGAGCATTGCCTCAAAAAGAACTTTTCCCGACTCTTTTGAAACAATTTCGTTTTTAAACTTATGACCAAAAAGGAAAACGCATTGGAGGAAAAAAAAAGTGTGATTGCTCACCTAAATCCCAGGGCTGTTTTATTTTTGTAAATGCTTTTTTCTTTCATTAAACTAGCAAGATTCTGAGCACTGTTACAAGACAACACTCACTGACTGAACTACTGAATTGGATAGAAATGTACCGGACAGAACAGTTCTCGCGGCGATTTTCCAAGGTCAACCCAACCCCCTGTCTTAGTGCCATAAAAATGCCTTTCCTTTTGTTACTTCGTATCTAACACCCCACTATCTCAGGGACAAAATTCGACCTTGAAGAAAGAAGGGGAATTCTCCGATCTCGGAAAAAGTGCTGAGTTACGGTAGAGTGCGAAATATGCTAGATGAAGTTTTCCGGAGGAAAGAAACAAATATATATTTTGAAACTTTAAACCTTATACACATACAAAAAAAAAAAAAAAAAGTCCAAAATTTCTCTTCTGGAAAAATTCAAACAAGTCCACCAGAAGCCTGGGGCCCCTTTAGATGCAGGGGGAATTATTGGGAGCAATCAGCCCGCACCTAAAATCCATGACTAACTGTCAATTTCCAGGAGTTTCGGGCATTTTCCACTCAAAATTATGATTTTCCAAGGCATATCCACAAAAAAAAAAAAAAGTTTTTTCTTCGAGAAAAATCCAAAAGAAGACAACTGAAGCCTGGGGGCCCTTTAGACGCAGGGGGCCCTATTGGGAGCAATCAGCCCGCGCCTAAAATCCATGACAAACTGTCAATTTACAGGACTTTTGAGCATTTTCCACTCAAAATTTTGACTTTCCATAGCAAATTCTCAAAAGAAAGTTTTTGCCCCAGAAAAATTCAAACGAAGGCAGCTGAAGTCTGGGGCCCCTTAAGACGCAGGGGTCCCTATATTGGGAGCAATCAGACAGCGCCTAAAATCCATGACAAACTGTCAATTTACAGGACTTTTGAGCATTTTCCACTCAAAATTTTGACTTTCCATGGCAAATTCTCAAAAGAGAGTTTTTTTCTCCCAAAAAAATTCAAACGAAGGCAGCTGAATCCTGGGGCCCCTTCAGACGCAGGGGGGCCCTATTGAGAGCAATCAACCCGCGCCTGAAATCCATGACTAACTGTCAATTTCCATGACTTTTGAGCATTTTCCACTCAAAATTATGACTTTCCATGGCAAATTCTCAAAAGAAAATTTTTTCTCCCGGAAAAATTCAAACGAAGACAGTTGAAGCCTGGGGCCCCTTTAGACGCAGGGGGCCCTATAGGGAGCAATCAACCCGCGCCTAAAATCCATGACTAACTGTCAATTTCCAGGAGTTTTGAGCATTTTCCACTCAAAATTTTGACTTTCCATCTTTGAGGAAGTGACGCGGCTCCGAGGCCCCTTGCTTTGCTGGAGGCCCCAGCTAGCGCCTCATGCGCCTATTCGGTGATCCGCCACTGATACACACAACCACCCACACATTCATGCCTGCACACAGACACAAACACATATACCTACATACACATACACATACCCCCCACACACACATACACATACCCCCAACACTTATGCCAGCACACAGACACAAACACACATACCCCGTACACACAAACACACATGCCTACATACACACACTCGTGATTGCGAAAAACATAATTTGAATTCAAGATGAAAAAAATTCAAAATAATTTTTTTTTTTCTTTTCTTTTTTTTTTTTTTTTTTTTTTTTTTTTTGCCACGGCGCGGCGCGGCGCAGTGTTGTCATAAACAGCACCTCTTGTAAAATTGTATTGCTGATTAGTTGATAGATGGCAGCATGTGCTTAAGGACGAATGTAGTTTTTTTTTCGGCAATACGCAATACTCGTTGCAATATAAAGTAAATTTAATATTGCGTTTTCGTTATTAAATATATCGAATGCATTAAAAATTCAAAGTGGAAATTCAAGTCACTTTATTAAATATTTTTGTATTTTTTGTTGAATTGAGTTTTACTAAATTAGAAACTCAAATCTCTCGTTCTTATTATTTGATGGAAATTTAACTTAAAAAGTTGCAGTAGAACCTCTCAAAAAGGGACATTGAGAGATCTGGGCATTTTGTTCTTTAAATATTGGCGTCTCTTCTTCGCAGGTATTTTAGCAGTGTGTTCATTTTCATTCAACATAATTTTATAGTGAACGCAACTATTAACATTCAAGGTTAAATAAATACTAAAAATGTTTTATGTATACTAAATAAAATTCACAATTATTGAAATTTCTAAGTATATATTATTTTATTAAATAAAATTCAATCGAACATTTGTCAATGCCAAAGTTTTATCGCAAACAGAAAATATTTTGAAGTAATTCACCACATATGGATTTGCTTCATGTTATATGATTTACATTGCAATACAATGTAAATTGCGATTAGTGTACACATTTCAAGTTGCAGAGCTTGTTAGTTGCTGTGCACCCTCCGTCGACCCCAGTGTTTCTTTCAGGCATCTCTCCGCGGGGGGGGGGGGGACAGTGCCCCCTTGGAGGAGGCCAACTGCCCCGCCCCGAAGAAAAATTTGGATTACACTTCTTTTTCTGCGTTAACAATTTTAAAAAAGGAAATTATAGAAAATTCGGAGTTGAATCATCTGGGGGGGGGGGGAGTATCGGTCTCTGTGGCCTCTATTTTGTCACTGTCAATGGAAAGTCCCTCGCTGGCAGCAAACTGCAAAAGCATATTTTTTGCCCTGCAAAAATACGTGCAATTAATAAACGAAAAAGACATGTTTCCCCCTTTTTATTACCCCCTTTCGTTTGTTGTTCGTTATTATTGCTGTTGTGATAAGGATGGGGTGATTGGAACTATTCCGGGCTGAGAGATGAGTGCTAATGAGCACGAAATTGCAGTCCTCGGATGGAATGATTGCGCTGGCGGTGTATTTTATGTATATATTATCTATGATCTCTCTAGTTGTTAACTCACACAATACATTGGTGAGGTAAGTATGGGAACTTTAGAACTCATGGTACATCCCGTTAGAAATCAAAAGTTTTCTGGATGAGGATCATTGGATGGAGGGGAAGGGATAGTGGTCTGAGAGTTATCTTTGGCGGGCTGTAATGCAAATGCCTATGATGCCATTATTCGTTTTTACTTCCTTTTACAAAAAAGGAAGTATTGTATGCGCGAAAAAATTATCACCCAAAAAATCGGCCTTAATTTCCATTTTGCTCACCCCCAAATGAATGTTGAGCTTTTTTTTCAACCCGACCACACGTGGATGTGTGCCTAGGAACGTACAGACATTCGAAATATCCATTTTGACGATCCTCGAGTGATTTACAACGAGTTTTCTCGTGACGTCTGTATGTACGTATGTGTGTATGTATGTCGCATAACTCAAGAACGGAATGTCCTAGAAAGTTGAAATTTGGTACGTAGACTCCTAGTGGGATTTAGTTGTGCACCTTCTTTTTCGGTTGCATTTGGATGCTCCAAAGGGGGTCTTTCCCCCTTTTTGGGGGGAAATCATTGTTAATTTCGATGTAAACTCAAGTGGTGTTATAATTTGGCGGACACTTGGCGATATATATATCGCCAGTCTTTTGGTCGCCGTTTTTTTCGCCAACTTGGCGATAAATTTGGCGATTATTTTTTATTTTTTTTAAAATCTGGTATCGATTTGGCCACTGTTGGTGATATTTAGGGAGTAAACTATTGAATCACATTAAAATTGTCAATAATGAGAAAATAACATTAAATTGGAGTAAAAGGAAGTCATGTGATGCACACATCAGCTCGTTTTTTTTTTGTCTGACAAAGAACATGATGTCATCAACGTCTTCGTTTCGAAAGAAATGTCTGAAAATTCGATTAATTTTACTATCCCCTTCCCCTTCCCCACTTAATGTCATCCCACAGTCTTCAGGTGGACAAAACTTTTAGAAAATTAAAAAGCTTTTGAAAATCCATGCGGACTTTCTCTGAGAGAGAGAGAGAGAGAGAAGAACAGATTTATATTTCATATTCATTCTAGAACTTGAAGCTCTCTAACGTGTGAACTTGTTTAAAAGTCTCCCTACAGAAGTCTTTACTGTCTTTAGCGATCATCTTTGTGATCAGAATCAAAAATAAATTATTTTGTGGGAAGTTTTTGTTTTTAAATATATATTTTTTCTTTAGTTTAAAAATTTATTTTCAATAAACACTCGTGATAATATTGTCCTGTTCGCTTTAAAAATTGTATAAAAGAATAAACTCCAAAATTTAATTTACAAGGGTGTCCAGAAATCATTCTCCAAGTTTTCTTAGCTTGACAGCTTAATCAAAAATAATTTTAATGAAGTTGTTTAAAAAAGTAATGAACTTCCATACATACCTAATATGTTTTTTAAATACAAATCTCAATCAAGTTAATAATAAATAGTCCTCCTTACATACACCTCTGTTCACGATGCAGTTGAAATCCTAAATTGAAACTAATTTGGAGTCTCATTACATGACCCTCATAACATTTTTTTAAAATTTTAAGTAAAAGAAATAACTCTTTGAAAGTTTCTCATGCGTGCTTATTTGACAATGGGGTAGTTTCCAAAATGTTCAAAATATTTTTTTCTGAAAGAGCAAGCTTAAAAACACAGGATCTGACCATTTTTAAAATAATTTGTTTAAGTTTAATATTTTTAAAAAATTACTTAAATCGGTTGGCTTTCATTATTTACGCTTCTGCTGGATGACATCACAAATGATGAAATGCCATTCAGTGTTGCCAAACACAGAGCTAAAATATTTAATTCTCATCTTTACTTAAGTGTATTGGCAACGATTTTAGCGATAGCAAGCATAGAGCGCAATTTTAATTCGCTTCTTGATTATCATAACGTGGAAACGCTAAAAAGATGCGCCAAAGAGCATCATTTGCGACGTCATCAAGACCACGCCTTGTTTGAAAAATTGGATATTTTAAAAAATTAATTAAAAAATAACTGTTGGGAAAGTGAAAGTATTTTCTGGGCCAATGTTATTTTTTTCTTGCTCATTCTATCAATTTCAATGACTAAAAGTAGTACTTTAGACTGAAGAAAACCACCCCATTAATAACTTATGTTCAAATTTAGTATTACCCATTTTTTCAATTCGAAAAATTAAAAATATTTAAAGTTTTTAAAACCCTGAGGGTTTTTTTTAAACTTTAGTTTTATTTATTTATTTAATTAGTTATTTATTTTCGCACATGCAGTGGCCGCCGTTTATAAGAATCACGTTTGTTCTAAACAGTTTTGATTCCATAAAGCAGCTGATCCAATAAAGCGTCTAATTCAATAAAGCTGAATTTTGTTCTGTTTTTGGCAATTTGAATCAATAAAGTGGTTGATTCAATCAACTACTGATTCAATTAAAAGGCGTCCACTGCATTGCAAAACCGTGTTTTGCATATGTGCATTTGTAATCGCTTATTTAACCCCTATTGACGTTTAGTGCATATAAATGCACTATTGTTTTTTTTAAATGCATATTACTGCGTTTTTCACAAGATTTTTCCTTACTTCTTTCTTTATATACATTTTTTTTTCTAAACAGCAAATACTTATATGCATGGATTTTTTTCATGATTGTTTTAATCCGGGCTCTAATCACTTTCCTTGTCTTTTTACTTCCTTTTACAAAAAAGGAAGTATTGTATTCGCGAAAAAAATTTCGCTCAAAAATCGGCCTTAATTTCCATTTTGCTCGCCCCCGAATGAATATTGAGTTTTTCTTTCAACCCGACCACAAGCGGATATACAGAGGTGTGAAATTTATTAGATTCAAAGAGCGAGAAACAGGAAAGTCGAATATTACAATTTAAAAACAAGCTCCAGATCCTTTCTAAAAGCCTTATTATGTTTTTTCCAGAGAAGTCAATGTACTATGCATTATTTCTTCGCAAAATTTCCCGTTTTACTTGAGCTTCCCCTCCCTGGCAACACTGAGTATTATTTGATAGCACCTGTCATTATGTTCTGCTGTTGTTCAGAAAAATGTTTCATTAGCCGTAAGTGGTGTGAAGTAATTTTTCGTGTGCGCACTAGGACCAACAAAATAACATGTGTTTAAGTGATTTTGTGTTGCACACTGGTTTCAAGGAACAGTTTGAGTGTTCGTTTTCACGTTTTTCGCTACGAACATCTCTTTTGATGAATTTCGTGAAATATGTAAGCCGCCTGACTTCTAACCACGTGAGAAATCATTGGTTATGTGTATATTAGACCAAAATACCTTTCCGCAAAGAGAAATTGCAACTTAGCATTTCTAATTAAACTGTCAGCGGAATCAATGTTTATGTCAAAGAAAACATACCAGTTGTCCCTAAGAGGCTGGGAAAATGTGGCAGAAAACGAAAAATGACTCCAAGGATGGAAAGAAAACTTATTCGAATGGTCAAGGTCAACACAAGAGCAACTAGTAAAGGCCTTTGACCACACAGGAAGGCCAAAATCACCTCAGGGTCATTCCATGCAAAATGAACAAATCAGCTATGGATGATACGTCACAGATTTCAATGAAATTTTTTATTTAGGTAAACCACGCATATCAATGAGGGAATGCAAAATATGGAAGTTTAAAACTGTTTGTTGCTTTATTGTTGAAATTAGAAGTTGATGCTAACACTAAGCATAAATTTTCAGAGTTCATTGCAGCCAGTTTGTCACTCAATAACTCCGTAAATTATAAACGCACACTTAAAAAATAAATGTTTCCACATTCAGTTCACAAATCTCTATTGGGAAAGAACAACGTAAAATTTATTCGGATCTTTTTTTTGAATCTGAGACGTTAACAAAGACTGAAATTTTTCCAATTTACTTCAGATTTCAAATCACTCTTCTAGCTCTTTAAATGAAAAAATAACAGTAAAAATCATTCAGATTGAAAAACTATCTATAACTAACTAACTGCTCTAATTTAGTAATTGTTTATGAATTTCTTGATGAGGAAATCGTACTTTAAAAAATTAAAAATTTCCGAAAATTTCATTTTTTACTAAGGTAAAATTTTATTAGTTACGGTTTTTTATTGTAAGTTTAGCAAGACTTGCCATTTCTTTCGTGTTTCATTTTCTCAAAAGCATGTTATTGAAGTACTTGCTGAAATGTTTCCTTAATTATTGTGTTGAATTTTCCTCTCCATACGTGTTATAGGAAAAAATAGTTCTAAAGTTTCTAGAAAACCTATCATGTCAGCGTGACTTAAAGAACATACTGAGTTTAAAGATATGGGCAGAGGACCATCTGGTCTAATTCTCAATAGCATTTGAGATTAGGTGGGCTATGAGTTTGAGGAAATTTGTTTTATCCATGAACATGTATATTTGACGAAATACACCCATTTATTTCAACCGGCCTGCAGCGACGTCCTGTGAAACAAAAGGATTCCTTAGTAGCGAAACTCGTCTATTTTCGTTATAGCTTTTCCTTCCAGAATAAAAATTGTCAGTTAAACAACATTTGCCACAATGAATCTAATTTTCAATGGAAAGCAGCTGGCCTTTTTTCTGCTATCAATGACAAAAGTGCTTATTATGGTATTGATAAAACTATCAAACTATTATCCGTCAGAACAAGTATGCATACGACATACAATAATCCACTTGTAACTGCAATATATTTTCTTCTTCTGCCTGCTACAATCGCAAATAGTTTTTTTTTGTCTCATCAGTAAAACTTATCAATCTCTAAAGTTAGGTTCAATAACAACTTAATGAAGTATCCATAGCTGTCTTGGAGATATGAAATTATCATCGTTTCATCTCAATTAACAATTGATCACCTAAACTTCTGGTCTCACATTTATTTCAGTCATCAGTGAAATGAGCATACGTTTGAAGAGAAACAGTTTGTTTCATAGAACAAAATCCATAGCCTTGATTTTATGCACCAGATAAAACTTGTTCCAATGTTCCGAGGTAATTAAATCGTGAATTATAATTGGTTTTATCTAATTTCATTCTAAAATTGAGGTTAGCCATCAATTGAAAATTCATTGTTTATCACGTCATTTTTGGAAAATGGATTTTATTAATATGTATTGATGGTTTTAATGCTTTTTACCCCTGGATGTCCGGCCCTTTATCTCCGACCCCTGGTTTAGATGGGTGAGACAGGGCGGAATGTCTTCCCCTTTATGTTCTGCATCCAACGGTACCAGCATTGATCTGGTAGACATTGCCAGTCCAGAGGATATAGGGTAACAGACACACAGACAGACACGCACAGAAATCAATAGTATAGATATACTCTTCTTATTTCACTTCTTTGTGTCCAAATTCCTTTCTGAAAAAAGAAAGAATGTTATAGGTGATATGTGATTTTTTGTCAATGTCAATCAATGAGATAATGTGAAATCAATTAAAAGAAAATCTTAATGGTTTTAATTGCAGTTCACCAAATTAGAAACTTTCGCTAAATTAGAAATAAGTTTCAAATAGTCATAGATTTTTTAAAAAAAGTTGGTCAATTCCACGGTGTCAGACAATCAATTGTTGTATAAACACCCTAAAATGACTCAAGATTCCTGTTTCATTGCACGAACTATATGAAGAACATGAACTCTACTTCTCCATAAAATATTTAAATTCTGAAGATTTCATAACCAATATTTCAATAAAAAATTTTTTGCGCAGTAACGAACGTGCAGTAAACTTTCGATTATCCACGGAACTGTATTTTAGGACTGTAACCACAACTAATCTGTGGGCCCCCCTTAAACATTGCACAATCGAAGAACATGCTCAATTGCACATCTTTTCGTCACTACACAGGTTTCCCCCAAGAGCAGTGGCATATCCTCAAAAAAAAAAAAAAAAAAAACTGACACTTCACCCTCCCCCTCCCCCAAAATCTGGTGTAGTCTGCACCACATATTTTTTAGAAGGTTGACACCATTGAGAAGGAATACTAATGGTGGGAGCCATAGCAAATGTCTCTGTGAAATAAGCTTGGGACCCAATGTTTCCCAGGTCAGGTGACTTGTTTGACAGGGAAGTTGTTGCGTTTTGGCACGCAATCGCTCTTTTGGCATTAAATATTTTTCAGTCGACGCGACGGCGCACAGTGTGGCATAGTGGGCAAAAATCCACCGAACTCGCGGGTTTTCAGCTAGGATCTTCTATTATGGCTCAAAATGCAGCAAAATTCAACTATTTCGTAGTGGTGCTACAATTTTGAATTTCTTAACCCCCTAATCGCCGCAGAGCTCAGAATGGACCCAAGTCGTGATTTTGAAAACTAAAACGTATGACCATATTTTTTCCCTATGTGGCTCAATGCTTAGTATAAATCGAGGAATTGGATAATAAAACACAACTTTTGATCGCTGCTGGGTGTTTAGAAATGCTTTTTTCCGCCGTATAAGTCATTAAAAACATGATTTTTCAGGTTTTTCCGTTGAAAAAATGGGTTTTAACGGTCTTCACACATCTCCCGCGCAAGAACAAATATATATCTTAGTTCTAATCTACGAGTTTTCAATCATTTTCCAAAGTTCAAAGGTAAAAACCTCCCTAAAACACCGAAAAATTGCTGCTGCTCCCTAGCAAATATCCTCACAAGTTTTCAGGCATCAGTCGAGCTTCGGTCTAGCATGCAGAAAGAATAATCTGTTTTCTACCAAGTCGAGTAAATTTTGAGTAGAACGTTTTGAAGCTTACTGTGAATAAATAGTACTTAGTTAAGAAGGAACAAATTTATAAAAATTAGCAGAATTTTATCTTTTTTTTTTTTTTTTTGAGAATTGTACTTGCATTAACTGAAATGTTATTAACCTTTTTCTGCACGTTAAAAATAAATCCAAACTTGACGAGGCAAGTTTACGCGTTGACTTCTGAACACCTTTTATATACACACGTTCTTACTGTGTCTTACTTCTAAACGTGCCCTGACACTTTTTTCGTTCCGAACTGTCTCAAAACTTTTTAGTATTTTCAGGCTTTCCAGTTTTGAAAATCATCATTTAATTTTTAATTGAGTAACAAATTCGTGTCTTATAGCTTACAATCATGTAGTGCTGTCTTCATGCCCGTTCAACTTTTACATTATACACTATTCAGTCCGTAACAAATTTGCTTTACTTTAATGATGGTTAGATATTTTGTTGAAAACACTAACAGGAACCACGTTAGGCGTAAAAATAAATATGCGTAAACGTGCCTCGTGTCCGGACCAAATTTACGCAAATGACTTGGACTCAAAAATATTTTTTTTAACGATTAAAAACACAAACTGAGCAACAACTGAATATACGAATTTTAACTCCATTAACTGCTTCATAAAACCGCAATGTCTAAAATTTCCTAAGTTGAAACGCAAAATTTAGAAAATTCATTGAAAAAAATCCGTGTAAATGTCCCCCGCTCTACCCTATTCTATATCTGAAAACCAGTAAGTATTATACATCTAAAACAGCAGCAAGTAATGTAGATCTATCTACAAAGGAAGGGGAAAGTAATGAAACAAGAATATCTAAAAATAGATTTTGCATTTGTCGGAGTAAAATAAATGCATTTATTTACATGCAGCAAATGATCGCTGAATTTTTTTTTTTTTGTTATTGTGAATCGCCTATAATAAGCCCCCCGCTAATAAACAGGAGTTAGTTGTACCTCATAAGCTATGTCCGTTACCGAATCAAACATAATATTTAAACTATTTTTTTGGAAACCTTCAAAATTTTTCTGCAATATATAGAAGTAGTCTATGGTTCTTCTGCAAAAATCATACATATTCATAGTCTTTGTAAGGTGTTTTATGCAGCAAATGATAAATCTATCAAAATGGAATTGCCCAATAATATGCGCCACAAATATATAGCTTTTATCCATTTCAAAAACGAGTGTTTACTATCAGAAGTCATGCACGCAAATACAACAAAAATACATACGTTTCATCCGATAGTTGGTCCAAACCTAACCTAGTAGTGTCATGATGCTTTGATTAGGAATGCTAACTGGTTATTGTCCAACCACGGATTGTATGGAATTTTCAAGCATCCAGATAAGACAAATCTACCTGAATGAGAGGAAAAAGTAAAATATTGATGCGCGTATTCCACTCATTTGAATGACACTCTGCTTCTGTAAAAGCTGACATCACTAAAAATAATAGATTCGTCCATTTTCGGCTTTAAAACGGATGTTTGTCTTTCCATACAATCCGTGATCAGACAGTAGGTTTGCCCCAACTATAGAGCCCGCATTAGATGCAAAAAAAAATTATAAAAATATGCACTAAAATAACTATATTTCTTTATACATTTATTTTTCTTTTGTTGGATTTGTAATTTTGATTACAGGATGAAATTACGATTACAAATTGGCTCATTACGATTTTGACTAAATATTAACTTTAAACGATTTTGAATACGACTACGGTTGATGGTATTTTCATTTTTATATTTCGATTATAATCAGGGCCATCCCAAGTGGGGGGGGGGGGAGGGGGGTGAGCAGGGAAATCGCCCAGGGCGCCACGAAATGAGGGGGCGCTCCTTGCGGCGCACCTCTTCGTATGAAATGCCCCGAATGTATAGAATTAGGGGCACCTTGCGGCGCCCCCTTATTTTAGGTGTCATAGATACGCAGCCATAGACACACAAAATAGAGAATCATTGCAATGATTCTCTATTTTATCCTATGGCACGAAAATATTCCTGTCTCTCAGTCTGCAAAGCATTTGTTTACTTTGTATCATTGGAACAGATACAATTTCTGAGAATATAACTGTTTAGAATCAATCAGAAGACACTTCTCATTTGTCTAGTTCTCACGAAATGTGCTTGAGTTCGGTCCCTGCATGCAGTGACGTAACCAGAAAGTTTTTTTAATGGAGCACATTGAAAAAAAATTAATAATAATGATTTTTTTTTTTTTTTTGATCGGATAGGAAAAAAGGTCAAAAGGTGTCCTGTTAAAATTTTGAAACTTTTAGTTTTAAAAACGCAAGTTTAGATTTAAAACGCGATTATAGGCCATGTTTATTGACTTAAGGGTAAGGGAGGGAGCTCAGAGACTGTTTCCGATCGATTATTATTATTATTATTATTTTTGAATAGATTGAAATCAATTCCTTCTCCCCCTGCAAGTTTTCGAAATTGAAGTTTCAAAAACGCAACTTTAGACAAACTTTGAAGATTTTATGGATTCAAGGATCTGGAGCATTTTTCAGGAAAATTGTTCAAAAATTTGGTCCAAAAAATTTAATCAGTGTTTTACTTTCAGGGGCTAACTCAAATTTTTTGCAAGTGTCGTTTGAAAAACCCATTATTTGTGATACTAAAGAAAGGCGGCATGGGGACCCTTGCACGAATATTTTCTTAAACTCGAGTCTTAAAAGCAATTTGTAAGGCCATATTTTATAATATTAGGGCCAATGATTTTTTGAAATTAGAACTCCAAAACCGCAATTCTGAGAGATTTTCGGTGTTGTTGAGTATTTGTGGGCTTCTCCCTAAAACTTACATTTTATTTGATGCAAAAGAATAACATCTTTGTTTAGAACATATAAAAAAGCTGATATTAAATTTGTACAAGTAAAACCAAAATACTCTTGAAAAGAATCATTGGATGAGTCCAGATCGAAATTTAATTTTGATGTAATTTACTTCGATAAATACGTTTTCCATTTATAATCAGCAAATTATTTATTCGTGTTCTTAGTTTCATCAATATGAATAACCAATTCAGTTTTAATTGTTTGTTTTTTATCTAGTGGGATAACATTATACTAAATAAATGTTTCCATTTTTAACATTTCCATTTTTGGAAAAGTTTTTTGGGGTATTAATGTTTCATAAATATTAAAAACATTCTTTGCTTGTGTTTTAATTTGTATTATGCATAGCCCTTTGGTTCTGTTTATCAATATGTAAAAAAATCAAGTATGTATTATGCACTGATGTTATAACTAACTTGATTTTTCTGTGTGTACAGGGGGGTGGGGCGGCAGGAAACTTTCGCCCCGGGCGCCATCAGTTCTTCGGACGGCCCTGATTATAATTTCGATTACACAAATATGTAATCGATTTCTTTCGATTACTGTAACGTAATCGTCGAATACTCCAAGCCTGGTTCCTGTGTAACTAGATAGGTACTTATATGCACTAATTCAGCGAAACATTTCGAAGGAACTTACTCCCCAAGATGTTCTCCTTCCTCGATACTGTCAGGTATTTTGCAGCCTTTCGTCTCAGGTAATAAGAGTGTCGATAAACCACTAGAGACAGCAAGGACAAAGTACAAGATGTTGGGCACGGACGGGTGCGTAGCTATGCCCTGCAATCAAGAAAAGAAACTAGTCAAATCAAGCAGAGAAAATGTGGTTTTTTTAAAACTAGATCATTAGCAAACAAGAAGTTTTTCGTATGTAAAAGCAGATTATCTTTTCCAAAGTTCAAGCAATGTTTGAAAGCGGAATATGTTTTATGTGAAAAAAAAATTATGAACTATATAAGAATCAATCTTCTGTTTCAAGCATATCAACGTTAATTTCAACACAAATCGAAGTCAACAATTATCTACAACTGTACGTATTGCCAAGCGTTTTCTCAACAATTTGGAGAATATATAACCGAGTCGGTAACGAACACTTGGTGACAAAAATGAGCTGTTGAATGTTGAATCTGTAGTCACTTGTCCACATTGGCGGTATTGGACGATAGTGCATTAGAATTATTATAGTAATATAGTCTATATTTGTAATATGAATCTCTGTAAAATTCTTTTCAGCAAATTACTAAGAGGTGTAAGCATTTATGGTATACACGCCCTGCATTTTAAGTCATTTGCCGTCCTCGTCCTGCAGCACCAGCAGAAAATGTGAAACATGGCATTTTCTGCTGGTGCTGCAAATTTATGGGCAAAGAAGGTTAACTAAATACATTATCAAGGCCAGAAAGCAATGAATAATTGCATTTTATTCTGCCTCTTTTTTTTTCAAGAGCATTTAGACACACGGCAGAGTGTCAGTCAAGTTTGGAAATCGGGGATATTTCGATAATTGGGAATCTGGCGATCTTTCTTCATTGGCGTCATTTTTTGGCTCCATGCCTGCACGAGAGACATTTTTCTTTTCAAATCTAAACAAAGAGACAGGAAACATCTATACACATAGGGTTACTATAAATCAGCAGGGTTACCGAAATAAAATTATCTACACCAAAAATGAGACGACGGCGCCCGATTCCCTATTATCGAAATTTCCCCCGGAAATCATGCGACGCATCTGCCAGTGTGTATCTTACAAGAATCATTTCAAGCTACTTTTAACCCCCTCATTTCACAAAAACTATTATATTTACGTGCTTGAAATTTTGTATGTCCATTAGAGCTGCATAGCAGACTTATAATCCCAAATTTCATGAATGTACCTCTTATAGTTATGGAATTATAAAAATTCTGAAAAGTGACATTTTTTACACTGACTGACTTGCTCATCAAAATGTTTTCGAACTTTCAAGTGTCTCACATACTTGAAATTTGGCATAAAGATAGATTTTCATGCATATGAGAGATATTTCGATAATTGGGAATCTGGCGCGGTCGTCTCACTTTTGGCGTAAATAATTTTATTTTGGTAACCTTATGTGAATAGATGTTTCCGATCTCTTTGTTTTGATTTGCAAAGAAAAATACCTCTCGCGCAGGCGCTGGAGCCAAAAACTAATGATAATGAAGAAAGATCGCCAGATTCCCAATTATCGAAATATCCCCTGCATATGTAAAGGGAAAAATCTAAAAAGTCAAAAAAAACTAGGTAGAATTACGGTAACCGGGTCGCAGCGATAAATATTTCATTCCGGCAACCCGCTACCTTACCTTAGCTACGGAGCAATTTCGGCAACCCTACACCAAAGCTTATTCGTTATTCGTTTGGCCAATCAATCATTTCAGAGTTCACAATATAAAATTGTAATTTACTTGTCTGCTAAATATTTTATTTTAATTTGCAACTCCTGAGTTCGAATTCGCTATCGTGCGGTGATTAACAATACTAAAGAAAAAGGTAAAACATTCCATTCTACGTGTTTTCCTTGGGGGTAAATTACAAGCTTCAGACAGTTTATGGTGCAATGTAATTTCAGAAGAATAGAAAATAAAGCTTCCCACAAACACGATGAAAAATTACTGTCATTCACTAAGCGTCAAAGCAAGTTATAAGTTGTGGCATTTGTTTATTTTACCTTTTTCATCCGCCACTAGACAGTAGTTGCAGCGCCCCCTATAGTTTGTTGGAGTTGCGAATTCCATAGAACAATATTTTTAATTTCCTCAAAGGTGATTTTTTTCTGAAAACTGGCAACATATATTGTGTTTCTTCAATTTTTAGATCTTAGAAACATTTCATAAAATTTTACATCGTGGAATGTTTGTCACTTTTAACTATTTTAGGTATAACTTTGATATACACCCCCAAAAATTACGCGCCAAATCTGGCATTCCCTACGGACTTTTTAGGGTTGCTGTTCCTTATTTTGGTGTTGCCAATTTAGGTTTTTTCAGCTTTTAGGTTTTTACTGTTGCCAAATTTAGTATTTTCATGTATTTTGTACCATTTTTTGAGTTTTTTTAAAAGTTTTGTGGCAACAATTTTTGTGGCAACAAAGTTTTGTGTCAACAAAAACAAAAAAAGTCGCCAAATTTCCGATTTGGGGGGGTATATCAAAGTAGTTCCCTATTTTAAGTTATAGATTTAAAAATTAGTTATTCCTATCTTTGGATACTTTTTTTGGAATTTGTTTGCAGTAAGTAATTTCCTTAGTGTTTTATTGTTCCATCTTCAATTTAAAATTCATTACTTATCGTAATAACTTATTCAGTAAGTTTGAATTAAAATTTTAGTTCTAATGTTTTCTGGATGGATCTTTTGATATGATTCAACTTATTTAGTTGATTGTTTTCAGTTTTAATTGAACATTAAATTTACTTAAGGGCTCTTTCTGTTTATTGACGAACTATTTCAGACCAATGTCGCTTTCTATCCAACTTTTAATGTTGCTAATTTTGCTAGAAATGTATGTTTCATCTTTATGTTCCTAAGGAATTCAAACATAAAAAGTGTAACATCATTTACATATGTCATGAACCTTTTCGTTTTATGCGCTTGATCTTCCCACACAGATTATGTTAACATCTTGAAAAAAGTTACCTCTCACTTGTCTATTCTGCAAACTTAATTTAAAAATAAGAAAATTAATAAAGTTCTATAAAAAATTAGGCTTTATGATATGTTTCTGAATATTTTGGGGGATATTTCGATAATTGGGAATCTGGCGCAGTCGTTTCATTTTTCGCGTAAATAATTTTTTTTGGTAACCCTGCTGATTTACAGTAACCCTATGTGAATGTCTCTTTGTTTAGATTTGCGAAGAAAAATAACTCTCGTGCAGGCGCTGGAGCCAAAAATTGACGCCAATAAGGAAAAGTCGCCAGATTCCTAATTATCGAAATATCCCCATATTTTGCTATATTTTCATCATTTAAAAATGAAAAAAAGAACTTTATTACTTTTTTTTGCTTCTTTACGATTATGCTCAGAGAAAGAAAAAGATTAATAAACAGTTCTAGTTACCAAAGCGATAGTTTGAGCCATCCGAAGCTCCGCCCTTTTTCTCTGGTTGTCTCTCATTGGAAGATTTTCTTTGTTTGCAATGTGGTACTTTGTTTACATTGAGTCGTAGGTGCCAAATTTGGCTTTTTTTTGGAAAAATACGCCAACACGACGCGGTTACCGTAATTCTTCCAAAAACAACATTAAAAATAGCAAAAAACAACGCTATTTTTTATGAGCATCACGGCGTAATCACTTCACCGCGCGATTGTAATATTTCGCCAAATAAATGAAAACAAATGGGTTCGGCAAACGTCGCCAAAACAAGGTTGTTGAAGTTTTAAATTAACAATTTAATTTCTAACTAAAATGGAGCTTCAAACAATACTTTCAGTTCCGCTAAAATGAAAAATGATCCATCAAATACACTGCTCGACATTGAAAATGCAACACCAAGAAGGAGTGGTCAGAAAGTGATGAAATTTGGAAAAAAGATAGACAGCAAGGAATAATAAATGGTCTTAGTTTCAAAATGATAGGCGGAATAGAGAGCGAGATCGGCGTCGGCTCAGTAGGATGTAGGACCACCGCGGACAGCGATACACGAAGAAACTAGTCTAGGTCACTAGTCAATAAAGGTACGGATGGTGTCCTGAGGAATGGCTCTCCATTCCCATTTTTCAACCATTTGCCACAGTTCGGCTTCTGAACGAGGCACGGACAGAGTCTGCAAACGGCGTCCAATCACATTCCACACATGTTCGATTGGTGACAGGTCAGGAGAGTATGGTGGCCAGGGAAGCATCTGTGTGCCTTGGAGAGCATGTTCGCAGATGCGAGCACTGTGTGGTCGGGCGTTATCCTGCTGAAAAATTGCATTAGGTAGCCCTTGAAGGTAAGGGATTGCCACCGGCCGCAGCACATTATCCAAGTATCGTTGGGCCGTCATAGTGCCCCGAATACGAACTACAGGTGATATGTAATTGTTCGCAATTGCGCCCCAAACCATTATGCCACGTTGTCGTGCGGTGGGACGTTCCACAGTTACTGCCGGATTAGATCTGTCTCCTCGACGACGCCACACACGTATGCGGCGATTATCACTGGATAAACAGAAGTGGGATTCAGCTGAGAACACGACATTTCGCCATTCTGTCATCCACGTCGCCCTAGTCTGGCACCATACTATACGTTACTGTCTATGTTGTGGGGTCAATGGCAGTCTTCTTAGCGGACGCCGTGATTGCAGACCACGTGCGACAAAAGACGGGAAATGGTTCTGGTTGACACGGGAACATTCAGGGTATCTTGCACCTGCTGCAGAATCGAGGAACAAGTGACTTGTGGGTCTGCTACAGCTTGTCGGTGATTTGTCGATCCACGAGTTCTGACGTCACTCTGGCTGCCCCTGCATCCCTCAATCTTGCCACATTTCGTTGTTCCAACCATATTCGGCACAGCCGATGCACTGTGTTCGCATCCACGTGGGTATCAGCTGTGATTTGACGTACGGACCAACCTCCCCTTCTCAGTCCGATCACCATACCCCTCGTAAAATCGTTTATCTGCTGGAAGTGCCTTCGTTGACGTCGGCCTGGCATTCTCTCGTGTTACACGTATCCTCCAAAACAAAAACAAAATTTCTTCGATAATTCTCCAGTCAGAAATAACGACACGAATATTGCGCATTCTGCAAGTTCCTTCCCTTATATCTTACTTCACGTGCGTCGGAGAGCTGCGCATTTCACATCATTTACATAACTCAGTGATGTACATCTACTCTAAAATTTGCATAAATTTCTGAACACTCCTTCTTGGTGTTGCATTTTCAATATCGAGCAATGTAATTAAAATTGCAAATCTAGAACTAAGCCTTTAAAATCAAAAATAACCAGCTTTAAAATTTATAAAACTTTCGTTCTCAATTAAATGCAAAATTTTGCAGGAGGAGCAAAAATGGCAGCAATAATTTCAAAATCCAATTTCAAAGAAAGCAAAAATTTGTTTTCTAAATGAATTGAAGAACATGGGAAAATCCAACATATATGAGGAACTGCTATGGAACTTGGTAACCGTTTAGGTCTGAACTTTTTTTGTCGGTGACACCGTCTATCCCGAACCTTATTTCGGAAGAATTTGGCTTCTTTTTCACATTTATGTTTAGTTGGGATTTTTTTTTTCACAGATGTTGTATAGCTACATCTTTGATTTTCTTCCCTTTTCAAGCAGTTACTCGAGATCACTATAGACATTCGAAAGCGAAAAATCGCAGTTGAATCGAGGCGTAGTATCTTTTGTGATGTTACATTTGCTTTTAATTTCTTCAATCTTGCACGTAAATCTCCAATCTTTTTGTCATGCATGTGCTAAAAATTTTCTATAGTGCCTTCCACAGGGGGCGTGAAACTAGAAGGGCTAAACACAGAAGAAATATTAATAAATACAAAAATGTAATCTTTCACCGAAACAAATAAATTACGCTCAAATCAGAGCTTCACTCACCAGTTCTCTTACAAAAGGAGCTGCGATCGATCCAACTCTTCCAAGCATAGAGCATGTTCCAACAGCAACATTCCGCACTACAGTTGGGAAAAGCTCACTAGTATATAAATAGAGGATTGTCAACGTTCCTGTAGCACAAAATTTCCCAAACAAATGCAAGGTAGTCGCCAACCAGGAAAGATCTGTCAATAGCAATATTGGTAAGATTCGTCAAAGAGATATTGTCGCCAAATACTGAGATTTTTTTGGTGATCATAAAATGATGCTAAATATAATAAGCAGCAAAACTTGACCAGTATTTGACATTGTGAACAAAGACAAACTAATGGAAGTTTTTGTGCTGCTTATAGATTTGTTAGCGGATTATTTTACACTAGCTTTTACCAGCGGCTTCGCTCACGTTGATGTAGTTTTTTTCAATTGATTCAAGTTAATGGTCATTACAGGCAGAGGTCAAATAGTTCCCAAAAAATTGCTTGTCTCTAGTTTCGCAGACATTTCAAATTGCCTGCCCCCTTAAATGTATCAAAAGGTATGATTAAAACTGAAAATTAGGGGGAAAGGGAGTAAATGAAATGTCGGCAAAACTGAGAAGACACCCAAAAATCACAAAAAATAAATCACAAAAACGTTCAGGAGTTGTAAAGAAGTTAGTTTGGGTAATTCCCAAAAATCCAATTCGAGTGAGGTCAACTATTAAATAAAGTGAAACAGTTCCCTTATAATCCCGATCTCCGTCAAATATATAATATATAGCGCTACACCGGCAATCTAAATTATTGTATAATGTATAACTTCTTACCGTAGAAATCGTCCCAAAATAGGGTCAACAATCACTACAAATCCTGATTCTAATAATGTCTCTTTAGAGTCAGAACATCAAACCTTTAAAATCCCCAAAAGAAGGAAATCAACTGTTTCTAAATAACGCAAACGGTCCTGATTATAATACGAAAAAGTTCAGAGTAAAAATACCATTAAAATCAGAGTAAGCACAACAGTTTTTTTTTAAGTTCCCATTTAAATGAGGATAATAGTACAAAAAACTTCTCATTTCGCAAAGAGAAAAATTCCCAAAAGTCTCTATTAGAATGGTCTCTATCAGCGTTTTCAAATAACATTTCCCTCTGATGATCTCAGTTATGATTATTTCCAAAAATCTTCATCAGTACAGGTCTCATAGGATAAAAAACAAATATAAAAACAAAAACAAAATAAAAGAAAAAAAGAAAGAACAATATTCTCCATTGTCGCCCTTATAAAAGGGACATTAATCCCCAAAATCCTAATTAGCATCATTAATCCTTAAAAATACACACACAAAAAAGAAAAAAGAAAAATTAAAAGTTTCATAAAAGTTTTAAATAATTCGCCAATGCACTAAAGTAGTCGTCTGGTAAGAGTACAGATAAAAAATGGATTTGGTGGATTAATTTACATTTTAATATTAGTTTTAACGTTATTTAAGAGTGTTGTTTCACTAATTTGGCGGATAAATTTTAACTTCAATACTTCATAGTACTTAATAATCTTTTTTACCAAAATTAATTTGGCGGAATTTTTACATTTTAATGCAACTTTTTTAATGGCTGTAGCATCAAAATTTTTGAACACTCGTCCCGAACACGTTATCATAACTCTGACTATCAAATGAGTTTTAAAAATGTCCTTTTGTTTAGTTTTATTTTATATTTCTTGCGATTAAAAGCAACGTTAAAATGTAAAATAATAAAATCTAATCCATTATTTATCGCCAAAGGACCACACTACCATACATTCGGCAGAGACTTGCCAAGTTTATGAAACTGCGTAAAATGTTTGGTTAATCTATATTCATAAGATACCTATGATTTTTAATTCCGAACAGAAAATGCTATAAAGAAAATGTTTTGCATGTATTTGGCCGTTTCTGGCGAAAAATAAATCTTTCTTCGATGGTAACTGGGTGTAGGGGCAGACTCTATTTCATAACATTATTTAGTTACCAGATAATTGTACGTAGCAAAAATACCCGGCGTTGCCTGGCTCTGTAATAATTATGAGAAACAATCGCTACTTTTATTCATTCTCTGCTGTAACTGAAGTAACTCAAAACACACCACTTTGACGTGATTAAAAATAGAGCTTCTTCCTTACCCATAAAAGTAAAATGGTAATAAGTATGAAGAACAAAATAGTAGTACTCTTTTAGAAACGAAAAAACAATATTTAAGCATATACAAATTTGAGGGATTTCCAAAATATAAAATTAAACTTTACTTGTTTAAAAATATGTATCTTTTTTTTCCTTTATAACATAGTCTAAAACCTTTTCTATATTGCTATTGAAGTACAAACTTTTAAGAAGTGTAGCTGCCCGTAATCCCTTACTGCGATTTAAAATGTTATTAAATTTGCATTAATCGTTTTAAGATACCTTAAATGAGGCTCCTCCTCCCTACTTTGTAAAACTGTGTGTTACAAATTTTCATCGAAGAGATAGAGTCGCCAAATACGCAGAGATACTTCTGGTGATTATAAAATGATGCTACCCGAAATGTTTCCAATAAAAAGTAAAAAATTGGCAATTGTTTGAAATTGTGTGCAAAGACAACGAAATTGAAGTTTTTGCGCTGTTTATGGATTTGCTTAATTTAGTTGGCGAATTATTTTACGTGTTAACAAATTTAAAGAAAGAAATATTAAAGAAATGGCAATATTTGGTTACATGGTGAAAACCGAGAAACAGTATTGCGTAGTCTTTAGCTTCAAAAACAGCGACAATTGAAAAAAAAGGCCAAATGCCTTAGCTAATGAAATGATTCCACAAAAAAAGTTTGGCTAAATTCTAGCTGATCGATTAAACACCCAGTCAATACAAATAAATAAAATAAAATAATAGTTTAAAAAACTAAAAAAACACGCTTTCGTAGCAAATGAACTAAAAAGTGAAAAATAATCTTTGGATGATAGTAGTTGACCAATCACTTAATTTTAATGTAATACAAAAAAGCGTGGGGTGCTGTCTATTTACATTTTTGCTTGGACAACAAATGAAGAAATTCAAGATAACTGATAAGAAGCCCCCCACGCTTTTTTGTATTACATTAAAATTAAGTGATTGGTCAACTACTATCATCCAAAGATTATTTTTCACTTTTTAGTTCATTTGCTACGAAAGCGTGTTTTTTTAGTTTTTTAAACTATTATTTTATTTTTCTGTTTTTTAGTCTTATGTTGGAGAATTATCAGGCGACGAAATTATTTATAAAACGAGTGCGAAGTAATTTCTTAAAGTTAAGACAAGTGCACCCAGATGGGAAGCTACTGTGAGTCATCGATGTATGTTTGCGGAAATCATGTTTATATTACTTTGAAAATTTGAGATGCATTTGAATAAAAGTTTTGTCCAACAATGAGAATGAGCCCAGCAATGAATTTCCAATTGAAGGCTCACCTAAATTTTGGCATGAGTTTAGTCAAAAACAATTATATTTCATGTTCTAATTACCTTGGAACATTGGAACAAATTTTGTCTGATGCAGAAAACTTAAAGGTTTTTGTAGATATTTTTAAATAATTTTTGCGAGCATTTTTTAATGTATTTTTTGAAATTTTTCTTTTTTCACATTGTTGGATTTATGCCAAAATATTGATTAAAATTGGAGGAAACTAACAATTAAAAGAGTTAATTAATTAATTTGATTATAGAATATTGCATTGTCATCGGGTCTGAGGTCGCGTGCCAAATTTCAAAAGAATCCGATCGCAGGAAGTGGGCGAAATTTGAGCTGCAAGATTCCGTTACAAGATACATACATACATACATACATACATACAGGTGAAGCTAATAAAAGCGTGTTAAAAAACTCATTAATTGCCTCAAAGTTGCATTAAAATGGAAAATAAGCAGCCAAACCCATGTATTATTTGCCAATTTTGTGCAAAAATCTTACTTCAAGATTTGACTTCAGAAAAGCCTTGAACAGTCACGAAAAGCAAAGATAGTCAATAATACAACAATAGTCGATATCGACAGGGAGTTGAGATGATACACTAAATATTGTATTGAGTTAAGGAAAGCCTTCGAACATGGAACTAAAAAGCTCATAACTCGTTTTTTATTCTACTTAGAAATTTCGAACAGGTGCCAAATTCAGCAGAAAAATCAGAGCGTTCGATAGACATATAATGTTAATATGTGCAAGTATTTTTTCATTCCCATATTAGAGAATTTATACGAAAATTGTGCTTTATTGCCCCCCTAAGGGGGTTTTGCCCCTCATAATGGGACGAAAACTACCCTATGTGTTAATCTGATGCATAAGCTATATTATTGTAAAGTTTCATCAAAATCCTTTCAGTAGTTTTTGCGTGAAAGAGTAACAAACATCCATACAGACAAACTTTCACACATATAATAGTAGTAAGATTTAAAAAAAAGTTTTAAAGATTATTTTAATTGCTATATTTTGGTAAACTAGGGGGCTATCGCCCCCTGCTCGCTATCGCTCGCCAACCCCCGGAACTGCTTACGCAGTTCCCTGTGGATCGCTTCGCGATCCATGCTCGCTTCGCTCGCTCGCTGTATGCCAATACATTAGCCTAGCTAAAATTTTCCGTAAAAATTAAAGTTGGTAATTGCATTTAGGTCACCATCCATTTAACCAATATGAAAATTACGTTCATAATGTTAATTTGTCTGCTTTAGCCAGATTTTCGACAGTTTAACTTTGCTGTATGTAAGATGACTGCCTTGGCAATGTGCACAACTTTACCATTATAGATACAAAAGTGTCTGTCATTGCTTTGGAGAGATTGCACTTCTACCTGTTGGTCCGCGGAAGGTATTTTATTTCCCTTCTACCACCCATTGGAAAACCAATGAAGGCATTCCCCTATCCGCCACCTGGGGACGCGCCCTCTAGGGGTTACAGGCTCCCCCGAGGGATGTATTTACATTATTTACACTCTTATATATATTTACATATTTACACTCTTATATATTCTAATCTGAGAAAACTTCCTCATATACACAATTAAAAATGTCCCGTTTGGGAGCCACAACTGACACTGCTTCAAAAGATCTTGTTCTTGATAATGCCACATAGAGCTGGCCATGACTAAAAACAGGCTCAGAGAGCACCAAACATATTTTCTCAAACGTTTGTCCTTCTTGTTGTTATTCTGAATCCTTGCCACGTCACGAACAAAAAATGGTTTAACTAAAAACGCGAAAACTCGCCAAGGCTACTTTGCTTGCACAATACTAAAACTACTATAACCCTAAACAAATTTGGCGAAACCTTTCAGCTGAGAATAAAAGGAATAAAGTAAATTCTTTCTCGGTTATTCATTTTGAACTGAACTGTCGTACTGAAGCAGAGAATAGACGACGCTCAAAGCGCCTACGCGTTCAAAACAACATTGCCGATGAACATGATTGTGGAGCAATGTGTGAAGAATGCGAATTTTGTGGTGCTCTTTATTGGCAGAAAGAGCGTAATACTGCAAATAAATATACTAAATGTTGCCATGACGGAAAGGTGCGGTTACCGGCATTGTGTGACGCACCTGATCTGTTGAAGGAACTGCTGACTGAAAATTCCCCAGCCGCTAAAAATTATCGGCAGCGAATCAGAGAATACAACTCTGGAAATGGCTCGTCTTAAATTGGATTCAAGAACGGTTTCCTGCCTTCTTTGAGCTTTTCTTTGCTGATTAAGGTTGAAATGGGCCACAGCCCGACTCAAACTCATCTCAAAAAAAAAAAAAAGTTCGTTGAGTATTCTGTGATTCAAGATTTCAAAACAACGTAGAAGTTTGTTTACATGATTTATCGGCGAAGTGTTGCCAACAGAGGTTTAGAAATTCACCCCTTCATTTGCCGGCACGTAAGAGAATTATATATATAGATGGTGAAATGAAAGCAAAAAAACATTATTACGTAGTCTTTGGCTGCGAAAACAGCGCCAGTTGAAAAGATTGCCTTCCGTTATAATTGAATCGTTATGATTAATTATTACTATGTTCTTATTTCTATGAAATTAATATACATATTTAGTAATTGATTTCCAATTGCATATTTGATGCATAAACTCGTTTGTAAATGTAAGTAATAAACTTACACATATTTTGAAAAGACTCTTTCGGTCAGAATAGAAAAAAATATGTTTTTCTGCCTATATGTTAAAGCCCAATTGGTGAAAAAATCTTTATGATCGAGAAAAATGGATCCTGGATACTTGAAATCGGCGCATTCAGTAGAATAAAAGTCACTGATTACCTTACAATCACTTTTTCATGACCCGAATTTTGCAGGCCTGAGAATTTTTGACAATAAAATACTTTCTATTTTCCAACTTGCCAAAATCAATTGTCTTTTTACTTCGTTGCGTTATTGATTATTGGCATAGATGAGAATAAAATCCTAAGAAAGCAATAAATTTCATGTTTAGTAAATTACCGCCCATTAACCAGGGCTAAAGCAGAATTACATGAAATACACCGCCAGCTCAGTTATTTCCAGCCTAGGACTGCAGTTTCGTGCTTATTAGCACTCATCAGCTCGGCATAGGAAAGTGACTGAGCTGGAGATGGAAAACCTCTTAAGGAAGCCAAGAGTGCCAAACAAACTGGTAGCTAATATAGAATTAGGACAGACCAGACGAGTGACCGAAGCAATGGTTCGGTTCAACTCGAGGATTGAAGGCAAGGCATGGTATGTTTAGTAAATTACCGCCCATTAGCCAGGGCTAAAGCAGAATTACATGAAATACACCGCCAGCTCAATCATTTCCAGCCGAGGACTGCAATTTCGTGCTTATTAGCACTCATCAAAGGATACTCATCGGCTCGGCATAGCACTCATCAGCTCCTACGCCGAGCTGATGAAAATCCCTTTTTTTAAATTCCTGTAGTTACCCAAAAAGTCTCAGAAATAAAAACAAATTCAAGAATTTTATTTCTTTACGCTCAAGCGAGAAATGGCAACGCATAATATTATCCAGCAATTTCTTTACGCTAACTATGTCACGTGAAAAAGCAAATAAAAATGAATTTTTGATAACTTTTAATTCGCAACTCCAACGAACTATAGGGGGCACTGAAGTCACTGTCTAATGGCGGAATTGAAAACTAAAACAAAAGCACATGGTAACGAAGAAAATGCTAAAAGTGTTGTGATTTTTGTTCGGACGTATGATTTTTTCGCTTTATTCTTTTTAAATTAATTTTCAAAGTCTTGTGGATATTCTGGCCCACGTAGAAAGAAATGAGAATTCAAGAAGCATTACTAAACATCAAACATTAATGCAAAGTACGTAGTTCATAGTTCTAAGCAGCCATTTTCACGATGTTGAATTCGATATTTATCAATTCTTGATAAAACTAAATAATAATTGTGGCCTGACAAGAATAACAATTAATGCTAGAAAATTTAATATGACATTACAAATTATTACCAAAAGAAGATGATACTTCTTTGCTTTGCTTTGGCTAGCACTTGTTTTCCATTTGTAGCCGAGTTATTTCTCTTGAATTCCCGAATCGGTTAATTTAAAAATTTTCTGTTTCGATTTTTCTAATTTCTGAGTTACGATTTAATTGTGTCATGTTATGCAAATCATCAACAAAATTCTCACGGATATATGGTGGTAGTTTTCTTTTCAGTTGATTGACAATTATTTCTTTTTACTTATCGAATTCTGTAATCTTACTACCATTTTATTCCACTCATGATAAAAATTGAAAATAGTTTAACTAAAAACGCGAAATCTCGCCAAGACTACTTTGCTCGCACAATACCAAAATTATAACCCTAAACAAATTTGGCGAAACCTTTCAGCTGAGAATAAAAGGAATAAAGTAAATTCTTTCTCGGTTATTCATTTTGTTCTACGATAATATATTCAAGAAAATATTTTGCATACTGTCCATTCCAACTAAATGCTGCTGTAAAATATGGTAAGTTTAATTAATTTAAGATTAAAAAAAACCCCATATTCTTACAAATTCATACAAAACAATAAAATTTTTTACCTTGTATAACGTTATCCAAGTTTGTTAATCCAGTATTTTCGCTTTTACCAATTATTAAGGAAATAATGAAAACTAACATTATTTTGAGAAGCTCGAGAATACTACTAAGTGACGAATTAATTTCTGTAGCTGAAAGCAAACTAAGACACATCGATTGCGTTAATAAATACTCAGAACAAACTGCCTGTGTTTACGTCAACAGACACACGTGGAACGCTTCATTTGCAGTTTTGTAAATCACCGCAAGGTAGCGTATTCGAGCGCTGGAGTTCCGAATTGCTTCTAGCTCCAAGCGAATTTCGGCTTTTGAGTCGTAAAACGAGGGGGTAAACGTTTTTTGAAGTATTTTTCACGATCTTTTGAACCATACCAAATTTGAAGCACTAAAATGCATTTTTCGTGCTGAAAAAGCGGTTTGAAAATGAATTAAAAGTTAACGTTTCACGCTTCCAACAATGTATTTCAACAATGAAAAAGAGATAAAATTAAAATGCTTGAGTTTCGCAAACTAAATAAGGCCTATAACTTTTTTTTTCTAGTGGATTTTTGCACACCAGTGTAGTTGTAGTTACCAAGGTGATAGTTGAGCAATCCGAAGCTCCGCCCCTTGTCTTTGGGTCAACTCTCATTGGATGATTTCTTTTGTTTGCATTGCAGTACTTTGTTTACATTGAGTCGAAGGTGCCAAATTTGGCAGTTTTTGAAAAAATACGCCAACGCGACCCGGTTACCGTAATTCTACCCGGTTTTTTCAATATAACTTTGTACAAAAGCTTTCCAAATCAACACATCAGTGGCGTAGCCAGGATTCTGATTCGGGGGGGCCCAGGCGATTTTATCAATGCACTACCAAATTAACTATTTTTCGTTAAATCGCGAATTACGTTATTAAAAATAGATTTCATCATGCATTATGTGCATTATAAATTATTACTAATAATTCATTAAAAATCAATAAAAATTAATTGCACCCATATTTGTGGTGCTGGATATTTTCGATCATAAATAACATCAAGATTAATGCACCAGTAATATGCTAAAAAATGTAAATGCTTTTAATTTGTAATCAAAATAATGAAATGTATTTACCATAATGTTAATTAGCTATTTAAAAGTACATAAAAATTATCTTGTATTGAAAATTTAGTCGTCTTTTATTTTTTAAAAATTCTTCCGCTATTTCTTCATCTGAAATTTTGAGTTCTCTGTGTATTGACATCAGGGCAAGTCCATTTAGACGTTCTTCGCCAGTAGTGCTCCTTAGATAGGTTTTTACTCTTTTAAGGGTCGAAAATGTCCTTTCTACTGCTGCCGTAGAGACGGGAAGAGTGGGCAGTATTAAAAGAAGAATATGGACATTTGGGAAAACTGTTTTCTCACAGTGTGCTAGTGCCTTCACCAGGGCTGTGAAGTCGGAGTCGGACTGATTTTGGGGTAAAGAAGTCGGAGTCGGAGTCGTTAGAAAACATGCCGACTCCGACTCCGGGCTTCTTTTTATCTTTCCTTTTCACTGACTCTCCTTGCATTTTTTAAAAACTGACTACCAATTGGTTCGATTACATGTATAAAAAGATACCAATGAGAATATAACTGCCATTATGGCAATCAGCTAGCTTGAATGCTTATCGCTGTAGCCGTACCCTAGTTTGCTTGCTTTTTAACTTTACTAATAGCAACTGTCAGCAAACGGTTTTGTTGCCTAACATTTTCAAGTAATCACTTTCAAATAAAAATAGAAATATAGTGTTTTGTTCGATCTCAGTTATAAAATAGTAAAAGAAACGTAACAAATTAGTAAGTCGAGGCCCGTAGCTAAGGTTGAGGGTGTTCGGCAAATTCAAAGAAGTTCTGGCGCGAAAGCACGAATCCAAAAGATTCGATGAAATAATCTAATGTTTTTATCTTTATTAAGACTATTTCTATAAGCTTGGTTCTCACTAAAAAGTATGGAACA
This sequence comes from Uloborus diversus, assembly GCF_026930045.1. Lineage (NCBI taxonomy): Eukaryota > Metazoa > Arthropoda > Arachnida > Araneae > Uloboridae > Uloborus > Uloborus diversus. The sequence goes on from NC_072735.1 coordinate 23,767,259, forward strand.
AAATAAGTGTAAATGATTTCTTGATTACACCAGTCAATAATTGCAGTTAATCTTAAAATCTTCATATTAAGGTTAATTCTAAAGCAGCCAATAAAATTTAAATTAAAAATTTAGTGAACAAGAAATATAGGTATAGTAAAAGCTATTAGTGCAAATTTGTATGCCGCCGCATTTTGTGTAAAATTAGCTCCTGACGTATATGTGCCCTATTTTCAACGAAATTCAATTTATGAAATACTAGCAGTACCCGCACAGCGATGCCCGTGCTAAAAATTTAATGGTAGTCCGTTGAATAAAACAAATTGACGCCCCCTCCCCGTCTGATGTGAAATGATCGTTTTTCTTTGTATAAAATGCGTACACACCTTTTCAAAAAAAAAAAAAAAAAAAAAAACTATTTAAGTTTCTTTGTAATTTAAAACTTATCGTCAAATCATTAAATTAGATTTACAGTTGCTTTAAAACTCTATTTAGCGAGTGAAGCGCACTGTAAAAACGATTCAGAAACGTTCCTGGAAAATAATAGGCAGCTGATGTGACCAATTTCAACCAGTAACATTTCTTACAAAAACCAGGAACGTTTTCCGATACACGTGAGTAACCTTCCTGAAATGCTGGGAAATATCCCCAGTTAAAGCCAGTCGTGAACCTTCTACAAAAATTAAATAGGTTTAATGTATTTGATTAGAACCTTCCTGGTTTACCAAGAAAGTTCCACAAGCATTACCGCGACCATGGCCAAAGCTGCGCAAATAATTGCAAGCACAAACCAATCATATTTCTTGCCTGCAATTCCTGCCTCGCAAGGCTGCAGCTAGCCAGTGACTTATTTGCTCCCATTGGGAGTTCAGTCAATCTGGACGGGCTGTGATCAAATTGAAGCCGATACACCTTATAAACATGCTCAGTCATTCATTAAACTGGTAGCAAAAAATATCTTTCACACCAGTGAAATGTCTGCATTCGTGCATCTTTTAGCAATTCAGGAAACTTTTTTGTGGAGATACTTGATTTTGCGGGGAAATAGGTGAAAACCTCTGAAATCCTGAAACGTTCCACGGAGATAACCAGTAACGTTTCGGAATTTTTTTACAGTGCGGTTTTTACTGCAATTTAAAATATTTCGCCAAATAAACAAAAAAAAAAGACATCAAATAATATGTTTCAAATGTAAAAATAAAATGGTTGACAACCTGAATCAAAATGACATATTTCTAAACTGACTTAAAAACGCTTGTAACTTTTTTTTCTTTGAAGATAGAAACTAATTTTTTCGACCATGGGGTCGAGATATTTCTGGCGTAAAAAATGTCGCTTTTTTCAATGGTGTCAAAAAGAAAGCTGTGGGACAATTCCTTCACTTTTTATTGATAGATTTAATGAAGAAATTAGTGCCTAAATTTCAGCTAAGCCTAAAAAAGTTCGAGCTAAAAACACAAATTGCTCCCGTCGTAATGAAGTTAGAGCATAGAAACAAATTGCTTAGAACGCGGAAAATTCCACCCTTTTCAACGATATATAATATTAACATGTGCAAGTAATTTTTCACCCCCTTTAATAGCCAATAATAAGCAATTTACGTGAAATTTGGGCCTACATTGGTATAAAAAAAGAACTATTTATCTGTTTTTTTTTTCGAATTATAGCCTATGTTACTCAGTAAGAAAGTACCTTTCATACAGTGAAAGAATTTTTCAAATTGGTGCAGTGGTTCCGGAGATTACCTCGAACATATAAACACACAAAAATCCGTCCTTTCTCTTTATAATATTAGTAAAGATAATTTAAAATATAGTCGCAAAAATTTTCAGAATTAAAATATTTATATTTTTTATAAACTCTGAAATTAATTTTGAGTGTCATCTATCAGATGGGTGTAACCCGGGGCAAACCACCCCCTCTCAAGAACTTGGATTTAGAAAAAAAGCTTTTTTCCTCTCAAGTTACAGCTTTCAAAAATTTAAAAGTACACGATTTGATCAATATCTATCTGTTAAACATTAAAGGGGGGGAAAATTACAGATAATCCTTTTCAAATTTTTAAAATGGATTTTTAAGTCATCTCACTTTTTAGCTCGTAACTATTGGAAAATTTGATTTTTAAATTGAATTTCCAACGTTGTATGCGTCTTGGGTTTACAATAAAAAAACAAAATTCGAAATTTTCATAAAAAGAAATTAATATTTCCATCTCTGTTTAGAGGTTTTCCCCCTTTCCCTGAAAGGAGAGAGGGAGTTGAAAAAATACAATTTAAAAAAATTAAAAAAATTCGGAGTCGGAGTCGGGCGTTTCAAAATCCAGGAGTCGGGTTCGGAGTCGGCCATTTTCCTTCCGACTCCGCAGCCCTGGCCTCCACGGCATATTATATATATATATATATATATATATATATATATATATATATATATATATATATATATATATATATATATATATATTGTGTGTGTGTTCCATAAAATTGTTCAATCATTTTTCATGATTAGTATGTACCCTTGATCAATTGAAACAACAAGATTCGGATCAAAATTAAATAGTTTAGTTTACTAAGGAAATATCGAGAAGGCTTCATTCAGAAGTTCAATTTTTTTTAATTATATATATATATATATATATATATATATATATATATATATATATATATATATATATATATATATATATATATATATATATATATATATATATATATATATATATTCTTAGAATCCCGTAAGAGATCTAAAGAAAACTTTAGATTTGATATCTAAATTGAAATCTAAAGAAACTAATCTTTTTAATTATCTCATTAGTTAGAAGAGAGCTGATGAAGAAGGAAGCTACGTAAAATAATATTTGTTTAAAAACTAAAATAAACAGAACAGGAGCTATTATGTACCATTAATTACTTCACTGTTAGTGTAGAATTGGTAAAATATATTTCGAAGAATTTCATGATGCTTAAGAAAAATTTTTAGACGTATTTAAATAAAATTTAGGGAAAAGAAACTCACATTAAACTGAATTATAAATATTATGTAATACGTTAATCAATTCTTTTGTTCGTCACTACATTGTTTTGTCTGAAGTTTTCTCACTCCACTTCCCCAGTAAAACAAATAATTGTTCAAATGTGCAGCTCTATTCATTTTTATTTGAATTGTCGTATGGTTTGTAAAAAAAAAAAAAAATTCTATTTGTTTTTAAATCTGAAAGGTAATTCAATTATTGAATAGTAAAGCTAACTAGAATTATTAGCTAAACCTAATTTTCATTTTTGGTACGTTAAACTATTGTATGGCTTCACATCTGCCATAAAATAAATTTTGTGTCAATCAACCAATTTTTTTTACTTATTCTTTTTTTTTTTTTAATTTATATAAATTTCGAATAATGCTGTATCGGCAGTAGCAAAATTCGTTACTTGTTAAAACGATACTTAATTTAAAAAACTAAAAAAACACGCTTTTGTAGCAAAATGAACTAAAAAGTGAAAAATAATCTTTGGATGATAGTAGTTGACCAATCACTTAATTTTAATGTAATACAAAAAAGCGTGGGGTGCTGTCTATTTACATTTTTGCTTGGACAACAAATGGAAGAAATTAAAGACAACTGATAAGAAGCCCCCCACGCTATTTTGTATTACATTAAATTTAAGTGATTGGTCAACTACTATCATCCAAAGATTATTTTTCACTTTTTAGTTCATTTTGCTACAAAAGCGTGTTTTTTTAGTTTTTTAAACTATTATTTTATTTTTCTGTTTTTTAGTCTTATGTTGGAGAATTATAAGACGACGAAATTATTTATAAAACGAGTGCGAGGCAATATCTTATCGTTAAGACAAGGACACCCCGATGGGAAGCTACTGTGAGTCATCGATGTATGTTTACGGAAATCATATTTATATTACTTTGAAAATTTGAGATGCATTTGAATAAAAGTTTGTTCAACAATGGTCTGATCAGCAATGAATTTCCAATTGAAGGCTCACCTAAATTTTGGCATGAAATTAGTTAAAAACAATTATATTTCATGTTCTAATTACCTTGGAACATTGGAACAAATTTTGTCTGATGCAGAAAAATTAAAGGTTTTTGTAGATATTTTGAAATAATTTTTGCGAGCATTTTTTAATGTAATTTTTAAAATTTTTCCTTTTTACAATTAAAACAACTAACAATTAAAAGAGTTAATTAATTAATTTGATTATAGAATATTGCATTGTCATCGGGTCTGAGGTCGCGTGCCAAATTTCAAAAGAATCCGATCGCAGGAAGTGGACGAAATTTGAGCTGCAAGATTCCATTACACTGTAAAAAATCTCGGAAAACTCTCTGAATATACAAAAAAGTTTTCCGTAATACACAGATTCGTACGCCCTCCGCAGTTTTCTGCGATAATCAAAAACGTTTCCCGTTTAGCAAGAAAGTAAGAGTCGACGCATGCGCAGGTGACACGGCAATTTTATAGTTCAGCAGCAAATCTAAACTGAAACTTTCGAAAGCACGCAATGAAAACAACTGCTGACTCATGTATGCGAAGTAACACTCATCAAGGGGATTAGTAGAAGTTTTGTTCCTCGCATGAATTCACTGAAGATAATGTTAAAGTCTTATATTTTCTTGCTTATGTATCGTCATGAGATTGAATTTGAAGCTATGTCACTTATTTTTAAGTACGAAGTGCAAATTCTCGACGCATGCTCGCGGAAGGAATACAAACTGAAATTAGAAACCAAATAATTGCCGAGAGGACGCCATGTAACTTCATTGCGTCGCATAACTTGTGTAGGTAATTTTTCTTGGATACTTTTCTTCTTTCTACCAAATGGGTAATTTTTGTTGGCAGAATTTTATTCTGTCATAAAAATCACCTTTTTGGTGACCAAAGCCTGCAAAAGACCACCACCGACGAATAGGTAAGTCGCTTTGCAACTCTATTACTTTAAAGAGATTTAGTTCATATAAATCTCGTTAAAAAAACTATTTTCTTCAGTATAATTTTTTCGTTGTGAACTATTGCAATTTGAAAATATTTTACATTACATAGAACACATATTTAAAGTGCAAGTGTGTCTAGTTATATTCTATAAAATTTATGAATTGAAGATTATAAAAAAATTTAAATAAGTGTTATTGTGTACTTTGTTTTTATGTGGAAATCTCAGTTAATATTTGGCTGAACATTTATGTATCAAGCATTATGAATTAAATGTTATAATATGCAAATTGTCAGGTTTGATAGTTCGTCTTTAAGGTTGCATGTTTTCATTCTCTTGTAAACAGTGTAGCTAGATTGTATGAAGTAAAAAAAAAAACTATCTCTTGTAATTAGGAACATAGTGCTTCAGTATTATCTAAATGACGATATCTCTTTAAATATTTGCATTAGCGAAACGCTTTAAATTAGTTAAATGTGTATTAATTTATTTAACAAATAAATACATATATGTATTTAAAAGTGTCTTCATTTTTTTTCGTTTTACGAGCCTCAATTTTACCAAAAGCAAAAAAAAAAAAAAAAAAAAAAGACTTAATAAAATAATTTTGTATTTTTACACCATATTAAAGTATTTGACTTATAATTTATATGATACTTTGATTTATAATGTATATGATACTTTGATTTATAATGTATATGATGTTGCTTTTTCAAGGGGGGGGGGGGCGCTTCATAGCATTTTATGGGTGCACCATCACTCTTATGGTGTGGGGGGGGGGGGTATTCTCGTATATATGAAATGGAAAAATCATGTAATAGAGTTCAATGTTTTAATAAATAAAATATATAATGCATTTTGCGCACACTATAAAAATAAAATCAGTAACCTATTTTGAGTAAGTATTTATATTTGTGATGAGCTGGAAAAGGGCAAGAACAGAAGAAACAACCCGAATGGTTCCAGCAGAGGGACTTGGTGTCATATTTAAATTCATCAATTTCTCTGTTGGTACTTTTCAGTACACTTTGTTCGTCAGATAAATTGACTTGAGGTGAACGAATTCCGGAACGCGAAGGGTAGGTAAGTCCTGTCAAATTTTATCCAAAGATAAAAACTATCAAGTTTGATACAAGATATGTTTTTAAATTCTGCATTAAAAATACAATATGTTGATAGTTTTGTCTTGAAAATATTGAGAGAAAAACTGAAGTTTAAGATTGTTTAACAAACAATCCATACTTTTCAGAAGGTACCCCCACTCCAATTCCCCGACGATTTTGTGATTAGGAATGAAACTAGTAGATTATTTCATAATTTTTCAAAAATTTATAACTGTGCATATGTTATGCTGTTAACCATGCTATTTGTCATTAGAAATTCCAAAAAAAAAAAAAAATCCACGAATGATTCTAAAATTGCTTGTATTATTGCTCTTAGATATGAAAGAATTGAAACTGATATGGTATGCAATACTATAATAAAGAATTAGATTTTAGAAAAAATCACGGAAAAAGGATTCCGAAATTCTCGGAAACGTTTTTGAAAATTGTTTGGAGAATTCCGAAATACTCGGAAACGTTTTCGAAACTTTCATGAACCACAGCTGCACAGAATACTCAGAAACATTTCTGGAAATTACGGAAAGAGGATTCCGAAATACTCAGAAACGTTTCTGAAAATTACGGAAAGAGGATTCCGAAATACTCAGACACGTTTCTGGACATTACAGAAAGAGGATTCCGAAATACTCAGACACGTTTCCGGACATTTCAGAAAGAGAATTCCGAAATACTCAGAAACGTTTTCGAAAATTTCATGAACCGCAGCTGCACGATATACTCAGAAACGTTTCCGAATTTTTTTTACAGTGTACAAGATACATACATACATACATACATGCATACATACATACATACAGGTGAAGCTAATAAAAGCGTGTTAAAAAAAAAAAGTCATTTCGTCGACTATTTGCAAATAAGGAGTACAAAAATTGGGAACTTAGAGGGACAAAACCAAACTCTCATTCTTAAGAATGAAATATCATAAAATAATTAAATTCGAAATAAATAAATAAGAAGCTTAATAATTATAAACAGTCGTTTTTTTTTTAAATTAAAGAATCTCTTTCCTTATCCTCAAGCATAAGTACAAAATGTTTTATTCGTGACAATCTTAATGGGATATGCATTTTTCAATGTAAAAGTAGCTCCTGTAGTAAATCTCCTCTCGAAATTTAACATATGATTTTTTCTTGAAACCAAATCCCCCCTACCCCCTTCTCTTTTAAGAATAACAGCAATGAAATATGAAATAAAAAGTTAGCGGTTCATAAAATATTGCAGGATAATTTACCTCATTTATTTGTAGAATCCATCAAAAATTTCTCTTTGTGCACTCTTCCTTCTGAACTGAAAGAGAACTTTAACGTACAGCGGAATCAAAAAATAAAACTTGTGTTTGGGTAGAGAACTGAAAACGACTGATTCTTATCCCACTGCATCCAAATAAATTTCTCCCTTCCGTTATTGTAAAGTGATTTAACTAATGTTTTCTGAAAAACGATCCCTCTCCACTGGATACTTTTTGTAGATGCTTCAGAACAAAAAGACCGAGCACCGAGCCAAGAAGGAACAATTTAGAAGTTGTATTAGGCATCAATCTTCAAGGGAAAGTGTCAGTGGATTTCTGTGACAAGTTGTTGTCGATTTGGGTAATTTGCGCTTTCATACGAGCCGAAAGCACTTCCGTGGCAGGGGCAGGGTCCGTATTGTGGTCTGGTGATTAGTTCAATCTGTTTAGTATTGTCCAGCTCGAGGACAGTGCGGGTGGCGCAGACTATCTATCTGACAGATAACTGGGCAGTAAAACTGGGCCATTATCAATTTAGACGCTGTCATTCCTGTAGCATACATTGCATAAAGGGCCCCGTTGTTTACAATAGAAGACTGAAGAATCAGCTTTAGGGGGGGGCCCTTCTACACTCGACTGGTAGTACGCCCAGACCAGACCGGTTAAGAATCCCCATCATTAGACAGGGGGGGGGGGGGTCAACGAGTCATCCGACAAGATTCAGTACGGATAGCTCAGGGGACTTGAAGCGGTGATATCAAAGGCGTAACACTTAAAATTTTGCCCCATCCTAGCCTTGGTTTCTCGGAGATTCGGGAGAGAGGACTTTAGGTGGGAATAATTGCCTCCTCTCTCCTTGACTTACAGAAACATACTGTACTTTGTTCGTGTTTGGTATTAGTTTTTTTTTTTTTTTTGCATCTTCCCAACCCCCCCGTCTACACCACTGCTGTCATACAACCAATTTTTTTTAAACCAACTTTTTCGCCACGAAAAAGTTGGTTAAAAAAATCATTTTTACATGAAATATTATTATGTCGATAACGAAATTTTCGGGGGGGGGGGGCCCGGGCCCGGTGGGCCCCCCCACTGGCTACGCCACTGCAACACATTTAATACCGTATGATCCCCAATACGTAAGGACATGTGTAATGTAAGCAACACTTACTAAAAGAGAAATCAGAGGGATAAAAAGAAGCTTTATTGAAAAAGTAGCATGGAGCGCAAATGTGACTGAAGGCCGAAACATCCCTGTGATGGGTGTCCAGCAAGAAACATCCGGTCTTTAGTAGGGGATATGATCTCCCCCGCTGCTAGGCAGGTTTCACAGCGTCTGCCCATGCTGAGAATGAGGGTGTCAATGAGTTGTTGAGGCATTGCTGCCCATTCGTCTTGCAGCGCCAATTGAAGCTCCCGAATCGTTACTGGTGGCAAGGATTTCGAAAATAATATCAGTATTTATTTCTGTTTTCAAATGTTGTTCCGTTATCGAAATATCAAAAACAAAAAAGAAAGAAATGTTCCCCGGGTGTTAAATCTATTTTTATAACACGCTACACTGTAAGATTTTCCAGACGAGAGGGGGGGAAAGAAATGAGTTGGTGTTGTAAGTTTTTCTTTTGCTTTCGGATCATTTTGATATTTATTGCCTAGGAATTATTTTTGATGAAATATTGCTTTAAATTGAGTTGCTTATTTTTTTTATACTTTTGGTATCTTTTATTATCTGAAACAATTATTCATCGTGTGCATTTAATTTTAGAAAGAGAATTGATTATTGCTATGAATATGTTTTCTTTTACAGTATTTGATATTTGTATTTTATATTTTAATTTATTTTTCAAGTTTTAGTAATTACATGGTCCCAGTTAGTGTATCTTAATTTGAAAGGCCTTTTTTCTAAAAACCGTCACGAATTCACGTAACTGTTCCGACAAAATGGCTTTTCTACTGCGTTATAAGAAAGCAGAATTGTTCGAGTTAACAAAAGAATTAGGATTAACGGTTGAGGCGGATGCCACTAAAGTTAAGATGAAGGAAATGATTATCACTGACCCCAAATATGTTGAAGAAGATGTAAAAGCTATGATCGAAGCTATTTTGCAAGAAAGCGCAGATGCAGAAAAAATCCGACTAGAAGAGAGGGAACTTGAAAAATTAAAAATACAGGAAGAGAAAAAACTTGAAAAATTAAAAATACAGGAAGAGAAAGAGCTTGAAAAATTAAAAATACAGGAAGAGAGAGAACATGATCTAGCAAAGTTAAAAATACAAGAGGAGAAACAATATGAACTTGAAAAAATAAGAATACGAGAAGAGAAGGAGTTCGAGCTTGAGAAATTAAGAATACAAGCGCAACACAAAATAATTCCAGATAGTTCTACGGAAAATGCCTCAACGCCGACTAAATTTGTTCATGAAACGTTTCACAAGTTTAATATGAAGGACGATATTAGCTTAAACCTCACTCTGTTTGAAAGACATGCTGAACTAATTTTTTTGCCGAAGAAAGACTGGGTCCAAAAACTTATAGGATTGATACCGATAGACGTTGCTCACATGATCGCCAGAGAACCCACCGAAAAAGCAAACGATTACGACCACGTCAAAAGCCTACTCTTAAAACGATTCAAATTGTCTCCGGAAAAACTGCACCAACTATTTGTTTCGCATCGAAAAGTCACCGAACACACATGGTCAGATTATTACCATGAATTGAAAACATATTACGAAGGATGGATTTCAGGCTTGAAGATAGAAACGTTTGAGCAACTTAATGATCTAATTATAGCTGATCAAATGAAGAAAAAGGCACCGTACGAGTTCAAGGAACATTTTCTAGATGAATGGTCCACCATTAATTCACCTGTTGAATTGGCGAAGAAATTTGAGGAATATGAGGACGTACGAAGGACATTGAAGCTGAAGCCGTCCTATTCGTTTGAAAGAGAAAAATATGAAGATAGTGAAGTTAACAAGTTTGAGAATTTTTCACGTAACACAGAACATTTTAGGAACGAGAGGAAACGTTTTCAGACGAATCGAGGTTCATATACTGAAAGAAATAACATCACGAGGCAAGTGATATGTTGTTACTGCCGAGCGCCAGGTCATTATGGTGTAGACTGCCCAAATCGCCCTAACACTAATCGGAAAAATAACAAGTCTCCAGCCACTGTGGTGCAAACTTGTTCTCAAACTTCGCAAGAAAAAAAAGGGACAAGGAAAATTACCCTGAGGAATAAAGTTTTTAATGCACTGATCGACAGTGGTAGTTCCGTCAGCCTTATACGTGAAGACATCAGCAAAGAGGTCATAAAACCCTCTGAACTTTCGGGAAAAACAATTTTACTCTCCGGCCTAGGGAAAGCTCAAGTAGAAACCAAAGGGTATTTCCAGGCAGAGTTTGAATTGGATAAAGAAAAATATTCGTTGACATGGCATGTTGTGCCGGAACGGTATTTAGATTTTCAAGCGATCATAGGTTCAGACATTTTAGAACAAGCATCACTCGTACTCGCTAAAGAAGGCGTCAAATTTCGAAAACGAGTTGAGGAAGTTTGGCCCATAAACATGCAGCTATTTGAGGCCAGTACACAAGATGAAATTGATGTAAGGCATGTCTCGAACCCGAAAGTAAGAGAAGAATTATCAGAAATGATTTCCAATTATAAGCCAGAAAAAACTGAAACAACAGATGTATCTATGAGAATCATTTTGAAGGACGACATTCCAGTCTACCAGTCAGCGCGCCGACTATCAATCCCTGAGAACCAGGCTGTCAACAAGCAAATTGATGAATGGCTAGAACAAGAAATAATCAGACCGAGTTCATCTGAGTACGCAAGTCCAATCGTACTGGTAAAAAAGAAGGATGGAAGTACCAGATTATGCGTTGATTACAGAAAACTAAACCGTAAACTCGTTAAAGATCGATTCCCGCTGCCATTAATAGAAGACGTGTTAGACAAACTTCAAGGAGCTAAAGTGTACACAACACTCGACTTGAGAAACGGTTTTTTTCATGTGAACATAAATGAAGATTGCAAACAATTCACCTCTTTTGTCGTTCCAGACGGACAGTTCGAGTTTAACAAAGTTCCTTTCGGTCTAAGTACAAGCCCTAGTGTTTTCCAAAGATATATTTACAGTATTTTCCGGGAGCTTATGCGTAAAGGCATTGTAATAATCTATATGGACGATTTAGTAATTCCAGCTGAGGATGAGAAAGAAGGCCTTGAAAAGTTGAAGAAAGTATTCGAAGTTGCTTCAAAATATGGCTTGGAAATAAAGTTTTCAAAGTGCCAGTTTTTGCAAAGAAGAATAGAATTTTTAGGCCACATCGTGGAGAATGGGACAATTCGTCCATCAACAGCTAAAACGCTAGCAGTAAAAAAATTTCCCACACCGACTACCGTTAAACAAGTTCAGAGTTTCTTAGGTCTCACCGGTTATTTCCGCAAGTTTATTCCAGGATATTCCAAAATAGCAAAACCACTAAGCGACTTGACGAGAAAAGATAACTCATTTGTTTTTGATCGACCCCAAATCGAAGCGTTTGAAACGCTGAAGAAAAAACTAACAGAAAGCCCAGTGTTGAATATTTTTAGACCAGGAAGAACTACCGAACTGCATACAGATGCAAGCCAAATTGGCTATAGAGCCGTTTTATTACAAGAAGCCGACGACGGAAAATTGCATCCTGTCCTCTACATGTCCCAGAAAACCTCTCCGGCAGAAGAAAAATACAGTAGTTACGAGTTGGAAGTCCTTGCTATTATCGCAGCTTTAAAGAAATTTCGTACTTATCTCCTGGGTAACCACTTCAAAATTGTGACAGATTGCTCAGCATTCCAAAAAACTATGGACAAAAAAGATTTAGTCACTCGAATAGCCAGATGGGCACTTCTATTGGAAGAATATGACTACGAAATAGCACATCGTCCCGGCAACAGAATGCAGCACGTTGACGCTTTAAGTAGGAATCCCGTGGCTGTTATCACGACTGATACTCTTACTGCAAAGTTAAAACGGGCTCAACAAGAAGATGAAAGCGTTCAACATTTGAAAACCCTCCTGAAAGGCAGTGACGCTCAAGACTTTTTCGAAAGAAATGATGTTTTGTATAAGTATGAAAACGGTCGTGAAGTAATTGTTGCTCCCAGAGACATGCAAACTGAACTGATAAAGTTAGCTCACGAAAAAGGACATTTCGCAGCAGCAAAGACCGAAGAGATCGTCAAATTGGAATTTTTCATCCCAAACATTACTAGACGGGTGCAAGATGTAATTATGAACTGTGTGCCATGCATACTAGCAAATAAGAAAAGTGGAAAGAAAGAAGGATTCTTGAACCCTATCCCTAAAGAAGATGTACCGCTAAGCACCTACCATGTTGACTTTATAGGTCCTATGCCGTCAACAAACAAGAGGTACCAACACATCCTGACAGTGGTTGACGCATTTACGAAGTTTACCTGGCTTTATCCAGTTAAATCCACTTCTGCAGAAGACGCGCTCGACAAACTGAGACTGCAACAGCAGACTTTCGGAAATCCCAGAAGAATAATAACCGACAGAGGACCAGCATTCACCGCTAAGGCTTTTAGTGACTATTGCATCGATGAGAAAATAGAACATCTGCCTATAGCAACTGGAGTTCCCCGTGGGAATGGCTAGTAGAAAGAGTGCACCGCACGCTTATACCGGTTCTCAGCAAGTTATCCATTGAAGATCCTACCAAATGGTACAAGCATGTAGACAGATTACAAAGGATACTTAACAGCACCTCCAACCGAAGTACTAAGCGGACTCCCTTTGAATTGTTGATCGGTACCACAATGAGAAACAAAGAAGATCTTCATGTGCGGGAACTGTTAATGGAGGAATTTGTGGAAGAACTGGAAGACGCTCGAAATCTGCTCCGGCAAGAAGCAAAGAAAAATATCCAGAAAATTCAAGCGGAAAACAAAAGAACGTACGATAAGAAGCGTAAAAAAGCTCCTGTATACCAAGAGGGAGATTTAGTGGCTATCCAACGGACGCAGTTCGGAACTGGTCTAAAATTACGGCCGAAATTTTTAGGACCGTACAAAATAAAAAGTGTTAAATCAAAAGATAGGTATGAAGTAGAAAAAGTAGGTAATCATGAGGGCCCTAACTTAACGATTTCATCCGCTGACATGATGAAATACTATTCACGAATTTAGGATTGTGTTTCATTCTTTTTGTTTTGTTGTATTTATTTTCGTTGTGATTTATGTAAAGCTTAATTATGTTTATTTTCATACATCGAAATTTTATGTCAGTCACTGAGGCCAGTTCCTGCAGGATGGCCGAATCTGTAGGAAATAAGCTGGCAATTAAGTTATGTTCATTCCGTGCAACTCTGCCCTCTAGCGGGGAGTTCGATAGAGAAGGAGACGCTTGTTAATGTTCCGCGATGGCGGACGTCTTTTTTCCCGCGTGTGTTTTGTCTTGTGCTTTGTGTTGTATGCAATAAATATTATGTGTCGTCACTTGGTTGTAGTTCTTAGCAACGGATCTTACATCCTACTACAATGAAGAACACGAGTATCCTTCAAAATACCCCTAGACAGTGCCGCAAATACTACATGTATAGCTGAATGAGTGCCATCACCCGAGGGACCGAGTGACGGCCCCGTAAGTTTTCCGAGGAATAAGTACAGGGCCATTATGCATTTATTTGCTTTATCTTGGAAACGATAATGGTACCAACACAGGCCATTTATGTGTTTTCTATTACGACTTTGGGAACGTCTTCTTTTCGGATTAAAATGAGGGCTTTTATCACGAGAGCGAGAGTTCGTTTCTAATCGGCTAAGACGGGAAGAAATGTCATGCAACATGTCTTGAACTGACTGCTCACCGGATGAAACAGCTGTAATCTTTGTACAGTTATTATCAATTGCAATAATTCCATCAGCCATCATAGCAAGTTTGTCTAAATCATCACTGGAAATAGCTAAAATTTGCTGTGCATTTACTGGAAGTCTTTGTAAAAATAAAGTTTTTAACAATTCTTCACTTATATGACTAGGGGATTTACTTCGCTTTTCTAGTAACAATTGCGAAGGCTTTTTATCACCCAACTGCATACCGGAGATTAAACTTTTAAAACGTTCCGTTTCACTTTCTGCATATTGTTGGCAGAGTCTAGCTTTCAATGCAGTATATGGAGAACTGCTTGGTGGCTGCAAAATTATGTCGCCAACCACCGCCAATTCTTCTGGTTGTAGCGCTGACAGGCAATTTTATTGTTACGGCAGAAACAGTTCCATTGCTTGTATTTCCTGCGGCAGATGCATTTTCATTATTATCATTCATTGCGAATTATAACGTGAACAAAAGTTCAAAAAAATAGAGCAAAGTTCAGAGTGAAATATATAGTGCAAAATGTTGAAAGAAAGTTATTACAGGAAATAATCAGTCATTTCAAATAAAATTATGATAATGAATAATAATGCATACCGATATGGAATGCTGGCACATTTGAAATTCCACGGCAAATGGTTTTAAGAAAGCAATTTTGTTCTATCCGGGTCACCAATTTGTTGATGTCTTGAATATTATTATCATCGAACATCAACAATTAATCAGAAGGTTGAATAAATAAAAATATTAAGCCGCAGAATTAAAAAAAATAAATATATACATTTATTTACAATCAATCACCAAAATATCAAGCGCCTTTTTTACACCAAACTTATTCCGCTATCTTTTTTAAATTCATTTATGGAATTCTAAATTGAAAGTTAAAGTTATTATTTTTCTTCTTGCAACGCAACGCCTGCAAAGCTTCACTCTATCTTTTAGCCCGATCGAAGGTTTTCCTGTCCGTTACAACATGCTCGATGGGATTGAGATCCGGAGATCGTGCCGGGCGATCCATACGTTCAATATCCTCACTCTCTAAGAGCTGTTCGGCAGCTACTGTGCGATGACATGGTGCATTGTCGTCCATGAAAAGGAACTGCGGACCCATAGCGCCTCTAAGAAGACGCACATATGGAAGAAGAATCTCGTTACAATCACGGGTCCCGTTGACTGAACCTGCGTCGAAGATGTGAAGGTCTGTACGACTACCAAGCATGATGCCTCCCCAAACGAGAACACCGCGACCTCCATACCTGTCCCTTTCAATGATGTTCGAGGGATGATTGCGGCTTCCCCGCTCTCTCCAGATGAGTATGCGATGAGAATCGCTACTCAGACTGAATCTGCTCTCATCTGTAAAGAGTACTCGTCCCCATTCATTGTCTCTCCAATTCCGGTGTTCCCGGCACCACAGAGAACGCCTTCTCCTATGGGCAGGCGTTAGAGGTACACACCGTATAGGGCGTCGTGCAAACAGATCACCACCGTGCAGTCTTCTGACCACGGTAAAACGCGATATCGGTCGATCAGGCGCCTGTGTCGTGTGTCTAGCGATTTCTTCCGCTGTCTGCCGCCTGTTTCTTCTGACCTGTAAGACAATATACCGGTCATCTGCGGGTGTGGTTCCTCGTGGACGACCACTACTGAACCCCCGGATAGCTGTTCCTGTAGTTTGAAATTGTCTCCAAAGTCGTGAAACGATGCTGTGAGCAATTCCGAACTCTGCAGTCACACTGCGGCCTTCCTCCAACTTCCCAATGATTCGACCTCGGGTAAAAGCATCCAGATGTCGTCTAACAGATTGATTATTCGCCATTTCTCGCTGAGGCAGCAACTCGGTGTGATTTTAACTGCTATACGGCGTGCAATCTCTTTGCCAGAAATACTGATTTTACACCGACACCATGCTTTATACTACTCAGACACAACCCCATTACGTCTGCCTGCATATCTGCGCATGTGCTACCGTACATCACCTTACTTAATCTCCTGATTGGTCTTTCTGTCCGCTCTGCCTCTTCGTTCAGCTGATATGCTAATTTTTCGACTTCGTCCTTAATTTTTGCACACCAGTGTATTTATTAACCTTTTTCTTTCTCTGATTGCAACGTTACGGTCGCAACAGGCTATGTTGCGTGTATGTATGCGTGTTGCGACGGCATCGATTGCAACCGTAAAGAAAAAAAAGTATTAAAATTCTTTTTTTCCTTTTAAAATATTGCAAAATATGGAAAGAAACAAATGACTAAGCCTATTTCTTTTATTGAATTATATTATTTTTCTTACTTTGAAATAAAGGTTGCGGAAAAGACAAATAAGAGGTAACTTTTTCAAGATTTGAACTAAAACGCGGGAAGATAAAGCGCAGTATCTACAGAGATGAATATTTGAGGCATAAAAAGAAACGTGTTTTGGATTCGATACTAACAATAGCGAAATAATGGAATTTGAACTTTTTGTTTTTTCAATGGAAAGCAAGTTTGTACAAGAAAGCTAAAGTACAACCCATGACGAAAATGCGAAAAAGAATTTTAAATACAAATTTGCCGATACTGCTCTTTACGTTCTCATTGCAGTAATATTGAACTCATTTTTTTCTGCAGGAAAAGAAATAAAATATCATGATGTATGTGAACGAAAAGGTTCATGACGTATATATGGTGTTACACTTTCTATCACAACATTTTTATTTTTCTAAGGAACATTAAAATGAAACATAAATTTTTACTGAAATTTAACAACAGTAAAAATTGAATAGAATACGACATTTGTCTTAAATAATCTGAGAAAAAGCCATTAAGACTTAAAACGATCTACTAAATAAGTTAAATCACATCAAAATATCCATTCGGAAAACGTTATCATAACTAAAATTATAATTCTAACTTACTGAATAAGTGATTACGATAATTAATAAATTTTAAATTTAAGATAGAAAAATAAAACATGAAGTTAATAACCTACTGCGAACACATCCCAAAAACGCATCCAAAAGGTATGAATAACTAATTTTTAAATCTATAACTTAAAAGAGTTAAAAGTGACAAACATTTTGCGATGTAGAATTTTATAAAAAATGTTTCGAAGATCTAAAATTTGAAAAAATACAATATGTTGCCAGTTTTCAGAAAAATCACTTTTGAGAAAATTTAAAATATTATTCTATGGAATTAAAAAAAAAAAAGATTTATTGGACAAATAAATTACAATTTTGTAAAGGTGAATTCTGAAATGGTTGATTGGCTAAACGAATAGCAAATCAGCTTTGGTGTAGGGTTACCAAAATTGCTATGTCGCCAAGATAAGGTAGCGGGTTGCCAGAATGAAATATATTCGCCGCGACCCGGTTACCGTAATTCTACCAAAAACCGTCTCGTCCTTAATTTTTCACACCAGTGTAGTTGTAGTTACCAAGGTGATAGTTTGAGCAAATCCGAAGCTCCGCCCCTTGTCTTTGGGTCAACTCTCATTGGATGATTTCTTTTGTTTACATTGCAGTACTTTGTTTACATTGAGTCGTAGGTGCCAAATTTGGCAGTTTTTGAAAAAATACGCCAACGCGACACGGTTACCGTAATTCTATCAAAGAATAAATTATATCGATTCACAAACAGAGGAGGAATCGGTATCGAAAGAAAATGGCTTACCTCTTAATATATAAAGATTTTATTTTAGTTAAATTTGGGAACCAGCTTTACGTTGCAACATTTATCGCATCTTAAGTCGTTCTCCCAATATTTTAAAAATCTAAAGTTACGTTCAGTTACAATTGTATTAAAAGTAACATTTCATGAAATAATTGAATATGCAAGGCTAAACTACATTACAAACTTCAGTATTATTTCTCTAAATATTAGTTAGGGACCTAGGGCCCGTATAAAAAGTTAAATTTCGTATTTTTTGACTTATTTTAATTTTTGCTTCAAACTTTCAATATCTTAACTCTGCATCTGATTTTAAATATTTTTGAAATTGGAAGTATACAACTAGGACTAACGGTTGCGAAAAAAAAGGTCTTGGGAACTACTTTGATATACCCCCCAAAATCGGAAATTTGGCGACTTTTTTTCCTCGCCAAGCAAAATGCCTGTTTTTGGCGTTGGCGCAAAATACCTGGTTTTCAACAACACCATATACAGTAGGCATATTGAAAGCTAAAAGACAAAAATAATTAATAGAAAAAAAAATATAATTGGAAAATACAACCAGATTTGCGGCAAAATACAGCAAGTCAGAATCTGCCTGATCACTTCACAAAGAAATGGCGAATGAATGAAATGGCGCTAAAACATATATGAAATCCAAAAATTGTTGCCACAAAACTTTCAAAAAAAAAAAAAAAAAAAAATCACTCAAAAAATTGTACAAAATACAAGAAAATACTAAATTTGGCAACAGCAGAAACTTAAAAGCAGAAAAAACCTAAATTGGCAACACCAAAATAAGAAACAGCAACCCTAAAAAGTCCGTAGGAAGTGCCAGATTTGGCGCGTAATTTTTTTTTTTTTTTTTTTTTGGGGGGGGGGGGGGGTATATTAAAGTTATACCAGGTCTTGCAGGTTAAAACGGAACATCCTGTATAATTGGAGTTGAAACCTGCACAATGAGAAAAAAAGCAAGTTATGAGCTATAGGATTCGTTATAGAGTAAACTGATCCTTAAATCTTTCAACCGAAAACTAAACAAACGGTGACGCTGATAACATTCCTTCCGTTTAAGCTATAAGTTACCACCTTTTAGCCCGGGATAAGGCAGAACTACAAGCATGTACCGAGATATCGGTTACAACATCTAGAGACTGCAGTCTGCCGTTACGCCCTTGCTATGAGCTATGGGCTCATCAATCTGGAATAGCGAAATACCAAGCTGGAGGCAGATGTCGTATTATTGCAGCTTCTATTATCTCTGCTGTCCGTTTGGATTCCTTCCATTGCATAATTATACAAGTAAAATGAATCCAAACAATATATCTACATTCCGGTAATGACATCAGGGACTGCTGTTTCATCCTAGTTGTTGACTCATCAGTCTGGAATAGTCAATATCTAAACTTCAGGAAGATGTCCTCTCAACTCGTCTATTGACTATTACAGATTGATGAGTCCATAACAGGGACAAAACTACAGTCCCTGACGTTATAACCGAACTGTTGATCTTATTGCCTGTAGTACTGCGTTTTCTTTGTCTCAAACGTGGTTAAAGCCCTGAATAGTAGAATAAGTAGCAACTCGTCCGCCATCTTGGGACTAAACGATGCTTTCTTCCTATGCTTGCTATGGTGAAGTAGCTTGTTTTGCTTCTTGATTGTGGATTAACAAATAAAAAAACCACAAACGAGAAGCAAAACACGCTACTTCACTATAGCAAGCATAGGAAGAAAGCATCTTTTAGGCACAAGATGACGGACATGTCGCCACTTATTCTACGATTTAGGGCTTCAGGGGCGGTAACTTTCTGCATAAATGAATCAGTTACAATTTTACTGTAAAACATTGTTTGGAAATGCTGCACTACCATAAAATGCAATTAGTAATTGCTGTTAACAGGCATTTACTTACTTTGAGGGACAAAGATAGAAGCCACACATGCTGCCCCACAAACTACCATCAGCCAAGCGAAGACAGGTCGTCTTCCAAATCTGCGTATTGCTAGAAAAGCAGCGATAGTAGAAGGAAGCTCCATTATACCACTCAGGAAAAAATTCAAGTACGGATTACCAGCAAGTTCATTCGTGTTGTACGATATCCCATAGTACAGAAAGGCATTGACGATCCTGGGGAAAACGAATGTTTTTCTAAAACTCGGAAATCGTTCTGTGACACTCACGTTTGAAATTGCTACTGTTGCAGAAAAGCAACAATTTTTGGAGGAAAATTGATAGTTTACCATATATATATCATGATGAATGCTCTTTTCCTTATGTTGGGAGTTCTGAATACATCAATAACTGATTTCCTGGAGCTTTCTCGATTTTCAGACTATGAAGGAAAATATTAAAGTAATTAAATTTGGCGCTAAACACATTTTATGAATGAACATGGCTTAACTGTAACCTAAATCTTTTTGAAAATATGAATAACTAATTTTGTTCCATTTATTACTTCACCTGTGTTTTGACTTTGCCTGCTATGAACCATATTTAACATTATGCCACGGGATCGGCGAAAAATTTAGGAGATACGTCATTATTTTAAGGGCCTTATTTTCGGGGCCAAATTTGGCGAGAAACCGCCAAATGTCGCAAACACTTCGCGACATTTCGAACATTAACATGTAATAAACTGTCGACGGTTTAGGGAAGGGGCGGGGGGCATGACCCCCATGGCCATCTCCTTATATCCGCCCCTGATCGAAAGGCAGGGGGTTGGAACATTCTTGAAAAATTGAAAGTATTACTAAATACATGATGTCAACTTTTCGTAATAAAGGATATCAATTTGTGAAATTATAAATTCAATTAAAAAACTTACTGATTGGGAAATCATGCTATTAATCAAATTCTTGACATCACATTTTAATTCCTTTTTATTCATCGCTGCAGCTGTGGTAAGTACCTTTTCCAACTTATCGTAATCCTTTTGCATAAGTAGCCATCGTGGAGATTCTGGTATGAATCTAAAAAAGAAAGTCTCATTAGCTATAAGTATTAAAAATATATTTCGTTCTATTAATTAACTTTCACTTCCATCTTAGCACTTCATAATTCCATCTTTGTATTAACGTTCAAACTTAAAAAAACAGGAGAAACGGATAAAGTTACAAAGCTTTTGATGCGAAACTGTAAAATTTTTCTTCTCATGATAATTAATAATCGAGCTCTCGTTAAAAACGGAATGGATCATTACACGTAAAATCATCATAAAATTAAATAGTCGTCTGTGCCGTCATGTCTCAGATCCCTAGTGTAAAAATAAGAAATAAAAACAAATCTGGGCACAAGAGATGGATAGATTTAAACCTTTGTAACGTACTAGCAAAAATACCCGGCGTTGCCTGGGTCAGTGTAATAATTATAAGAAACAATCACTATTTTCATTTGATTTCTGTTTTAATTGAAATAACTCAAAAACACTGCTTCGACACGAATAAAAATCGAACTTCTTCCTTACTTATAAAAGTTAAATAGCAATAAGTATAAAGAGCAAAACAGAATTTAAACAAAAAAACTTCGTTTAGAAAAGGAAGCACGACATTTAAGCATATACAAATTTGAAGAATTTCCAAAATATGAAGGTAAATTTAACTTGTTTAAAAATATTTTTCCGTTAATATATATCTCATCAAAAACAACCCTGTTGTAAAATTTTCCCCGCCAAAAAAACCTTTAACTTTTCCGCACAAAAAAGAAAACCTGCATCCTAAACCCAAAAATCCTCAGCCATAAAAAGTTATGATATCTAGTTTGCCCGCCAAGTATCTGCCAAACTATCATCCTCCCTCTTCTCCTTTTTCATCACAGCTACTTCCATTAGAACCTCCTCCCACCTTCAACTCCTCAGAAATATGGATAGATCTTTTAAATTGTTTATCTTGTTTGGCGAATAAAAGTAGAGATATTGTTTCTCATAATTATTACTACACAAGCAACGCCGGGTATTTTTGCTATGTATAATAATCTGATAACTAAATAAAGAAAGTTATTAAATAGACATCTTCTGTTTGGAATTAAAAATCATATCTTATGAATGTACATCAAGCAAACATTTTAAGCTGTTTTATAAACTTGACAAGTCTCTGGCGAGTGTATGGTACTGTGGTCTTATGGCGATAAATAATGGATTTAGATTTATTATTTTACATTTTTACTTTGCTTTTAATTGCAAAAATAGAAATGGAATTAAACAAAATGACTTTTTAAAAACTTATTTGATTAGCAGAGTTATGATAACGCGTAGGGACGAGTGTTCAAAAATCTTGGCGATACAGCCATTACAAAAGTTGCATTGAAATGTAAAAATTTTGCCAAATTAATTTTGGTAAAAAGATCATTAAATACTATGTATAAGGTATTAAAGTTAAAATTAATCGGACAAATTTGTGAAACAACACGCTCAAATAACATTAAAACTACTATTAAAATGTAAATTGATCAGCCAAATACATTTTTTATCTCCAGTCTCACCAGGCGGCTACGTTATTTTAAACTTTTATGAAATTTTAAATTTTCTTTTTTGTATGTGTTTTTAAGGATTAATGATGCTAATTAGGATTTTGTGGAATTAATGTCTCTACTTTAATGGCTACAATAAAGAAGATTGTTTTTTCTTTTTTTTTTCCTATTTGTTTTTTATGCTATCGGGTCTGTACTGATGAAGATTTTTGGAATTAATCATGACGGAGATCTTCAGAGGGAAATGTTATTTGAAAACGCTGATATCACCATTCTAATAGAGACGTTAGGGAATGTTTCTTTTTCCGAAATGAAAAGTTTTTTTTACTATTGTCCTCATTTTAATGGGAACTTTTAAAAAAAAATTGTTGTGCTTACTCTGATTGTAATGGTATTTTTACTTTGAATTTTTTAGTACTTTAATTAGGACCGTTTATGTTATTTAGAAACAGTTGATTTCCTTTTGATGGGGATTTTAAAGGTTTGATGTTCTCACTTTAAAAGGATATTATTAGAATCAGGATTTGTAGTGACTGTTGAACCTACTTTGGGACGATTTCTCTGGGAAAAGGCTATACACTAATTCAAATAGTCAGTGCAGCACTGGACATCACTATACGCTATGTTTTTAAAAAAATGTTTGAGAGTATACGGCGTGTTTGGGATATAACCCTATGGGAACACCACTGCTTAAAGCATATATGCAGACCCATCAAATTATCGCTGATTAAGACCAGCCAAACATTTAAACTAAATCAAGTTTCGAACTTGGGGTTAAAATTGGATTTTCTTCAGCAGACAATCATAAATTCAAAAACAGATTAGAAGGATCAACAGTCGGGGCCCATTCCTTTATGATTCAAGGTACCACGTAAAATTTGAATGAGCCCCGACTGTTGATCCTTCTATTCTGCTTTTGAATTTATGATTTGCCTTATCTGTGTACGGTTACAAAACTATTTCAACGGCGTAGTTATTCAGTAGTACTTAATAGGACTCGACCAATGCGTCTGGCCGATGCATCGGCGCCGATGGTTCAACAATTTAGCCATCGGCATTGGCGGCCGATGCTAACTTGCAGGAAACATCAGCCCATCGGTCTTCAAAAACATCGAAAAGCCGATGGAATTGGCCGATGTTTTCGAAAAAAAGGACCTTTGCTGTTTTACTTTTTAAGTAAAGGGAGTTATTGTTTTCATATAAAAGTGTTTACTTAAATTTCAGTATAAATTTCTATTTTAGTCACCCCTGAAATAGTTCTAATACTGCATTCAGGTACCAAACAAGTTAATTATTGCGTTGTTTCTTGCAGCAGGATGTACGTATGTATCTCTCATAAGTCATAACACAAAAATTGTAAGCTGTAGAAGGATAAATTTTCGCATGTGGGGAGTGCCTACGTATATTGCCGAATTGAAGACCATGGAAACAAATATCAGATGGCGAAACCGGTTTTTGTGTCATTTTATTAGATTCCCGTTGAACCGACGGTAATTTTTAATTTTTCGATATTTGAAACATGAATCACAGTAATGCAGTCTTTTTTGTATCGCTTCGGCAGAGTTAAAGTTTGGGGCCCGTCGAACTATATTTTGGGACCTCATTTCTCTATCACAGAAGTTGTCAAACATTTATTATAAGCATTTTTGTAACTCCTACGGTGCCCCTATGGTTATGGGACCTCTCGCGCAATTGCAACATTTGCTATATTTTAAATCTGCCACTGCACGCCAAAACAAACTCCAGTGCTAGTTTTGAAAGGGTTTTTCTGCTCAATGTTTATGATTATTTTGAACTCTTTTTTGCGACTGTTTTTTGAATTTCCGAGAACACTTGCGTGCCCCTCCTCCCACTCCCTCAATTTCTGAAATTAAACTCTAGTTGTAATTATGAGTTGTTTAAAACTAACACCATTCATAAAATTAGAGACTTTTTTTTTTTCAAACTTTATCTATTGTTTAGAAAGAATTTAGAGCATTAATCTAAGAAATTGATGAAAGACATTTTGAATGGTGACATAATTCGGAAATCAAGGAGATTTTTGAATTTTTTCTTCGGAAGTGCTGAAGTAGATTCAGAAAATCTTTCGAGGCGTTGGTGGTAGCGGTTCTGTATTAAAAAAATGAGGCCGAGGTTAAGTCCGAAGTGTGAGTTACTCGAAAATCAGAGGGTGCCCCCCCACCTAACCCTCATTCGTCGTTTCAAGCATTTCTTAAATATTTAGCGATTATTTATTTTGGTCAAGAAATGTCACTTTGCGTATTTCTCATTCTTGTTTCACATATATTTCTTAATGCGACATCTTTTTTGCATCCTTAATAGCGATCGATTTTTTTTTCTGTTGTAAGTAACTATTTTTATGTGTTTATATAAAATCAATGAATAAGTTATTTTCGTTTTTTATAGAAAAGTTTCAAGGATTTTCTATGATGCAATTTTTTAATTTTCAGAAAATTGTTGTTAAATTGAAAAATTTAACTTGAACTTGTTTGTAAAGCTTCATAAAAGATTAAACAATATAATTGTTCAATGTTATGTGTGCAAGCATCAGATCAATTAGTATATGTATTCAGTTATTAACTTGGTGTAAATATTGAGTTTGTTTATTGTAGCTACGTTTTAAGAACCTCACTCTTTTCATGGCTATTTTTTTTTCCAGCAAAGGTTATGTCACTGTTATAGCTTTTATGAAAAATGCAAACTTTTCTATTCATAAATTTTAAATAAGTATAAAAATATTCCTATTTTGATTTAATGTTGCAGTTTTTCTGTTACCTTTTTTGTTTAATTTGATGACTAAAAAATGTCTACGTGCAATCTTTCCACTTTAATTGCGTAATTTGTTGACGCTTTCATAGTTTTATTGTTATTATTATTATTATTTTAATGATTAAACAACATAATTTAATGTTTTTTAACTATGTTTAGTGTACCTAAATCCATACATTATTACAATATTACTGAAATCTTAGTTATATGTTCAAAAAAGAAAAAAAAAAATCAATTGGTTATTGAACAGTCTCTTTGTTTTTCTTCCCCCTTTTTTTTCTTTCTTTCTTTCTTTTTTTTTTGGCTGTTGTTCTTTCTCTTTCATCATACAGCAGTCAAAAAAGGAAAAGCATAACTACACCCTATACAGATTGTACGTAGCACGATCCAAAAGTTTAATGACAAGCTGTATAAAACCTTACCCAGAATAGTTCACATTACCAAAGCACATCCAAATTCAAAGGCTCACCTTGAGGGACTATGTACTTCTGCTAGTTTTCATATAACTATAACTTTTGGAAACACTCCTAGAAGCCATTTTTCGCTACCTTCTATGGTGCAGCTTTACCTTCTCCTGACGGAAGAAAGCGGCGTCCATGCAAATGTATTTTTGCTGGGAACAGGTAAAAGTCACACGGAGCTAAGTCCGACGAAACGTTACGTTATTTGTTTGTCATATCAGAGTATTGACCAATCGAACCGTGCATCCTCAACATGAAAGTCGTCTTCTTCCCCACGATGAAGTTAAAGCAGCAGCGCAAAAGGCCTTACAGGAGGTTGCGAAAAATGTCTTCCAGAAATGTTTCTAAAAGCTATACGAACGTTGGCAGAGTGCATAATCGTTCAAGGCGACTATTTTGTAGATAGCTGTGCTTCGGTAATGTGAACTACTCAGGGTAAGGTTTTATACAACTTCTCCTCGAACTTTTAGATCATACTACGTACGTATGAGTTTTCAACTTACTATTACATAACAATTTTGAGAGACGCAAGTTTACGCGCATGAAGACATCACAAGAGCATTTGCGATAATGGGGTTGTTTCCTTTAGTCAAAGTAATACTTTTTGTCACTGAAATTGATAGAATAAGCAAAAAAGATAACATGGACCCAAAAAATGCTTCAATTTTCCCAACAGTTGTTTTTTAATTATTTTTTTTTAAATATCCGATTTTTCAAACAAGGCGTGGTCTTGATGCCGTCACAAATGATGCTCTTTGGCGCTTCTTTCTACGGCGTTTCCACGTTATGATAATCAAGAAGCGAATTAAAATTACGCTCTACGCTTGCTGTCAACCATATCGTTGCCAATACAGGGGAGTAAAGATGCGAATTAAATATTTTGCGCTGTGAATGGCAACACTGAATGGCATTTCATCATTTGTGATGTCATCGGACAGAAACGTAAACAGTGAAAGTGTACCGATTTAAGTAATTTTTTAAAAATATTAAACCTAAACAAATTTATCAAAAAATGGTCAGATCCTATGTTTTTAAGCACGCTCTTTCAGAAAAAATACTTTTAAAATTTTGGAAACGACCCCATTAACTGAGGAGGCGTTCAAAATGAATATTTCGATCATCTATACGTTCTTAGGTACATATGCATGTACAGTAGGGTGGAGTGAAAAAAATACATTTACGAATTTTAAAACGCCTTCGGTCTCAAAAGTTACCCTTTAGCATCAATATGGTACCCTTAAAATATAAGCCTGCTAGGATAATATCTTTATGTTCCAAAATCGCCCCAAAATAGTTCAAAAATTGCAAAAATTCGATCTTTTTTGAGCTCTTTAACGAAATTTAAAATATATAATTTTGGAAATGCTTAGAGGTGCATTTTTTTTTTTTTTTTTTTAAACAGTCGGGTAAAAAAGACTGTCACCATTTTTCTCAGGATTTATGACTCATCACTAGCTGTCATTTAACTTTAGAGAGTCAAAGAAATATTTCTAAGAAAGGATAAGCCGAACTGGAAGACATATCAATAGAAATGTTATGAATAACATAAATAGTGCTCGGGGGATTTGCTCTTTAAAAGCGAGTTATGCTTCCGTAGACTTAATATTGTACCAACTAAATCTTTCTTATTTTCTCGCTTAATATGGGCTAGTTATAAGCGAGTTTGATTGTATTAACTTTAACTGCAAAAGCCAAAGAGGACACATTACATCACAATTGTTTCGCACGTATAGTAGTAACTGAGAATAAATCATTTAAAACCAATATTGAGTAAAACCATGATTTTATCCAATACTGTTTTTTTTTTCTTTAGATGTGCCACTATATTTATCGGCTAGTTACACAAAACAAAGCGTTATTTCTGTAAGAAATGAAATTGAAGAAAATAAATTTAGAAGTATATTTTTACTCACTTGTAAGCTGAAGCCAGAAGTACAGTTGGAGCTAAAATTGCAAACAGTAGCCAAAACCAATTTGGAAAAAGATATGCTATTCCGGGTAAAATGACTAGACCCGCGCAATTTCCCAATTGGCTTGTGATACTGACTGAAGTCCGATCGTCAGGTCCTGTGATTTCCACTACTGTAATAAAAATCACTTCTTAATAAAGATATTTCTGAATAATAAATTTTGGAGGAGAAAGGTTCAATGAAACTCAACAACGTAAGATATATTAAAATCTTTTGATTAATGTGTCCATAAAATTGATACTTAAATGATTTTTCGCTGAATAAAATGATTTTTTAGAAATCCAACCTTCATACAATTACTGAATATCCTGCAGTTTAAATATTGGTCCGATTACTTAAATTTCAGTCTTTGGAGTGAAAAAAGTTATGGCAATCGAGCCCTCTTATTGGAATATCGGTTAAAGAATATCCCGCTTATTGTAATAAATTTTCAACGTACAAACCGTTGTAATTAGCCATTTGGATCCCGGATAATGGAATATAGCGCTTATTAGAATTATTTTTTTTTTGTGGAAAATTAGGTATTTCATTAAGCGGGTGCGGGGTCGACTGTACTTAAAATGTTTTACTTTTTTCACTAAAGCATGACATTATTTGTGGGCGACCTCTATGAATCTAAAATACCAAAAGCACTTGAATTGAAATTTATTACTTAAAGTAATATTTACTGTACTAATATTATTAGAAGAGTGTATTTTGCATGTTTATCTATGTGTGGATCTTTGAAATTAAGTGCTACTCTTAGAAAGCACTGAACCAATTTGAAAAATTCTTTCACAATTTGAAAAGGGTATTGTTCCATTGTCCCATAAATAAGGTGAATTGATGATGATATTTATTAATTTAGTCAGAAACATTGATTTGTTTATGACAGCAATTTTTAATGTTCCGAAAAACTGAAACGAATAACAATTGGTGTAAAATTAATTGTTATGAAAGTTAGCAAACCGATTTCCAGGCTGAGCCCAAGCAAGAAGAGAATTGTGGAATATTGAGCTTTGAAAATTTTCAAGTGCAACTGCGGCCATCTTTGATGGCATTAGGGGAAGTTTTGAGGCTCAGAGACTCACCCTCGGATATTGATTGTTCGAATTTGAAGTTAAAACACGAAGTTTATGGCGAACTTAAATAATGTAAGGAGATGTGGATTCGGGTGCTCTCCCATGTCCTGAACTGGATTGCTAAAGTTAGCCTAGAAACTGGAGTCATAAAACAAAAATTTAGATAACCTTTAAGAATATTTGGAGCTTTGAGGATTTTGGTCAGGTAGGGACGCCCCACCCAAGCTCTTCCCTTGAATTTGTCACAGGTTTTACTGTATTTGTTGGCAAAAAATGGAAAAAAAATCCTTCAGTATAGCATAGCTTATCTAAAATAAGGAAATAACAATAATTAAATTCATTTAAAGGGAACTATTTGCCTGGTTTAAAGTTCTCCCGCTATTTTGTAGTAAACTTTAGCCATAACAGAAATGGAATATAAAACAATTACTTTTAGAAAAATACTGAAAGTTTGGAGCAGATAAATTAATTTTCAAAATGTTAGAAAACTCCCTCTTTGTACTTCGCAACACCATAAGCTTTCTATCACTTATAATACTGCATAGAATAATTGCAATGTTGGTAGAGCAACTTCAACAACTTCAAAAATAGCTTCCAAACGGGTAACTTCTGAATAATTAAGTGATGAATTGAGCTGCGTACAATACTTCTAGTTTTTTTCTTGTAAACAACAGAGCAGAAATCTTCTTTCATAACCTTTTCCCATGTGAGTGAAGAACTGGGATTTCTCGTTAAAAGAGAAAAATGTTACCCGGCATGGCTCAAAGTCACTCTAAATGACTATATCAGGAGCATGTTCATCTCTAGCACAAACGATAGTATTCGATCAACGTCCCGTAACACCAAATAGCCTGTTATGGCTGTGGATCCAAACAATTCAAATCATATTGTTAATTGATTAATTTTTAAGTTTAAATTCAGAAATTTACCAATTGTTAAATTCTCCTTTATTAGCTTCGAATACCTTCGATAGAAGGCACTGGCCTCTGTACCAACATTGTCTTGTCTTCGATCCCTCGTTTTGAGTTCATTTTTGCTCTATGTTAAAAGCGAGAAAGCATTTAGTTTTACCGGGGCGTTGGTTTGATTCGACCAACTGTGTTAGAGATGAATATGACCCTTAGTCCCTGCTCACAAGTGAGACTGATGCTTGAACGCTCAATTAGGCGTAACGGTAGGAAGAGATTTTACCGTTTTACATAATATCTCTGCTTACGTAACACGTATCCAACTGTAGTGAGACCAGTAACTCCAAAAGCCTGAAAAAACCTGAGTACGGCGAACATCAAGTAGGATGTGGAGAACAGAGAAAGTACGAGGCTTGTAGTTGCGATGATGTATGAAATGACGATAGCAGGGAGCCTTCCAATGCTGAAAACAAAACATACCATAAGCCAAATAAGTTTCTGACATTTCATTAAACAATGTTTTTACTATGCAGTAAGTTACCGCACCCCCTCCCCCCTACACACAATATACCTACAGATCTGTAATGACATAGAGAGACTGAAGTTTCGAGAATGAGGTAGGTGTTCCCTCATTGAAGCTGAGGTCACATTAAAATTAAAAAAAAAAGATAGTTTTAACTACCAGTTTGTAGGTAATCTCAGCTTTAACGAGAGAACATCTGTCTCCAGCTCGGTTATTGACTATTCCAGACTGAAGAGTCCATAAAAAGGACTGCAATCTCTGAATGTCATAAATGGGCTGTAAGTACGTTCAAGTATTCAAAAGTACTTTTGTTTGACGATGCCGTAAAGAAAATAATCATCCTGAGTGCAGTATAAAAGTGTAAATATTCGATTAAAGCAATAGAGTGCCCTCTAATCAGTTTCCAAGCGAGTTTGACGCCTTCATATTGACTAAAAACCATTAAGAGATCCATTCCACGAAAAAATCAAGCGCGTGACGACTCATATGTTTCATTAAAAAGTAATAATTTTAAAGAGTAATGACGAAATTTTTGCTTAAGATATCACCTATAAGTTTGTAATTTGTTAAGCAGAAAAAGTGTGTTCATTAATATTCTCCACTCCAAGCAGTTTTTTCTTCTGGATTGGACAATAGCGATGTGAATCTTCACTGGGCAGAGTTTAAGGAAAATCTAGCCAAAAACGGTTGGGGATCATGTTTGCTTTTGGAGAAAGGGTGTCAACACTAAAATTTGACCAATTTGGTTCTCCAGAGAAACTAAAGACGCTCTAAATTACAAGCAAGCCGCTTTTCAAAGGTTTAGAGAAACTGGGCATAGTGCAGATAGGCTCCAATATTGTAACGCAAGGCGTAAATTTAAGTATTTGGTACGGATTCAGAAAAGAGAGTTGGAGCAAAGACAGGCGGATAACATAAACAGGAATCCCAAGAGGTTTTTTGCATACGCTAATTCGGGGAAGATTCGAAATAGTCATATTGGGCCACTGGTTGATGAGCAGGGAATTTTAATTCAGGACGATAGTGATATTGATAATGTTCTTAATAACTTTTTTTCGAGTGTTTTTAATGATAACTGTATCTCAACAGTCAACAGTCGACACCAACAAGACACAAGCTATAGTACAGCTTGAGGACTTTGTATTTTCCAGGGATGACGTTTTACTTCATTTGAAAAAAATTAAAGAGACTAAGGCTCCGGGACCAGATAATATTTATCCAAAAATTTTAGTTGAATGTACGGAGGAATTAGCAGATGTAATCGTAAATATTTTCAATGCTTCTTATAACTCGGGGAGAGTGCCAGAGGACTGGAAGCTGACTAACATTACACCGCTCTTCAAGAAATGGTCTAAAGGGAGTACGGGAAATTATAGACCTGTGAGTCTAACTTCGGTGGTTTGCAAAATTTTTGAAACATTGATAAAAATTAAGATAGTAAATTTTCTAGAAACTAATAATCAATTGACTAGTTTTCAGTACGGTTTCAGGAAAGGTAAATCTTGTGCAACTAATTTATTACATTTCTATGACAAAGTTACCATGGCTTTGGACAATAAAAAGCCTGTAGATGTTGTTTACATTGATTTTCAAAAAGCTTTCGATAAGGTACTGCATGTTGCTCTACTTAGCAAATTAGCTGATATAGGAATAGGAGGGAAAACTTTCATTTGGGTAAAAAACTGACTGACCGGAAGGAAACAAAGGGTAGTTGTAAGGGGAAATTATTCTAATTGGAGTGAGGTTTTAAGCGGGGTTCCTCAAAGATCAGTGTTAGGGCCTGTTTTATTCATTGTTTTTATGAACGATATTTACAAAAATATTTCTGGGAACATGAATTGTTTTGCTGATGATGTCAAAGTTATGGGGACTGTAGAAAATGAAGAACAAGCAAATCAGCTGCAAGAGGATCTAGATCGTATTGCAGAGTGGGCTGATAAATGGGGTATGGCTGTTAATGTTGGGAAATGCCAAGTGCTACATTTAGGGCATGGAAATAAGTGTACAAGTTATTATTTGCAAGGTTCAGTCATTAGTCAGACAGACAAAGTTACTGATCTGGGGGTCTTAAAAAGTCAGGATTTAAAGTTTAGCCAACAGTGCAGCATTGCTAGTAATAAAGCCAATAAGATGCTTGGGTTTATCAATAGATCTATTTCAAACAAATCTAAAGAAGTTATTCTGCCCTTATATAGAATTTTAGTAAGACCTCATTTGGAGTATGCTGTTCAGTTTTGGTCTCCTTATCTTAAGAAAGATATTAATGTATTGGAAAGGGTTCAAAGGCGGGCTACAAGGCTAATAAATGGACTTTCTCACTTAGACTATGACTCCAGGTTTAGAAGGCTAGAAATGTACAGGCTTGAGCAAAGAAGAGACCGAGGGGACATGATTCAGTTGTTTAAATTTATTAAAATGAAAGATGTTACGGGGCTGAAGTTTAGCACTGAAAACAGGACAAGGGGTCATTGTTTTAAGAAGAGGTGGTAATGAACAAGGGAGTAGATAGTTTTAAGAGGGCCATTGATCTTCACTTGGGATTTTAAATTGACTAGGACCAGTCTAGCTGGGCCCAGAGCCTGTTGCTGGTCGTCACTTTTGTATTTGTATTTGTATTTGATACATTTAGTGTCATCAGAATATGCATCATTCTTTATTTTTTCTTGACTGTTAATGTTTCTCAATAGAATCATATCATTTATTCCTCCTAGACACTGTACACTTTTTCTTTCATTGTAAACAAGCTTGAAACAGTATCCCAAACTTGGAGCGCATTTTCAATGTCTCAAATTTATGAATAAATGAGTTAAAGTGAATTAATTCAGGAGTTAATGTGCACAAATAAGGCACAAGTACATAGTCGAGAACAAGTATAACAAAATTTTCAAACTAATGCGGCTCAGTTAACTTAACTAACTTAAATTACAGGGTGTCCAGCAAAGGACTCACTGGTGTCAAAATTAAATATCTCGAAAACAAAGGACGATATTGGAATAAAATAAACGGTATGTTTATTGTGAAACCCATAAAAATCATATACAGGAACTTGTAAATTAGTTTTAAAAAGTTCCAACAGGTGGCGCTGCACGCTGTAATTGCAATAAAAGTATCCATGATTAGTGCTGCGAAGAGGTTGGACGATACTTTCTAGCGTATATGTAAGCATATCTGAGACTCTAAACTACTGCTGAAACAACAAACCTCTTCACAGCACTATTTATGGAGACTTCTTTTGCAATTATATTGTGCAGCGCCACCTGTTGGCAGTTTTTAAACTAATTTCCGTATCCCTGTATATGATTTTTATGGGTTTCACAATAAACATACAATTTATTTTATTCAATATCGTCCTTGGCGTTCGAAATATTTAATTTTGAAACCAGGGAGTCCTTTGCTGGACACCCTGTAGTTCTGCACTTAAAAATCTCATAGTTTTTTTTTGAAATTTTCAAAATGATTAAACTTACCGATACAGCGGAAGCACTAAAGTTCAACCCACGCAGCCTCAAAAAATAACTCATCTATCCTATGACTCCATTCAGTGGCGCACACAAGGGAAGGGTCCATGGGGTTCGTACCCCCTCAATAGCTCGAGTTTCTTGATTGACTATAGCCCTATGTAGTATGTAGTACGTAAAATAATTCCAAGCAAAGGTAACGATAATTTCAGATTTAATAAATGGAAAAAAAAAATAATAATTTATCTTCTCTCTTTCTTCCCCTGCAAAATATAACTCCATATGCACATAAACTGTTCTACAATGATGATTTTGTTTCGCTGATGAAAAAAACTAATTACATTCATTCTTGTGCTTTCTGGAATTTTAATTTAGTATTTTGTTATTAATAAAATGTTTTACTAACTAATGCTAACCAGGAAACATCACGATCAAGGAAATTCAAAAAAATTCCAAATTGGTGGCATTCGAAAGAGCATTGGAAATCATGTTTATGGCACTGAAACTACGTGCCCTCGTGACCACGTTATCGAAATATGAGGTCTTAAAAATTGCCGAAATTTTTAGTAAAGTCGCCAAATTTAGCGAGTTTTGTTCAGAAATGGAAGGTACGGCGCGAATTCAACATCTGCATCTGACAAGACATTTCACTTCCATATTTGGTCACCACCAAAGCGCGTGAGAAATAGCGCATTAATTCTTTACTCGGGGTGACTACCATGGCGCGGGGTGTCGTGGCACAGACTGCGGCATTGAAATTTTTAGGGGCTTGTGTTCCGGGATATTAACGTGCAACTGTATAGGGGAAAACGCCACCGCCCGAAATATTTGTTTTATTTTATTGTAAAAACAATGGAAATATAATGTATATTGACTTCAAATCATATTTTCTTTTGACGAATCCCCTAGACCCCGAGGGGAGTTCCATCAAACATTTGTTTCCAACTACAGAAATGTGAATGTGGGTGTGTCTTTTGTTGCTTTTCGAATAACTAAAAGTAATTTTCTCGAATAATTTAATTTGAACCTCCCCCCTGTAAAATGTTATGGAGAAGGTCAAGATAAAAATGTCTTTTAGCATTTTAGGTAGTAGTAGTAGATGTAAATAGATTTTTCTTCACTATTTTTCGTGGTTATTATTATTGGTGAAATATATTTTATTTCTAAACAAGGTTCTCATAAGTATTAATTATTTTTTTCTTTTAGGTTCTGTGCAAAGCTAATTTGTTCTGATTTTTGGCATTTTATTATAGTAATAAAGCAAATTAAAATATACTGCAGTGAGAGGTTCCCCGAGCTTAAACTTTTGGGAAAGCAAAAATTCTCAATTTACCGAAAGAAAATTCAAATTTTGCCGAGCGATAAAATACGAGTATGCGCAAATAATAATGTATGAAAAGTGACTTTCGGGAGTTAAAAAATTGTAATTATGTCCTCTAATTTGCCGAACTGTCAGACGGACTTTGTCGAATAAGGAAAATTTTTGGGAGGTCACAGTGAAATCCCATCAGTGCGCTCCTAACTGCAGTCAACAAGAACGACCTCCTATTACTGCGACCGATCTGTCCTTGGGGTCGAGCACAAAATCTCGTTTAAAATTCCACAGATGTAATGATATTTTAGCATCCAATAGAACGTATGAACTGAATACATTTGAATATACCGTTCAAAGTTTAAACTTTTTTGTTATTCTTAAAACTGTCTGTTAAAAAACTGATGTTTAAAACTTTTATGCTTCTGCGGGTGAAATATTTCCACTGAAAGAGTTTATTCGATGATGAAACTGTTTTGAAAAAAATATGATAACCGTAGAAAAACGACAAACACACTTTAAAGTCTTTTTTTTTTTTTTTTTTTGAAAAGTCGTAAATCTGAAGTCTTCAACAGAATCTAAATACGAAGAAAACGACAATTTTAAAGATTGCAAACCATGTTCTCAAATTAAAAAAAACGATTTCTGTCAGTTATTTCCAGTGTGTTTTTCGTTATGTGTATCGTTTTCAAGTTATGTGTAAGCCCTCTAACAAGTCAAATAAAAAAAAAACTGTATTAATTTTTATTTTGCTCGTATTTGAATTCCCTTTTAACTTGAAACATAATTGGTAAAAGTGACTTCAGTATTTTTAAAAATGACTAAATAACATGCAATATGATGTGCATTTACGTTATAGCGACTTTCAGTTGCAGTGACAGACTTTTTCGAACTACAGGGGTTGTTGTAATGAACGTAGACTATAAAATTTTTGATAAGAATCTGTTGTGAAGTAATTTTCGACATCGTTAGTTTTGCTGTGCAAATTTTTGACATTTACTATCCGTTGTTTTCTTTTTTTTTAATTATTATTATTATTTTTTTTGATTTTAAATTAAAAATTAAACATTTTCGCTAGCAGTGGTCAGACAATAAAACTTCATGAATAATAATAACTTTTGAAAAAATAAGTAAGAGCTGGGATACTACAATCCATGATCATTTTCTTTCAACATCAAAAACTATCCATTTTATTTTCAATATATAAGCTTTAATAAGCATGTTTTTTTTTACTTATTCATTTTAATTCTCGTACATAATTATTAATTACTTACAACACATTTCATAACAAGAGTACAAATTTAAATTAGTTAAGTAAAACACACTTGAAATGCACTTAAATTCTGAAATGCATTATTATCACGATTACTAAGTTAAATCCTACGTTCAATTTCGTTATAAAGTTGTAGCTCCTCTGGATAAAGCTCTCTAGTTTCCATTTCACAGGCTTCATAGTTACTTTTTAATTTTACACTCACAAGTAAAGGGTTAATTCGAAACATCGTTTACGCGCTTTGCAGATGACCAGAAATGGGAATGAGAGTCTTGCTAGACGCAGGCGATGAAATCACGTGGTATTTTCCATTTCTTGCCAAGTCTTTAAATTTGGCGAATTTTCGTAAGATTTCGACAAACTTTGACCCCCCCATATCTCAAAAACTAAAGGACGAGGGCACACAATATTTGGGTCAAATTTTTTTCTAAAGATACTCTTTCGAATGCGACCATTTTTAACTTTTTTCATGATTACTGAGCTCGTGATGTTTCCTAAGTAATTATTCAATATATGTATTTTAAATGTTTTCCCCTTAACATAACAATCGATAAAATCAAAATAATATGTTTGGATGAGTGTTGGAGTATGATGTGAGAATGATAGACCTCCGATTCTTTACCCCCCCCCCCCCCTTTTTTTTTTGAAAAATCCCTGTGTGCGTCACCGACCCCATTTATTCCTTACGGGTGGAATACTTACAGGTGTACAAGCATTCAAAACAAATTCGTCAAAATGTACCAGGTTAGAGTACTGTCCCAAGTAAAGGGCATTTGACTGTAACCAATTTTCTAAACTAGTCACAGGTCAGAAATCACAGTTCAAAAATACAAATTAAATTATAAACATGTGAACATACGTATATAAGTGGGTCCTAGAGCATACAATATACTTCACTTTTTTACGTGGATTTCAGTAAAGAATAAATTAACATTTAAAACATTGTCTTACCAATCCGATAATTGTCCGAACACAGCACCAGAAAACATAAATCCGATCATATAAACGGATTTAGCCAACGATATCAACCATTCTCTGTCGCATACTAAATCCCACTGCAAATAAACGTGGAAAAAGATATTTTATTTATGCATTTTTCTCCCTTCTAATTGTCTTTAATGCTCTTTCTTAAAAGCAAACACACTCTCTGAAATATTTTTGACGATTCTTCTTCCTTACGAAACTAAAGCGTGCTTAGGAACTAAACTCTGGGGGGTTCTACTTTCGGTTGACCACCTAGCTGGAGCATTTGCTTTGTACCCCAGAGCATTCGGTCTCGTAAACTCAGATGGACACATTAGCCGCGTTTATAACGCACGTTTCGACCCGGTAAATCCCCGCTCTGGTTCCGCAAGAAAACCGATTGAAAAATTCCTCGTTTCCATGTAAAAAGAGGTTCTCCCATTATACCAGAGAAAGCGGTTTTTACCCAGCATCCTTAGCGGCTAGAAGACGAACTTGTTTCGCGTAATGCATTCTGGGTAAAAACACCGCTTTCACTCCAGAAGCTAGCGGGAAGAGAAAAAATCCACATTTTCCCCGCAAATAACCGGAATGCGGTGAAAAGCAGGTTTTTTCGGGGTCAAAAGTGTCCATGGAAACGGCCCTACTAAGTATTGGCCCCTATGGGCTGTTGACTATGGGCTGATTTTAGTCTAGTTTTAGCTAAACGTACAATGCATTTAGTTAAATTGATTAAAATACTGAACTTATTAATGTGACTTCGTTTTTAATTTTAGCTTTAAATGCCACGATCAATATTTTTAGAACTATATGTCTACTGACACTAGCTAAACTTTCCCTTCTGTGTGTAGGGGGCGGGGGAGTCATATCTGTCCTCTCTTGAATTTAAAAATTATACTAGAATTGTCAATATGCGAGTAGATTAAAACTATGGGATTAGAGGTTGACTCCCAAACACCTTCTCTCAAAATTTTTTATGGATGAAGTTTATTTTTCTGTTGTTTAAAATTTATCTTATCCTGAATGAGAATAAAGTTACCTCCCTTCAGTCAGCTCTAAGGCAGATTTACATGCAGAACTACATAAAGGAGAATTTCATGCAATATACCGACTTTCCAGTTATGACTGCCAGAGACTGCAGTTTGGTTCTTAGGACGGTAAACTTAGCTTCAATGAGAAAACTTCTGCTTCCAGCTCGGTTATTGACTATTTCAGACAGATGAGTTCAAAACAAGGACGAAAATGTAGTCTCTAGATGTCATAGCCGGGCTGTCGGAATATTACATGTAGTTCTACTTTAGCCTTGGCTTATGGGTGCTAATATTACTTAAGCTTTTACCTTCATTTTCGAATTGAACCGCACCATCTTGCCGGTGTACGAAATTGATTTCAGCTACTAGTTTGTTGGTAATCGTAGCTTAAGGGAGAGAACATCTGCTTCCAGCGTGGTTATTGACTACTCTAGTATGATGAGTTCATACCAAAGAAGAAACTGCAGTTTTCCGATCTCATAACCTGGCTGTCGGTATACTGCATTGTAGTTCTGCCTTAGCCCTAGCTTAAGAGGGTATTACTGCTAATGTTTCTCCATCATTCTCTTCTCTTTAAGGGGACACTGGACCTTGAAAATAAACTTTTTTAATTATTGATGGATTTGCATGAAATTTTAACCATATACTTTAAACACTAATACAAGCTTAATTATAAAATTTCATTAAAAAGTTTCAATTGGAAGACCAATTATTTAAAAAAAATGTAAATAACCTTAACGATAATTAAGAAAACTTTGAAAAGTCCCTTGCGTAATTAATTTGAGTTCACAACACTGAAACTTATTTTAAGTCATTCTCTATACTATAATGAATAAAACAAAACTCACAAAATTGTCCTCATATTCAAATAAATTCAAAAAATAAAAATTTCAAAAATTTGACATAGATTTCTTTTTTTTGAACGTCCAGTGTCCCCTTAACAGTTTTTTCACAAATGTAGAATAAAAAAATTTTATTCACAATATCACAGTCAGGAGTGAATTTATTGAATTACGATGTTGCCCACTATTATCGCCAAATATTTCGTTTTTTCTCTTCCTACTTCAGGTGATAAAAATGTTGACTTAATCTCCATTTTTAATACAAGGTCCGGCTATTAATTTAGGTCTCTGTCCAAACCATGATTCCACCACCTCTATGCTTGTGTTTTTCAACAAGGTTGGATTGATGGTATCTAGTGCGCTGTTCCCTCCAGATCAGTAGATGCCCTGAATCACTCTCCAATGTAATTTTGGGCTCGTCTGTGAACAGCACAGGAGCCCATTGCTGCTGGGTCCAGGAAACATGTCCTCTTGCCCAGAATAAGTGGATCCTTTGCTGCGGTCCGTTGAGGGGAACACACATAACTGGTCATCTGGCATAGTGAAAACGATTTCGACCGTAGTAGCAGAGATTCTTCTTCCTGATGCTACAAAGTGGTTTGCAACGAGCTGCGGCTTCTGCTCGTGGTTGGCCTGAAACAGATCATCTGGACGCAGAATCTTCGGTTCAGTATTAATCCCAAAGTCGCTGAACAACACTACGAGACGCATTGAAACGTCAAGCAGCATCATCAGCCTGCGACAATCCCTTTTCCATCCATCCAACTGCCCGCCACCTTAACGAATCGGGTAAACGACGTCTCTGAGACATTTTGTAAACTCTACTGAGTTGGGGGGGGGGGGGGGGGAGACCATTCCTTATTTGAACCCATTTTTGTATTGCTCATATGACATTTTACTACATAACACTGTGATATTCTGTTTTCGCCAAGAATGGACTTTTCCACAACTATTGCTTTTTTTGCTATAAATCGTTTTTGCAATACACTCATACAAATTTCTATGATGCATTCAATAAAAAACTATTTAATGCACATAGCCTCTTTTTTTTGTTTCTACATTCATTTATTTGCAAATTAGATGCAAAAAACCGGTTGTACCTTAACTTTTTGAGGCCAGAGTACTTCAGAATAGCGCCGATTGCAGTGCACTTGAGCAAGAAAACGCTCTTCAATCTGCAATCACAAGCGCCATCTTCCGGTTTTTCGTTCTTCTACAGTTACGTCAGTCCTGGAAATTTAATATCCGGATCCTGTATTATACAATGCTTGTTTAAGACGAGGACATACACGGGGGAAATTATTTAAACCAGTAGTAATTTCATGAAATGGATCATGATCTAGTCAAAAAACAATAAAGATATTTGTATAACATCCTGTTTTTCATCCGAAGAAAAAAATATTAAACACTCCTACAATTTTTTAAAAATCCCATTAAGAGGTTAGGGCCAGTCAGACCGAGCAGTGAAAGAAACGGTCGTAATTTGTTTAAAAAAATATAGGTTCGATATTTTTTCGCTTGCGTGATCTAGCAACAGTTACTTCCTTCCATATATTTCTAAAAAGTGAGATAGCAGGAAAATCCTTTGTTAATTCCTTAGTTATACGTAATATTTACTGGGCAGCTATACCCTTTTTTCTTTACCACTTCCCTCCAAGAAAGCTTGAAGTAGAGCTATCAGTTTTTAAAAAATAACCATATATAGTGAAACCAGTCAACAACTATACGTTTTGGACCAAAAAAATTGTTATAGACAGGTTATCGTTCTAGACAGTTTAATTATTCATATTGACATTTTGCTGGGACCAAGGAAAATATCGTTATAGACTGTTTTTTTTTTTGTTATAGACAGTATTGTTATACACATGTTTCACTGTATCAATAAACATGTTTTTAATTTCATATACATCCTATGTTGTTATTTATGTCAAATATAAAACAAACATTAGTTTTATATTAATAGAAATAGGAAGAAAAAATTGACCAAAATTTTACAGAAATGAGTAAACAAACCAAAAAATGTACTGTAAAACATACTTTACTGACTAATGTCTCCGATAAACGTGAAGTATCGTATTCCCACTTGGTGCACTTGAGAGAGTCTTCAAAATGCAATTCCACGGATGAGTCTCTTCCTGAGCTTGAATAGTTAGATTTCTGTACATAGCATGCCTCGTTTTTATTGGTCATAAGTAGATCCGTTGAATTTTGGGCCAAAGAAGAGTTCATATTAGGTTCTACGCACCAGAAGTCTGTGTTGGGTGCCAGGAAAGTCATCGCGAAACTAGGCAAAGTATCGACCATATAACCCCAAAAAACCGCTACATAAACTATTTTTTGCCATATTCCAAAGCTTCCAATATTGAAGAAAAATTCTTCTT
This sequence comes from Uloborus diversus, assembly GCF_026930045.1. Classification (NCBI taxonomy): domain Eukaryota; kingdom Metazoa; phylum Arthropoda; class Arachnida; order Araneae; family Uloboridae; genus Uloborus; species Uloborus diversus. The sequence goes on from NC_072735.1 coordinate 23,808,492, forward strand.
CAGTGGCTGCAGTTTCCGTGATTCCCATCTAATTAAACGAAACGGGAAAAGGATTCAATAAAGACAAGCTACCTTACAGCATACAGTGGCTCCCAAAAGTCTTCGTACACCTATGACTTTCAACGAAATAGGGCCCAATCCATTGGTTAGAATTAATATTTCGGAATAGGTATTTAATTATAAGATCTATGATCAATTTTTAACAAAACTACATGAAAAGTTTTTAAAAAATATTAAAACTTTATTTTTTAAAAATCAAAACCAAAAAGTGCCAAAAATTTTATCTCACAAAAGTCTTCGTACACTTTATAAAATTTCTATATATTACTGAATAATCTAACTTTTGATTAAGTTATTAAGTAGTAGAATATCATACAGTATTCATAACACCTTTTAAACGTCTGGGAATAGATTTCTTTCTTTTTCTTTCTTTCTTTCTTTTTTTTTTTTTTTTTGCATAATTTCTGAGTAAGGGTTCAACCAAACTTCGAGTCTTACTGTTTCTAGCTCTATTTGCGTTTTAAAGCCCCATTTTCGTAATCTAGCCTCCAGATATCTCTAACTACGTTACATTAAATTCAAATCTGGAGATTGAGGGAGTATTTTCTAAATTTTAGGACAATTTTCGAGGCACTACATACAAATGTTGAAACCGTGTGCTTCTATTCGTTATCTCGATAAAAAAACAAAGTTGTTTCCAATAACCAAATTTTTGGCTAAGGGTTCAAAATTTGTTTTTAAAATATTTAAAGGAACAGCATGATTCATTATTTCACCAAAAAATTCCAAACTACCAAGTCTTGATGCTGATATGCACCCTCACCACTAGAACACCTTCACCGTCCTGATTAACTGATCCAACTAAGTTCTTAAGATTAAGTTCCTAATTTTTTCTTCTACTTACAATTATACAACAATTTAACCAAAAAAGTTGAATTAATTTTTATATGTAAGTAAGACTTAATTCTAAAACGTTTTGAGCTTATTTATCATTGATTTTGCGACGAAAAGCGTAAGCATTCTGTTTTTCGCACGACCAAGAAAATTTCTGCGGGAAGAGGTCCCATATAATCCAGCTAATCAGAGAACTTGGCGAGCAATTTTAAGTGAAAATTAAATGTAAAATGTTTCATTTAACTCCATAGAAACTTTTAAAGCACTCAAATGTGTATTTTTCATAATTTTTTTAACTTTAAATCTCCGATCACGTTTTGTCAACTTTGCCGGTTGATCTTTTCTTACCTTGTTTTCGGTCCGATTTCTTTCTTTAGTGCATTTTATCAGGCACTTTACTGTACAAACAAATAAATTAACTAATTTAAAGACATTTCCAACCAATTTTCCACTACTGTGGAAAAAAAATTCAAAGTTTGAGCGGTGTTTGCGGTTTTTTACGAATACGAGCCATTTTATAGTAATAAGCACAATATTAATTAATAAATGAAAAAAAAATTAAAGCCAAATGACTTATAAGGGTCAACACAATGCAAAAATATTAATAAAACGGCATGTGATAATTTTAATCATGAATTTATTTGAAAATATTTGAGTGTACGATGACTTTTGTGGCGTGTTATTTCTCTGTCTCTTCGTTTTCTGACCCATTTCAAAAAGAAGATCCGTCAATATTTTTAAAAATCCCAATTGGTTGTATTTAGAATGACATAGGAATGATGTGAAAAAATATTGGACTTCATATTCGAATTCAGTTCCGAGTTATTTTGGTTTTACTAAAAAATTTCAAAGTGTACGAACACTTTTGGGAGCCACTGTACTTTTCTCGGGGAAAAAAGGTTTACGCATGTTTAACCAAATGTTTTTACAACTGTGAGGCAAAAAAAAAAAAAAAACATTAATCCGATTAAATGAAAAATTATCATATAAGCTTTGTGCTACAATATGATTAAAATGAAAAAACAACGTAAATAAAGCACAAATATAATACGTTGGTTTTTCACTTTAATCATTAGCCCGATTGTTTTGCTAGACCTCAGTGGAAACTGTGATTTAGATGCGCCTTTCACTTTAAACGATCTTAAGGATGCAATCAATAAAAACAGGAAAATTCCTGCAAAAGCATTAAAAAGTATTTAGCAGATAACCTGAATAAAATTCTTAATACGATTAACCATCTCTGAAACACCGGGGAGGTCCCAAATTCCTTCAAAAACGCTTGTATAGTTCCAATTCACAAAAAAGGGAAGAATAAAGAAGACATTAATTCGTACAGACCAATTTCACTCACCTCTACTCTCGCTAAAACTGTCGAACGCATGATCTTAACCAGACTGACAAACCATAGTATTCAACAGAATCTTTTCCCTTCCAATCAATACAGCTTTATACCATTTAGGGGCTGCGATGTGATTCTAGCAGAAATCCATCATGAACTGTTCCGAGCAAGAAATGAAGGTCGATTCACTTTCCTTGTCGCACTGGATCTCAAGGGCGCCTATGATGCAGTTTGGCATGACGGTCTAATATGGAAATTGCTACAAAAAGGAATACAGTCGACTCCCGCTACAACGCGATCCGACTTACGTGAAATGGCTATAACGCGATTTTTTCACCAGTAAAGAATTTTAGGATTAACGCATCAAAAAATTCCCATCGATTCCACTTGAATTAAAAATTTTATGGAAGGTCAAAGGTCAAAATAAACAAAAAAAATTAAAAAATCGGAAAAATTCACATAGAGCTGAAAATTGGCAGAGACACAAAATACACAATTATAAATGAAATATAAAAAATCCCCATCGATCCCACTTAATATAAACATTTTATGCACGGTCAAAGGTCAAAAAATATTTTTTTTTATTTTGCAAATATTTCAAAAACTTAACTGTTATTATAAAAAGCGCATATTAATTTGTAAATCATGCAATATGTTCAAAAGAAGTATTTATATGAAGTTCAACTCTTTCCGGTTCAAATTATGTGAAAATGGTGAAACAAGTACAACATTTTCCCTTATTTAACGGATATAAGATGCCTCTCAGTATCTATTATCCCTAATCAGATCCTTCAGGTGCAGCAGCGACAATTTCTCTGGCCTTTGCATACAAAGGTTGATCAAAAGTAACAAGTAATGCTTTGTATTCTCCAAAGCACAAAGTAAAGTAGTGTATATAGAATTGTAGTCATTTGCAGATTGGTGAATAAATGGTGAGAACAAAATTCTAGACATTGAAAAATCCATATTATTCTTTGTTAAACCTTCAATATAACCGTTCCAACCTAGTAGCGATAAATTATTCCATTTCCCATACAACCATAACAAATCTATTTTCCGGGGTAAGAAAGAAGTTGTATCACTTTCATAAGCAAAATTCTGAGCAGTTATTTTACTATATCCTACTACACCATTATTGTGGTACTCTTGTGTTGGCACATGAGCTTTTTCTGCAAAATCTTTTGATGAAATAATTTGTTTCATTCACGATAAAGGATCTTCTGCTAAAACTGAATTTCTAGGAGTAATAATTTGGGTTATGCCCATTATGTGTAAAGTGTTATGGCCATCTAAAGTGTGTACGTTAATATCAGCATTGTCTGCTGCGTATTTGTTTATAATTTAATTCACATGTTTATAATTTAATTTGGATCAAACGTTTAGATCCAAATCGTCGATGAAAAAAAACGGAGAGACCCAATTGTAATCTCGAGATGAAAGATCTAGGACGAACAGCAGCTATAATATAGTGGTTGACACTAGTACATATTAATTTGAAATGTTCCAATTTAGATCTTTTTCTTTTTAAGGTAATTTGCTCCAAAAAATAAGTCAATGACTCCGGAATGTCACTATTAATATTTTCAAACATTTGACTTGGCGGGGGATAATTGTTAGTGTCGCACACGACAGATTGAATATCTTCTTGAATAATTTCTGGCGCAGTCTTTGGTATCCTAAATCTTTCCTCTTTTGTTGTTGTTTTTTTATTTTCGTACCAAGCTTTGTTAAGTATATCGTGCTGTCTATTAAACAAATCATTGCTAAACTTCCACGTTTCTCGGTATAATCATTCTATTGCCATACTTTAACTTTAATCTGTTTTTGATTATTTTCTCATCTGGAATTTCAGTTTTACAAATATTTTTCAGTTTTTGCAGTGAAAACTGACAATCATTATTATTTTCAATATCAAATATTTCTGTCATCGCCATAGTAGCAGCGGGATTTTCAGGACGACTTGCTTTAAGACCTACAGAAGGCTTTTGAAATGAAGTGTAGCAACTAGAATGGTACTTCGCTTCAGCAGCAACTAAATCGTACTCATAGTGTATGCGTGCAATAAGCTTTTGCCACGCCATCTGAACGATATGTGCAACATTTAGAATATTATTTTTAAATTAAAGAGTAGAAACTTGACAAATTTTATGCCGTATATTCTGCTGTTTTTTCTCTTCAGTCTCTTCATTTGCTTCATCACCACAAAATAAGCAACAGTTTTTAAAACAAAATGTTGTCTCACCTGATCGGACACTAGTACGAGGTGGACTACTCAGGGACGTACTGGCCTCTATCTCTCGTTGTCTTTTAGCTGCCGCAATGCTGCACTTTCGGGTGTACATTTCGCGACACTGTACATGAACTGCCACCGACTGTTTTTCTTTCAAGTATTCAACAAACCCATCGTTCCTTGCACTACTTGAATCAATTAAAGATTTTAGTCCGCGTTCAACAGTAACAATTTCGCCTTCAGTCGAAGATTTACTGCAAATGAAGCAATCTTGCGACATCTTTGAAGAATTATTTGTTAAGGGTACGTATTCATATCAAAAATAGTATCAATAAAAACAACTTTTCACAACAAAGAATCACTCCCTATTAATAGGAGCACTTGTGCGACTGATTTTGCTCATACAAAGGAATCTAAGCGCGTCCAACTCTCCCCTGAATGTAATTTGATCTTTTCAGTTTGAAGGGGGTGTGTGAATCATAAGAGGGAATAGGCATAGCGGTCAAGTGTAGTTTCTCGAGGTCACTCGAAAGAAAGAAAAGGAGCTTCAGTACTTTTTCAAAGTTTCAAAAACAGCGATACCTTATGAATGTTATAATTTATTGGGGGAGGGGGGACACAAATATTGGGCTTTTTTAACACCTAGGGCAGATCCAGCTTCTGCTTTTGGAAGTACTCGTTAACTCGTTATCAGAAAGGGATCAAAGTAATTTTCGGGCACAAATAGGGGGTTTAAGGTCAACGAAATATGTCATCAAAATGCAGCTTTAATTTTGTCGCTTACAGGGGGGGGGGGGGCTGGGGGGTAAGACCACCAAGGCACAGCCTCTAAATCTCCGCTTGTATGTACATAAATGCATAGTTTTCAAACTTTTTATCCTCTATTTTTAAAACACTTACCGTTTAAGAGATATTTGTGAAAAATTGATTTTCTGAGCTTTGACCTTGAATAAAACGTTTAGCTCAACTGGAATTCGTTGGGAACGTTTGAAATTTCGTTTATAATGATGTCTCTAATTATTTCTATGGTAATTTCGTAGTCAAAGTGCAATATTTGGACAAAAATTGGGATTTTAGGGTGATTTTTTTAGAAATTTGAGTCCCTGAACTGCAGTTTTAGGCTTTATTTTATCGCTTTAGGGAGAGGGGGGTATGACCCCTTGACCCATCCACTGAATCTCCTCCTGTTTGTGCATAATTATCTAATTTTCAATCTTTGTATCCCCTATTTTTACAATAACACTTACCGTTTAAGAGATATTTGCGAAAAATCGGTTTTTGACCTTTGACCTTGAATAAAAGTTTTAGCTCCACCGGTATCGATGGGGACTTCTGACACTTCACTTTAGTGTTGTCCTTAACTATATTTGTGTTAATTTCATAGTCAAAGTACCAAATTTGGGTACAAATAAGGGGTCTAAGGGGATTTTTTTTAAAAATATGTCTCCAATGCCATTTTAAGCTATATTTAGTAGTTTTAGGGTGGAGGGTATGACCCCCATGACCCATCCTCGGAATCCCCACTTGTTTGTACACAATTGCATACCTTTCAAACTTTGTAACCTCCATTTTTTCGGTAACAATCATCGTTTAAGAGATATATATGAAAAATTGATTTTTTGACCTTTGACCTTGAATAAACTTTTTAGCTCCACCCGGATCGGTGAGGACTTTTTGACATTTCATGTATAATGATGTTCTGTATAATGATGTTATAAGGTCTATACCAATTTTCAGCTTTATGGGAATTTTTCCGAACTTTCGCTTTTTTTTTGGTCTATTTTGACCGGGCTATTAGCTATTTCCTCGTTTGGTTGGAACAAAAAACTATGTAATTTTTTCAACTCTTTTGAGGTACCAACAAAATTAGGGGCATTATCAGAAAAGATTTTCGCACTTTTACCACGACGCGAGAAAAACCGTTTTAAAGTAGCAATAAATGCTTCCGACGATAAATCTGTCACTATCTCCAAATGAATAGCACGAGTAGTTAAACAAACGAAAACAGCTACATAAATTTTATTTAGAGTTCATTTACGCTGGTTTTTAAATCTTACGATAAAAGGACCGCAATAGTCAACTCCAGTACAATAAAGTGGAAACGTTTCTGTTACTCGTTCTTTGGGCAAGTTGCCCATAATCTGGTTGCTAAAACTGGCTTATTTTTAAAACAAGTAACACATTTACGCACTGCAAGTCTACACTGATTTCTACCACTAATTGGCCAAAATAGCTGCCTTATAAGGTGAAGCAAGGAATTGGGCACTGCATGTAAGAATTTTTTGTGAAAATATTCGATTATCCAAATTGTGAATTTATGATCCTTTGATAAAATAGTAGGATGTTTAGCACTAAGACTCAGTTCAGCATTAGTTAGCCGACCTCCTACTCGCAAGACTCCGTTCTTGTCCAAAAAGGGTTAATATATTTTAACTTACTTTGATTCGAAATGTTTTTACCCTGTGTTACGCTTGTCACCTCTGTTGCGAATTCTAGCGCTTGAACATGTTTTACCAAAATATCACTAGCACGGTTAAGTTCATCACTACTAATGAATTCAGCATGAAGAGGTTTTCTTTGAAATTTACAGATGAACCTAAAAACAAAACTTAAAAAATACGAATTAGTTTCACATAATTATTAGAAATTTTAAAGAAATTATCGAAAAAGTCATTAGGCACAGTAAATTGGACATAATTGTTCACAGTTGGTTTGCACTAATGTGTATATGCAGGGTCAGTGTTCGAATAGTCGAAGTGGCTTTGAAATTTTGTGTCACAGTGTAGAAACTCTGGACCAGACCACCAGAGTCAACTTTGTACAAGTTCATTCACAGAGAGTCCTCTAGACAATGGGTCATTTGGATTGTCCTCTGAGCGTACGTGACGCCATTCGAACTTGCTTGTCAAATCCGTTATCTGGACAACTCTATTGGCTACAAAGCATTTCAAGCGATGAGGCGGTGTTCGGATCCATGATATCACAATAGTTGAATCGGAGTACAAGTACACTGCATCAATATGAAGTTGCATTGCATCTAGAACTTTACTTGATAGCTTTGACAGTAACACAGCTCCTAACAGTTCTAAACGCGGAAGGGAAAACTCGCTTTACTGGTGCTACTCTAGATTTGCTGCATAACAAAATCACACTGATGTTACCGAAACTATCTTTCGCACGGACGTAAATACAAGCTCCATAAGCGTACTCTGAAGAATCCGAAAACCCATGAATTTCCAAATGTGTACTTTCCTTTGGGACGACACAGCGCGGAATGTTCAACTTGTCGATATTGTTCAAATCCTGAGTGAATTCTTGAAATGCAATTCTTTCGCTGGTGGGGACTTCTGAATCCCAAGGTAATCCTAGCAACCGTAATTTATGAATGATGAATTTAGCCTTTACTACAAGAGGACCAACCAGACCCAATGGGTCGGCAAGTTAGCAATTATAGATAACATTGTTATTTTTGTCAAAGTGATTGGAAATCTTTAATGCTCAAAGAAAGTGAAAATTATCCTTCCTAGGATTCCATGACAAACCCAATGTCTTTACGGATGTGCTTTCATCTTTTCCAAAAACATATTCTTGATCATCAATCGATGCATGCGAAAGTAGCTCACGATTGTTAGAGCTCCATTTGTACAAGTGCATTGCACCGGCTTTCAACATACCTATAAGTTGCTGCTGAATTTCTAAAGCAGTGTCTATGTCCGCTGCACCGCTAAGTACATCGTCAACGTAAAAGTCATTTTTTACTATTGGTGATGCTAAAGGATATTTATCCCTTTCATCTTCTGCTAGTTGTAGAAGAGTTCGAGTGGCTAGAAATGGCGCGCAAGATGTTCCGTATGTTACGGTTGTCAAACGAAAGGTTTTGATCGTATCCTCATTTAGTTCTTTCCAAACTATTCTGAGTAGATCTTGTTGCGATGGATGTACTTTGATCTGTCTATACATCTTCTGTACATCGGCTGTAAAAGCAATGATGTGCTTGCGAAATCATAGTAGAGTAGACCAAAGGGGATCTTGAACAGTTCCACCTTTCAATAAGATATCATTTAAAGATACTCCATTCGAAGTTTTAGCAGACGCATTAAATACTACCCTCAATTTAGTTGTACTTTTTTCAGGTCGGAATACTCCTTGATGAAGAATGTAATAATGAGGATTTGGTAGAGCATTTTCCTTTACTTCCTCCATATGTCCTAGGTGTTTATATTCTGCGAGAAAATCGTGATACAGTTCTTTGACTGCAGGGTTCCTCTCTACTCGAATAATGGATCTCTGCAGCCTTTTAACAGCCAGATCTTTAGATAAACCTAGATCCACCCTATCTTGCATCATGGGCATGCATACATCATAGCGATCGTTACTATCTCTAGTGTAAGTAGCATTAAAATGTTCCATAGAGCATTTCAATTCATCGCTCATGGGCACTTTTTCCGGCAAAGCTTCGACTCCCCAAAAATACCTCAATGTTTTGTCTAGTTGTGTGTCATCGACAGCTAAGTGACATACAGTGTTGCATGTTGTGTCACTTGGAACACTACCAGTGACTAAATATCCGAAATATGTATTTTGAAGCAAGATTTGACTGTTAATTCTAATTTGAGTCGGTTTTAAAATTTCGAAGAAAGTTTTCGCTCCTAGCAAAATATCTACTTTAGATGGTTCAAAAAATCTATAGTCTGCAAGTTCGATACCCGATGGTAAATGTATGTTGCGAACATCTATTTTTTGAGCAGGTGTTAAATCAGTAATCTTTGGAACGACTAAGAATTCAATTTCTGTTATAAATTCTTCATCCTTATTGGAAATCACTGCATTTACCCGTTACCCAACAGTTATTAACAAACCATTTAATCCGCCAACTGGAATATTATATCTTTTTAAACCAAGATAAGAAGCGCACTCATTAGTCATAAATCCAGATTGACTTGCTGAGTCTAAAATCGCTCTCATTTCCCTGTATCGGCCATGGATATCTTGAACATAAATAATGGCTGTGCTGAGAAGAACGAATGTTTTTTCTGCTTGCGAAATGAAGTTATGAATAACTTCCTCGTTACTTTTATTTACGAGGAGTGTAGCATCTCCAGACGAAACGGATGGCGACGCTTGATGGGGGAAAGCAGGGGCTGAGAGATTTAAGCTATCGGAATTATTTGTAAGTGGCGTATGACGAATGTGTTTTGAAAAAGATCTCACATCCGGTTTATGCAAAAGAGAATGGTGCTTCTGCTGACATTCATTACATCTTGATTTAGAACTGCAATCAATTAATTTATGAGATGAATTTAAGCAATTCAGGCAAAGATTTTTCGATTTACAAAAGTCAAACCTTTCACACACTTTCATTTTCAAAAGTGATTGGCATTTATACAAAGAATGATTTGAATCACAAAGTATACAATATTGAGAAGCAGAGTGAATAAAAAATGATTTAGATTTGTAGGAAGGGTATACATTTTTTCCATAATTTTTCGAGGCGTTCGATACCATGGGTTTTGCATCACAACAAATAGCATTCAAATTTTTCCAGCACTTGATACCGTTTTTCTAAGAAAGTCACAAAACTATCCCAAGTAGGCACTTCGTGAGAATCTACAGATAATTGAAACTGCCTGTGTGTTTCTGTATCTAACTTTGAGCAAATTAAATGCATTGTTACAAATTCTGGTAAATAGTAATTATTGTAGTAACGTAACCTGTAAATAGTGTCCTGTAATGAATATACAGCCCCTATACATTCGATTGAAGTATATGGTCCCCCTATTTTTTCATTGATAAGATTCGTGAATGAATAAAAAGAAGAAATAAAATAACGGTCTGCGATTTTCGAGAAGCATTTAGAATCTTGTGGAATATTTGAGAGTTCTCTTTCGGTGTGTATAAAAAGCGTTATGCATGATAAAGAGTTCAGTTTCGATTGAGAATTTGAACTGAGAGTGTATTAGCTCTGTTTATTGCGAGGCATTTCGCCGTGTTGTTTTTCGTATTTGGAAGTAAATACGTGTGTGTAACCGTTGAGTTTACGGTGTTGTGTGATATTTGCTTAATTGCTGATGATTAATTTAGCAGTTGTTGACGCTAGTGTAAATAAATTTCCTGTATTTTTAATCAAGAACTGTGTCGTCCTTTCAAGAAAGTTGGAAGCCGCACCGGATCCGTTACAATTGGCGCCCAACGTGGGGCTACTTCAGGACTTTCTTGGAGTAAGTGTGACTTTGGACATTTTTTCATAAAAACTTTTTGAATTTGGACTTTATTTTTGTGATGATTACTCGCGCAATGGATGAACAATTAAAACAACTTCTTGACGCAATCAACTCTGCGAAGAGTGATATGGCGGCTAATCAAGAACAATTAAAAAATGATATGGCGGCTAATCAAGAACAATTGAAAAATAAATTGGCGACTAACCAGAAACAGTTAAATAGTGATTTAACTGCTAAAATTACTACAAGTCAAGATGAAATAAAAAGGGACCTAACGTCGATGAAAACCATGATGGAGAATCAACTAACCGCCATGGGAGATAAAGTTGATGCTCTGGAAGAAAATTTTGATACTGTGGAAGAGCGCATCGCCAATGTGGAAAATAAGTTGAAGAAGAAGACAAGAAATGTACTTCATTTAAGGAAGAAATAATTAAGGACATGGAAAGGAGATTGGCGACCGTGGAAAGCAGCTCTGTACAGTTTGGCGCTCCTACATCGGTTGCTCGACCGTCCATTAAACTTGCCACATTCGATGGGAAAACTTCGTGGCAGGTTTACAAAACTCAATTCATGATAGTGGCGGAAGCGAACGGATGGGACTCTGCTACCAAGGCCTGCCATTTTGCAGCATCCCTGAGAGGTGACGCAGCGGACATTCTTCAGACCCTTCCGGACGGCCAGCGCCTGGATTTCGTAGCCCAAACATCTGCGTTGGAGCATCGCTTCCTGAGAAGTGCCAGAAAGATTTCAGCCGACTCCAGTTGAAGTCCCGTTTCCAGAAAACCGGGGAAACCCTGCGAGAGCTTGCGGCGGACATCGAGAGGCTGTCTCATCTTGCTTTTTGCGACTGCCCTGCGGATGTTCGAGACAACCTGGCACTCAACTACTACATCAACGGGGTTCGAGATCCGGAAATCCAGAAAGCTCTACGGATGGCGGATGTCAAAGACCTGAATTCTGCTGTTGTGTATGCGATGAAGTTGGAGGCCGCCCAGCAAGCAATCCGTGTGGATCGCCATCCCATCCGGACTCTGGAAGCTGATGAGCCTGATTCCAGGTCGCCCCATCTCGCTGAACTTGAGAGACAACTCGGTGACTTGGCAAAACATCTGAACAGCATAACAGCCCAAAAGAAACAAGAGCAAAAGTGCTGGAAATGCGGTAGTGAAGGGCACCTGCGTAGGAGTTGTCCGGCTCGCCAAGCTACGTGAGGGAAAGAAATCACCTCCACCAGAGCTCTACAGATTTCCTCTACTAGTAGTGGCAGTGATGGACTTTTCATTTACGCACATGTAAATGGGAATCCTTGTAAACTGATTTTCGACACTGAAGCCAATGTGACAATCGTTAGGACAGATGTGGCTCGTGAATTTGGATTGAAACTGTTGTGGACATCGCCACGCGTAAGTCTCCAGATTGTGACAGGTGACAAAATTGAGATTGAGGGTAAAGTGGACTTGGAAATAGTGTTTGGAAATGCCATTTACCATCATACCGCATTCGTTGCTGCTATCACAGACCCCTTCATTCTCGGATTGGACTTTTTAAAGAAGTATGACTTCAACCTCGACTTCAAGACTAATGAGCTGCACTCGATGAGAGAAGACATAGCCGTTTTCCCCGCAGAAAAGTGATGTAAAATCCGCTCATCAAATAATAGCCCAAACAGATTTATCGATTCCTTCAAGGTCAGAATCATTAATACCTGGCTCCATTGAAGAAAGCAATAGTTTTCGATTTGGACTCATTGAATACCCCAACTTAAGCAATAACCTAAAAGGAGTGCTGGTAGCATCTACGCTTGTGGACCTTTCTAAGGATGTAATTCCTGTGAGAGTCGCCAACGTGAGTGAAAGGCCAAGGGATATCCGGAAAGGTGAAGTGTTAGCAACGTGTACTCCAGTAAACTGCATCATTAGAAGAATCAATTCCCCCGAGACTGTGTCTTCTGAGTCCTTGACATCGAAGTTAATTGGGAGTGCATTTTTATCGAAAGATCAAAGAACTGCTGCGGAGCAATTGGTGGACAACTTCAAGCATATGTTTTCATCTACATCGGAGGATGTTGGCCGTACGAATTTAACGCAGCATAGGATCTACACTGGAGAACACCCCCCTATTAAACAGCATCCAAGACGACTACCGTTCGCCAAGAAGGAAGAGGTTGAGACCCTCCTGAAAGAGATTCCGGAGAATGATGTCATCGAACCCTCGTCCAGTCCTTGGGCCTCTCCCATCGTCGTGGTCCGAAAGAAAGATGGCTCCACTAGATTTTGTGTCGATTACCGACGGCTGAATGAAATCACCGAGAAATACAGTTACCCTCTTCCACGGATAGACGACACCTTGGACACTCTTTCCGGACACAAGTGGTTTTCGACCCTGGACTCGAAGAGCGGCTACTGGCAAGTTGAGATACACCCTGATGACCGAGAGAAGACAGCGTTTACAAGTGGACAAGGCTTATGGCAGTTTAAAGCGATGCCCTTCGGCCTCTGCAATGCACCAGCTACGTTCGAGCGTCTTATGGAGACAGTGTTAAGAAGACTTTCCTACGAATCCTGTCTGGTCTACTTAGACGATATCATCATCGTGGGACGCAGTTTCGAAGAACATCTGGCAAATCTTAGGAAGGTGCTGCAAAAGCTTAAGGAAGCCAATCTGAAGTTAAGCCCGTCCAAATGTAATTTTTTCCGCCGGGAATTGAACTACCTTGGTCACATCATCTCTTCTGAGGGTGTACAAACCGATCCAGAAAAGGTATCTGCGGTCAAGAGTTGGAGTCGTCCCGAAAACATCCATCAGCTGCGAAGTTTCCTGGGGCTCTGCACGTACTACAGGAAGTTTGTGAAGGGTTTTTCCAACATTGCACGAACTTTGCATAAGCTGACGGAGAGCAAGCAAAAGTTTGAATGGTCCAAAGAATGCGAAGATGCATTTCCACGACTTAAGGAGGCTTTAACATCAACGCCTATTCTCTCATATCCTCAGCCTGAAAAATCCTTCATCCTGGACACTGATGCGAGCAACGAGGGCATCGGAGCTGTTTTATCCCAAGAAATTGACGGCAATGAACATGTCATCGCTTACTGGAGCAAATGCTTATCAAAGTCGGAGCGAAATTACTGCGTCACCAGAAAGGAGTTACTGGCCATAGTGAAAGCTGTAGAACACTTCCATCATTACCTCTACGGCCAAAAATTTCTGCTTCGGACAGATCATGCCTCGTTAACTTGGCTTTTGAACTTCAAAAATCCGGAAGGCCAGATAGCCAGGTGGATACAGCGACTCCAGGAATATGACATGGAGATCAAGCATCGAAAAGGGTTTTCTCACGGTAATGCAGACGCTTTATCAAGGAGACCCTGTCCTGAGAACTGCCACTATTGTTTCCGAATCGAGAAACAGTATGGAACGACTAGCCCTACTGCCTATCAGATGACAGTGACTCCAACATCACCAGAACCTGATCCATGGAGTGACGACCAAGTTCGAAAAGATCAACTTGAAGACCCCGACATAAAACCAATTTTGGAGTTCATGGAGAGTGACAGTCGGCGACCTAGCTGGCAGGATGTTTCCATCTTCAGTCCTGCAACAAAAAGATACTGGACTTTATGGAACTCACTCCATTTACGGAACGGCGTACTGGGAATCTGGAAAATGGGAATCTGATGACGGCAAAACATCTAGGTGGCAGTTACTACCTCCCCGATGAAGGATTTCAGATGTTCTGAAAGAAATACATAGTAGTGCGACTGGAGGACACTTTGGTGTCTTGAAAACCCTCAATAAAGTTCGGGAGCGCTTCTTTTGGAGCAAGGCGAAGGATGACGTGGAGAAGTGGTGCCATTCTTGTGACGCCTGTGCTGCTCGTAAAGGACCGAAGAAAAGGAGCAGAGGGAAGCTACATCTGTACAGCGTTGGAGCTCCTTTCGAACGAATTGGGATCGATATCCTAGGTCCTCTACCAAGAACTGCTGATGGGAACAAATACATTCTTGTTTCCATCGACCATTTCACCAAATGGCCCGAAGCATATCCGATTCCAGATCAAGAGGCTACCACCGTAGCAGAGACTCTAGTCCAACATTGGATCTCGAGATATGGAACACCTTTGCAGATTCATTCCGATCAAGGGAGGAATTTCATCTCTGCTGGGTTTAAGGGTCTATGTCAAATTCTCGGAATTGAGAAAACTAGGAAAACACCACTACACCAACAATCGGACGACATGGTGGATAGATTTAACCGCACAATCCTGAATAATCTCTCGCTTATGATCTCCAGAAATCAACAGGATTGGGACAAGAAGCTACCTTTGTTCCTGCTGGCCTACCGCAGTGCTTTCCACGAGACTACCGGATATGCCCCATCTCAGATGCTCTTCGGACGAGAGCTTCGGCTACCTTGTGATCTCGTCTTCGGTGGTCCTTCGGATGCGCCTGCATCGCCTGAGGAGTACATCCAGGATCTCCAGGCCCGGTGGAAGACGTTCATAACTTCGCACGAGAGCGAATCAACATCGCGGCGGAGAAGATGAAGACCCGATACGACACAAGGTCTACTGGACATGAATTCAACGAAGGCGATAAGGTTTGGTTATGGAATCCCATCCGACAGAAAGGTCTTTCACCCAAATTGCAGTCGCATTGGGATGGACCCTAAAAAGTCCTTAACCGACTGAATGACGTCGTAGTGAGGATCCAAAAATCACCTAATTCAAAACCTAGGATTGTACATTATGATCGGTTAACCCCATACTATGGCCATAGTTCATGAGTATTACGTAAACAACCATGTTTGATAACATAAAAGTTGTAGATAATTTTTTTGCTTTTAATGTTTAGTAATATTTCTTGTTATTATTGTGTTTTCTGTGTATTATTGGTTATTATTTAATGTGTGCATTTGTGAACTTGCGAGCAAAGTTTGGCACCCTTTCTGTGGATTATACTGGTCGGGACGTGCAGTCCTTAGGAAGGGGGCAATGTTACAAATTCTGTAAATAGTAATTATTGTAGTAACGTAACCTGTAAATAGTTTCCTGTAATGAATATACAGCCTCTATACATTCGATTGAAGTATATGTACCCCCTATTTTTTCATTGATAAGATTCGTGAATGAATAAAAAGAAGAAATAAAATAACGGTCTGCGATTTTCGAGAAGCATTTAGAATCTTGTGGAATATTTGAGAGTTCTCTTTCGGTGTGTATAAAAAGTGTCCCGCATGATAAAACGTCAGTTTCGATTGAGAATTTGTACTGAGAGTGTATTAGCTCTGTTTATTGCGAGACATTTCGCTGTGTTGTCTTTCGTATTTGGAAGTAAATACATGTGCAACCGTTGAGTTTACGGTGTTGTGTGATATTCGCTTAATTACTGATGATTAATTTAGCAGTTGTTGACGCTCTTTCCTGTACATAGTGTAAATAAATTTCCTGTATTTTTAATCAAGAACTGTGTCGTCCTTTCAAGAAAGTTGGAAGCCGCACCGGATCCGTTACAGTATCAACAAAATATCAACAAAGTTGTTGCGTTCAAATTTTAACACACTTAAAGCGCGAATATTTTTCTGCAAATTATCAATAAGAATTCGAAGCTCTGTAGGATTCTCTTTATTTATTGTTTTGTAATTAATAATACTTTGTACATGGCTATCAACAATTAACTTTGTGTTTTCATAGCGAAGCGTAAGAGCTTTAAACAACGAATCGTAATTATCAGTCGGCGACTGTACTTGTTTTGCAGCGCCTTTCAAAGACGCATTCAAATAGTAAAACTTTTGAGAGTCAAATAAGTTCGGATTACTTTCAATTAAATTCTGAAATTGCTGTTTAAATGAGCTCCAGTTACTTAATTGACCATCAAAATAGGGTAATGGAATTTCAGGTAAACGAATATTTTTACTATTTTCAACTGCAACATTAGATTTATCATCTTCAATAGATTTGTAAAGACAGAGTTTCGCACTCACCTGAAATTCTTGAATATTTCCATCCAGTTTTGCTAATGAATTTTCTATTTTCTCAAATTCTTCGTCATCTTCTGTATCATAGTAATTCTGTTTTAAAGTTTCGAAACGACTTTTTATGTCTTCTAAAGAGTCCAAAGCAGCACGAAGTTCGCTTTCTGTGAGAGTTTCTAAAGTTTTTGCCGAAAGTTTGGCTAGTTAGGCACAAATGCTGTTACTTTTTCGATTTAAACTTTTGATGGTAGGCATTGTTCGTACTATCTCCGGCTCTACCGGTCCAAAAATGTAAGGCGACAGAGAAATGTTTTTTTTTTTTTTTCAAAGAAACAAGATCAACGATGAAACATATTTATTGCTAACTATCAACTATGCATTGGGGATATTCCCGCAATTTGTGCGCAAGAGCACATCAACTCCAAACCGAAACCAACATCATAGCGAAGAGGACGGATACAAAGTGTTCTATAGCAACACTTTGGGAGTATTGGTCCGCGTAAATGGCACCCTTACTGTAGATCCTCCTCCCCCCTCCCCCGATTGTGTGCGTTTTTGAATTCAGTTGTGTAACTCTTTTTTTTTTTTGATTTATGATTTACGTTTTGGACATTTTTCACATTGCATGAATTCAGTACTGGAAATGATTGAAACTTGTAATTACAGCATTTGATCATATTTCAGAGTTTTCAACATAGTTAAGAAGTGCTCATTGCTTTAATTCATCTGATCGTGCTCTAACTCAGTGTTTTTCAACCTCATTTGACCCACGGGTCGGTAAAAGCAAATTAAAAACATTGCAGACCTGTGAAATTTTTATCCTTTTCTTAAAAATAAATAAAATAAATAATAATAATTATAATAACACTCGGGCCGTTAAAAACTTGTGAAAAAAATTCTGCGTACCGATGAGTTTTTTTTTTTTTTTTTTTTTTTTTACAAAGTAATATTAAAAATGAATAAAACAATAAATATCTACCCACTTTACTCGGTATCAAAGAGGGTTAACAAATATATTTAAAGTTAAAGACGAGTAACTATTTCAATAATCATAGTTAAGTTAATAATTATTTGTGAGAAATAATCGCACCGACCGAAAGTAAAGTGTAGAGGTACTTATGAATTATTTACATGAAGAGCCAAAAATATTCCGGGATATTAAAGTTACGGAAAAACAAAATCGTTTCTCGAACGTTCAAAATTTCAATCAAGAGTAACAGTAAAATGAAATGCACATCAAATTTTTCGACAGTTTAAAAACCTAAAGAAATTCCTAACGCTATCGAAATATTAACCGCTAACAGGAAATGATTCAAACACTTGAATGAAAAAGCAAAAAAAAAAAAAAAAACAGCTAGACGGAGAGAGAGATTTCTTTTTTATTGTTTGCGTTTGCTGTTTTGTAGTAATCTACGAAGCACAAGAATCATTTTTATTTAGGTTCTCACTTGTTGATTATTGATAATCTTATTGCGGTTATTATTTTGGTGATTAAATGTTGCTTATCGAGTACTCAAGAAAACAATGATAGATACATTTAGTAGCGTTTTGAATGATGGAAATTTCACGACAGTAACGGGTCATTCCATACAGATTCAACGGATGAGTGCGCTCGACCATTTTTAATTTTTTTGGAACTCATATCCCAAAAAGATGCATATGAATGATGTTTAAAACCACTCTTATTTTTTCCCTAACTTTATCGCTTGATTTTTTTAGAGGTCATCAAAAGTCATTTTCGTAGTCAAAAATGGGACTTTTAGACCTTTGCATTTTGGCCCAAATCTAATTGAATAACAACCATGGCAGATCATTTTCATTTTGATGTTAAAGTACATTAGATAATAGTCTCACACACTGAGTTATGTAGCTGTAACTTAATAATTAAAGTAATGGCAGCAGGCCAAAGTTCAAGGTCAAATGTAAAATTTTTACTCATTTCAAAGGGTCATAACTCGCTTAGGGGATAAAAACACAAAGTGAAATATGGCAAAAACTAATCCCTGGAGTTTACACTAATGAGAAAATATAGCTGTAATTGTGTGTTTGTTTACCCTTTATAAATTACAGCCCCTCAAAGATCAGAAAATTGAGAAAAATGACATTTTTAGACCCCTGTAAACCGAAAGGGGATGGAATTAAAAATAAAATTTCTTGGCCAATTGAATATTCCATTCATGTATTATGCATGTTATATATATTGTTTTGTGTATTTGGTTTTTAAAAAAGATAGAGGTCTTTGAAAATGAGCAATTTTGCTAGTTAACTCACACTCTAAAACAGAAATAAAAAGGTCAAAACTTCATTGCACTTTCTTGAATTACATATAGTGTGCTCTATGTAATATATTATACTGGAAAAAGACATTTTAAGTATGAAAATAATTATTTTATTTTGATTACTTAGAAATATTTGGACATAAATGAGTAGTTCATACATGATTGACAGCTTAAGTAGTTAATTTATAGACTATCTACACACACAAATATTCAATACATTCAAACATACGCTCTGTACATTAACTTATGTAACTTGCCTAAACACGTGTAAAAGCATTATCTACATAGTTGAAAGGGAAAAAAAGGTGCCTTTTTCATTTCTTGCTTCAGTGTAGTTTCAAGAAAAGGGACTTACACAGTAGTACTATAGTTCTGGTGGTGACACAGCATGTGGCGTACTGAAATACTTTACTCAAATACACAACAAAAATAGAAAGAACTTTCTTAATTTATGTAATCGCGAAGCGGATGTCAACTTGAGAGCTGAATGGCATTTCTATGCAATATCACACGGTAATGAACATTGTAACAAAATCAGAAGAACCGTGAAAAGAATTGACACTACTAAGACAGCTTGCAAAGAACTACTAGAAGTCACATTTTAATTCCAGAAATGTATACCTTCTAAATTTTTGTTACTAAACATTGCATGTATCCTTGTGAGCATTCAGTATATTAAACTAGCTGAAAAAATGCTGCAAGAAAGGTTTGACTCTGCAAATAAAATTCCCAATACAACATTTAATCACTGCTTTATGCCACCGTATTTAAATATTATCACTGTAAAATTATTGTCCCGTAGCAATAGGTATGAAGAAAAGTGTGTTACTAAAAAGACTCTCAAAAGAAAATGCCCATTATTGTCAAAAAAAGTTATTACATAGCTTGTGTTGATCACTAAATTTAGAACCCCTGTCATTGCCTTCCTCCTTGTACATTTTCAAAGTATCAAATTATGAATGTGCCTTGGCAAAGCATTCCAAAACGCCACATACTCGAGTCACCATTACCACTTACTAGGTGATTACTAGGTAAGTTCATTTTTTCAAAACTACACTCAAACGAGAAATAAAAAACGCACTTTTTAAAATTTAAATTTTGTATATATAATGTTTTTGCATATGTTTAAGGCAATTAGATATGTTAATGTACAGAGCATATGTTGGTGTGTATTGAAAATTTGTGTATGTAGATAGTCTATAAGTTAACTACTTAAGCTGTCAATCAAGTATGAAAAGTATGAACTACTCATTCAAATCCAAATATTTCTAAGTTATCAAATTAAAAAAGTTTTTTTTTTATCCTTAAAATATGTTTTTTCAGTATAATATATTATATACGCCATTTAAGAAAGTGCAATGAAGTTTTCACACTTTTTATTTCTGTTTTAGTGCGTAAATTAACTAGCAAAATTGCTCAATTTCAAAGACCTGTATCTTTTTTACAAACCAAATACACAAAACAATATATATAACATGTATAGTACTCGAATGGAATATTCAATTGACTAATAAATTTTATATTTAATTCCATCCCCTTTTGGTTTACAGGGGTCCAAAAATGTCATTTTTTGTCATTTTTCTGATCTTTGAGGGGCGGGAACGAATAAAGGGTAAGCAAACACACAGCAACAGTTACATATTCTTATTAGCATGGTTTAAGTGATTACTTTTTGCCGTATTTCATTTTGTGTTTCCGTCCCTTACGCGAGATATCCCCCTTTGAAATGAGTAAAAATTTTACATTTGACCTTGAACTTTAACCTGTTGAAATTATTTTATATATTAAGTTACAGCCACGTAACTCAGCATGTAAGACTATCATCTTATGCACTTTAACATCAAAGCGCAAAATTAACTGCCATAAATGTAATTCAAATAGATTTTGGGCAAAATGCAAAGGTCTAAAACTCCCATTTTTTACTGCGAAAATCACTTTTGATGACCTCTAAAAAAATCAAGGGTTAAGGTTAGAGAAAAAATAAAAGTGGTTTTAAACATCATTCATATGCATCTTTTTGGGTTATGAGTTTCAAAAAAATTAAAAATGGTCGAGCACACTCATCCGTTGAATCTGTATGGAATGACCCTAACGATAAACTGAAACTAAACAACAACTAACGGTACTACGGTACCGTAACAAACTAACGGTAACTGAAAAGCAGTAAACATACTTTTAACTATGTTTGAAAGCCCTAAAAGCTACAAAGTGATCAAAAGCTGTACTTACTTGTTATTTTAAAGAATTATCTCAGAAAAGTTGAGATTTAAGCAAATAGTGTACTTTATTCAATGTGAAAGACATAGAAGGCCACGCATAGATGCAACCTATCATTCGACCGCCATACTGAAGTGGTTGAATGGTGAATGTATGCCGGAAGCGCATGCGCCAGCGAGTCATTTAGCAATTTCTTGTTGTTTTGGCACCCCTGTCTGCGATTGTCTGCTGTTTTCGCACCCCTGCTCTATTTCCTGGCCATCATGGCACCCTTGGACACCATGCTTTCACCTTAGGGGGAATATATTCACTAGTCTGGAACCCCTGGTTATAACAGTGAACACACTTAATGATGTTCAAAATTCACTAAACAAAGTTTATTCTTGGTGTAAAACTTGGAACATGACGATTGTGCCGGAGAAATATGTGGCAGTGAATTTTTCAAGTAAAAGAAAGAAGACAGATCGAAATTTATCTATAAACCATGATACCATCGAATGGAAGGAAAATATCAGAATATTAGGCATTTATTTTAATAATAACCTCACCTTCAAATCACACATAAATTTTTTATCCAAAAAAGTTTTTAAATGTACCAACATTCTAAAAGTTGTTGCCTAGAACAGATGGGGAGCAAGAGCAAAAGATCTTCTAAACATTGCGAACGGTTGCATCAAGAGCAAGATTAATTTTGGCAGTCACATCTACTTATCTTCTTCCCAGACAAATAAGAATAAAATTGAAATAAGGTACCATGCTGCTCTACAAATAGATACTGGTCTTCCAAAATTCACCCATATCCTTATCCTGCTTAGAGAAGCAAACGAGACTTCCTGTAGCCTAACACATGATCTTATATCTGAGATTTTTTTTATCAGACAAGTCGCCTTGGGCAAACTCTCGCCAATCAGGAAAATGCTTCTCTCTTGTGAGATTAAAAAAATCCCTTCCATATTAGAAAAAACTCCTTTAGGAATTCGGAACAAAAATTTATTGATCTACTTAAACATCTACCCCAGCCAATGAATCCCAATTTGTGTACCTTCAAATATTAATCCAAACAGAACTAAAATTCCCCTCAAGTCTCTTCTTTTCCAAAAAGAAGATATTCCATGGGAACTAATTAGCAAAGCTTTCGATGACTACAGTGCCACCCACTGGAGAGACTGCCATATTATTGCAACTGATGCATCCAAAACTCAATACTTTACAGCAATAGGGGTCCACAATTCGAGTTCAAACGAAAATATAAAGGGGAAAATATCAAACATGAACTCCATCTTCACAGCTGAAGGGCTCGCACTTTGGCTCGCCGTTAGTCGATTCGGAAACACAGGACCAAATATAGTTTTCCTTTCCGACAGTCTGTCAGTCCTCTCTGCACTCGAAGGAGCGAACAATAAACCTCCCCATATCATCACGATGATTACGAAAAATATTGCCAATCACACTTCTAACGGTCATGTACTCGAATTTGCTCCGACCCCTGCTCACGTGGGTATCAAATCAAATGAAACAGCAGACAGATTGGCTAGCATGGGACACGGGGAAAATACCCATTCTCCATTGGATTGCCCCTGAAGACATTATACAAAATCTGAAACAAAAGTACAGAGATAAAACTACAGCCTCCTGGAACAGATCTAAATACTCTACCGGATACAGTCACTTTAATGGTCCAAGTAAGAGCAAACACAATTTAACAAAAAGCGATACGAAGATGTCTTGCTATCAAGAGCTCAGACCCGTACCACTCTCACTCAGTTCAACCTGCACCGCATCAAACATAGTAAACTCCCCTCTGTGCTCAACTTGCAAAACTCCTGACACAGTGGATCATACCATCCTTGTCTGCAATAAGTTTAATAAGGAAAGAGACAGAATTCGTGCCTGTATGTGATGTGTCCCCTTGTCCTTTTCTCTTGTTTTCTCGGCCGTTCATGTTTCTCGCCGCTTGATGTCTCTTCAGGCTTTCCCCTGGTTGGGGTTGAGCTTTTGCTTTTTACTTTCTATTTTCCTTACCCTCTGCTCTCAGCCTCTCGTTCTTAAATGTTTTGTCGTATTATCTGTTTGCTAAGGCCTGTCCCTCCATTTGTGTTTCTAGTTGAAACGGGACAGTTTATTGGAGTAATGGAGGTGAAGCCACTAGGTTTTTTACTTCCTTTTACAAAAAAGGAAGTATTGTATTCGCGAAAAAAATTTCACCCAAAAATTGGCCTTAATTTCCATTTTGCTCACCCCCAAATGAATGTTGATTTTTTTTCAACTTGACCACACGTGGATATGTGCCTAGGAACGTACAGACACCCGAAGTATACATTTTGACGATCGCCGAGTTAATTACAACAAGTTTTCTCGTGACGTCTGTATGTACGTATGTATGTATGTATGTCGCATAACTCAAGAACGGAATGTCCTAGACAGTTGAAATTTGGCACGTAGACTCCTAGTGGGGTCGCGTTGAGCACCTTTTTTTTGGTTGCATTCGTATGCTCCAAAGGGAGTCTTTTGCCCCTTTATGGGGGGAAATCATTGTTAATTTCGATGTAAACTCACGTGGTGTTATAATTTGGCGGACACTTGGCGATATATCGCCAGTCTCTTTTCGCCAAGTTTTGTAGCCAAAGTGGCGACAAATTTGGCGATTTAATTTTTTTTTTTTTTTTTTAAAATCTGTTTTTAATTTGGCCACTGTTGGTGATATTTAGAGAGTAAACTGTTGAATCATATTAAAACTGGCAATAATGAGAAAATGACATTAAATTGCAGTAAAAGGAAGTCATGTGATGCACACATCAGCTCGTTTTTTTTTTGTTCAAACGTGATTGTTGAACACGCGTCACTTGACACAACTTTTATTTTCCAGGTAGATCGTACAAAGCCGAGTGACGCAGCTAGTGAACTCTTAAAATATGCCGAAATTTAAAGAAAAGTCTCAAAATTTTGCAAGTTTTGATGAGTAGTGGACGACATCTTTCACACGCTTTGCAGATGGATGTCCTACCCCATGCAGACGGTGAAATTGGTATCTTCAGTTTTTCGCAAAGTCTTTCAATTTGGCGCTTTTCTTAAAAATTGGGCAGACTTAAAGACTTTGTTAATCGATAATGGGGGTAAGAGGGCAAATACTTTTTGTGTCAAAAAATATCTCAATATGCTCTTTCGATTGTTACCTATTTCAACTTTTTTCATTATTACACTATTTATTCGATCCCTTACTAAGTTCCCTTTTGTGTCATTCCTGCAAACCAATTAATGTCGGTGAGTGCTCTTTTGTTCGTCGATAAGATTCACGCATTCAAAAATATTTTACCGAATAAAAAATAAATACCGGCACTTGCTTTTTTTTCGCGACAACCTGAGGCGTAATCTATACTAAAAATTTCTGCGCGTCTGTTTGTGTGTGATATTGATCTACTTAAACATCTACCCCAGCCAATGAATCCCAATTTGTGTACCTTCAAATATTAATCCAAACAGAACTAAAATTCCCCTCAAGTCTCTTCTTTTCCAAAAAGAAGATATTCCATGGCAACTAATTAGCAAAGCTTTCGATGACTACAGTGCCACCCACTGGAGAGACTGCCATATTATTGCAACTGATGCATCCAAAACTCAATACTTTACAGCAATAGGGGTCCACAATTCGAGTTCAAACGAAAATATAAAGGGGAAAATATCAAACATGAACTCCATCTTCACAGCTGAAGGGCTCGCACTTTGGCTCGCCGTTAGTCGATTCGGAAACACAGGACCAAATATAGTTTTCCTTTCCGACAGTCTGTCAGTCCTCTCTGCACTCGAAGGAGCGAACAATAAACCTCCCCATATCATCACGATGATTACGAAAAATATTGCCAATCACACTTCTAACGGTCATGTACTCGAATTTGCTCCGACCCCTGCTCACGTGGGTATCAAATCAAATGAAACAGCAGACAGATTGGCTAGCATGGGACACGGGGAAAATACCCATTCTCCATTGGATTGCCCCTGAAGACATTATACAAAATCTGAAACAAAAGTACAGAGATAAAACTACAGCCTCCTGGAACAGATCTAAATACTCTACCGGATACAGTCACTTTAATGGTCCAAGTAAGAGCAAACACAATTTAACAAAAAGCGATACGAAGATGTCTTGCTATCAAGAGCTCAGACCCGTACCACTCTCACTCAGTTCAACCTGCACCGCATCAAACATAGTAAACTCCCCTCTGTGCTCAACTTGCAAAACTCCTGACACAGTGGATCATACCATCCTTGTCTGCAATAAGTTTAATAAGGAAAGAGACAGAATTCGTGCCTGTATGTGATGTGTCCCCTTGTCCTTTTCTCTTGTTTTCTCGGCCGTTCATGTTTCTCGCCGCTTGATGTCTCTTCAGGCTTTCCCCTGGTTGGGGTTGAGCTTTTGCTTTTTACTTTCTATTTTCCTTACCCTCTGCTCTCAGCCTCTCGTTCTTAAATGTTTTGTCGTATTATCTGTTTGCTAAGGCCTGTCCTTCCATTTGTGTTTCTAGTTGAAACGGGACAGTTTATTGGAGTAATGGAGGTGAAGCCACTAGGTTTTTTACTTCCTTTTACAAAAAAGGAAGTATTGTATTCGCGAAAAAAAATTCACCCAAAAATTGGCCTTAATTTCCATTTTGCTCACCCCCAAATGAATGTTGATTTTTTTTCAACTTGACCACACGTGGATATGTGCCTAGGAACGTACAGACACCCGAAGTATACATTTTGACGATCGCCGAGTTAATTACAACAAGTTTTCTCGTGACGTCTGTATGTACGTATGTATGTATGTATGTCGCATAACTCAAGAACGGAATGTCCTAGACAGTTGAAATTTGGCACGTAGACTCCTAGTGGGGTCGCGTTGAGCACCTTTTTTTTGGTTGCATTAGTATGCTCCAAAGGGAGTCTTTTGCCCCTTTATGGGGGGAAATCATTGTTAATTTCGATGTAAACTCACGTGGTGTTATAATTTGGCGGACACTTGGCGATATATCGCCAGTCTCTTTTCGCCAAGTTTTGTAGCCAAAGTGGCGACAAATTTGGCGATTTAATTTTTTTTTTTTTTTTTTTTAAATCTGTTTTTAATTTGGCCACTGTTGGTGATATTTAGAGAGTAAACTGTTGAATCATATTAAAACTGGCAATAATGAGAAAATGACATTAAATTGCAGTAAAAGGAAGTCATGTGATGCACACATCAGCTCGTTTTTTTTTTTTTGTTCAAACGTGATTGTTGAACACGCGTCACTTGACACAACTTTTATTTTCCAGGTAGATCGTACAAAGCCGAGTGACGCAGCTAGTGAACTCTTAAAATATGCCGAAATTTAAAGAAAAGTCTCAAAATTTTGCAAGTTTTGATGAGTAGTGGACGACATCTTTCACACGCTTTGCAGATGGATGTCCTACCCCATGCAGACGGTGAAATTGGTATCTTCAGTTTTTCGCAAAGTCTTTCAATTTGGCGCTTTTCTTAAAAATTGGGCAGACTTAAAGACTTTGTTAATCGATAATGGGGGTAAGAGGGCAAATACTTTTTGTGTCAAAAAATATCTCAATATGCTCTTTCGATTGTTACCTATTTCAACTTTTTTCATTATTACACTATTTATTCGATCCCTTACTAAGTTCCCTTTTGTGCCATTCCTGCAAACCAATTAATGTCGGTGAGTGCTCTTTTGTTCGTCGATAAGATTCACGCATTCAAAAATATTTTACCGAATAAAAAATAAATACCGGCACTTGCTTTTTTTTCGCGACAACCTGAGGCGTAATCTATACTAAAAATTTCTGCGCGTCTGTTTGTGTGTGATATTGATCTACTTAAACATCTACCCCAGCCAATGAATCCCAATTTGTGTACCTTCAAATATTAATCCAAACAGAACTAAAATTCCCCTCAAGTCTCTTCTTTTCCAAAAAGAAGATATTCCATGGCAACTAATTAGCAAAGCTTTCGATTACTACAGTGCCACCCACTGGAGAGACTGCCATATTATTGCAACTGATGCATCCAAAACTCAATACTTTACAGCAATAGGGGTCCACAATTCGAGTTCAAACGAAAATATAAAGGGGAAAATATCAAACATGAACTCCATCTTCACAGCTGAAGGGCTCGCACTTTGGCTCGCCGTTAGTCGATTCGGAAACACAGGACCAAATATAGTTTTCCTTTCCGACAGTCTGTCAGTCCTCTCTGCACTCGAAGGAGCGAACAATAAACCTCCCCATATCATCACGATGATTACGAAAAATATTGCCAATCACACTTCTAACGGTCATGTACTCGAATTTGCTCCGACCCCTGCTCACGTGGGTATCAAATCAAATGAAACAGCAGACAGATTGGCTAGCATGGGACACGGGGAAAATACCCATTCTCCATTGGATTGCCCCTGAAGACATTATACAAAATCTGAAACAAAAGTACAGAGATAAAACTACAGCCTCCTGGAACAGATCTAAATACTCTACCGGATACAGTCACTTTAATGGTCCAAGTAAGAGCAAACACAATTTAACAAAAAGCGATACGAAGATGTCTTGCTATCAAGAGCTCAGACCCGTACCACTCTCACTCAGTTCAACCTGCACCGCATCAAACATAGTAAACTCCCCTCTGTGCTCAACTTGCAAAACTCCTGACACAGTGGATCATACCATCCTTGTCTGCAATAAGTTTAATAAGGAAAGAGACAGAATTCGTGCCTGTATGTGATGTGTCCCCTTGTCCTTTTCTCTTGTTTTCTCGGCCGTTCATGTTTCTCGCCGCTTGATGTCTCTTCAGGCTTTCCCCTGGTTGGGGTTGAGCTTTTGCTTTTTACTTTCTATTTTCCTTACCCTCTGCTCTCAGCCTCTCGTTCTTAAATGTTTTGTCGTATTATCTGTTTGCTAAGGCCTGTCCTTCCATTTGTGTTTCTAGTTGAAACGGGACAGTTTATTGGAGTAATGGAGGTGAAGCCACTAGGTTTTTTACTTCCTTTTACAAAAAAGGAAGTATTGTATTCGCGAAAAAAAATTCACCCAAAAATTGGCCTTAATTTCCATTTTGCTCACCCCCAAATGAATGTTGATTTTTTTTCAACTTGACCACACGTGGATATGTGCCTAGGAACGTACAGACACCCGAAGTATACATTTTGACGATCGCCGAGTTAATTACAACAAGTTTTCTCGTGACGTCTGTATGTACGTATGTATGTATGTATGTCGCATAACTCAAGAACGGAATGTCCTAGACAGTTGAAATTTGGCACGTAGACTCCTAGTGGGGTCGCGTTGAGCACCTTTTTTTTGGTTGCATTAGTATGCTCCAAAGGGAGTCTTTTGCCCCTTTATGGGGGGAAATCATTGTTAATTTCGATGTAAACTCACGTGGTGTTATAATTTGGCGGACACTTGGCGATATATCGCCAGTCTCTTTTCGCCAAGTTTTGTAGCCAAAGTGGCGACAAATTTGGCGATTTAATTTTTTTTTTTTTTTTTTTTAAATCTGTTTTTAATTTGGCCACTGTTGGTGATATTTAGAGAGTAAACTGTTGAATCATATTAAAACTGGCAATAATGAGAAAATGACATTAAATTGCAGTAAAAGGAAGTCATGTGATGCACACATCAGCTCGTTTTTTTTTTTTTGTTCAAACGTGATTGTTGAACACGCGTCACTTGACACAACTTTTATTTTCCAGGTAGATCGTACAAAGCCGAGTGACGCAGCTAGTGAACTCTTAAAATATGCCGAAATTTAAAGAAAAGTCTCAAAATTTTGCAAGTTTTGATGAGTAGTGGACGACATCTTTCACACGCTTTGCAGATGGATGTCCTACCCCATGCAGACGGTGAAATTGGTATCTTCAGTTTTTCGCAAAGTCTTTCAATTTGGCGCTTTTCTTAAAAATTGGGCAGACTTAAAGACTTTGTTAATCGATAATGGGGGTAAGAGGGCAAATACTTTTTGTGTCAAAAAATATCTCAATATGCTCTTTCGATTGTTACCTATTTCAACTTTTTTCATTATTACACTATTTATTCGATCCCTTACTAAGTTCCCTTTTGTGCCATTCCTGCAAACCAATTAATGTCGGTGAGTGCTCTTTTGTTCGTCGATAAGATTCACGCATTCAAAAATATTTTACCGAATAAAAAATAAATACCGGCACTTGCTTTTTTTTCGCGACAACCTGAGGCGTAATCTATACTAAAAATTTCTGCGCGTCTGTTTGTGTGTGATATTGATCTACTTAAACATCTACCCCAGCCAATGAATCCCAATTTGTGTACCTTCAAATATTAATCCAAACAGAACTAAAATTCCCCTCAAGTCTCTTCTTTTCCAAAAAGAAGATATTCCATGGCAACTAATTAGCAAAGCTTTCGATTACTACAGTGCCACCCACTGGAGAGACTGCCATATTATTGCAACTGATGCATCCAAAACTCAATACTTTACAGCAATAGGGGTCCACAATTCGAGTTCAAACGAAAATATAAAGGGGAAAATATCAAACATGAACTCCATCTTCACAGCTGAAGGGCTCGCACTTTGGCTCGCCGTTAGTCGATTCGGAAACACAGGACCAAATATAGTTTTCCTTTCCGACAGTCTGTCAGTCCTCTCTGCACTCGAAGGAGCGAACAATAAACCTCCCCATATCATCACGATGATTACGAAAAATATTGCCAATCACACTTCTAACGGTCATGTACTCGAATTTGCTCCGACCCCTGCTCACGTGGGTATCAAATCAAATGAAACAGCAGACAGATTGGCTAGCATGGGACACGGGGAAAATACCCATTCTCCATTGGATTGCCCCTGAAGACATTATACAAAATCTGAAACAAAAGTACAGAGATAAAACTACAGCCTCCTGGAACAGATCTAAATACTCTACCGGATACAGTCACTTTAATGGTCCAAGTAAGAGCAAACACAATTTAACAAAAAGCGATACGAAGATGTCTTGCTATCAAGAGCTCAGACCCGTACCACTCTCACTCAGTTCAACCTGCACCGCATCAAACATAGTAAACTCCCCTCTGTGCTCAACTTGCAAAACTCCTGACACAGTGGATCATACCATCCTTGTCTGCAATAAGTTTAATAAGGAAAGAGACAGAATTCGTGCCTGTATGTGATGTGTCCCCTTGTCCTTTTCTCTTGTTTTCTCGGCCGTTCATGTTTCTCGCCGCTTGATGTCTCTTCAGGCTTTCCCCTGGTTGGGGTTGAGCTTTTGCTTTTTACTTTCTATTTTCCTTACCCTCTGCTCTCAGCCTCTCGTTCTTAAATGTTTTGTCGTATTATCTGTTTGCTAAGGCCTGTCCTTCCATTTGTGTTTCTAGTTGAAACGGGACAGTTTATTGGAGTAATGGAGGTGAAGCCACTAGGTTTTTTACTTCCTTTTACAAAAAAGGAAGTATTGTATTCGCGAAAAAAAATTCACCCAAAAATTGGCCTTAATTTCCATTTTGCTCACCCCCAAATGAATGTTGATTTTTTTTCAACTTGACCACACGTGGATATGTGCCTAGGAACGTACAGACACCCGAAGTATACATTTTGACGATCGCCGAGTTAATTACAACAAGTTTTCTCGTGACGTCTGTATGTACGTATGTATGTATGTATGTCGCATAACTCAAGAACGGAATGTCCTAGACAGTTGAAATTTGGCACGTAGACTCCTAGTGGGGTCGCGTTGAGCACCTTTTTTTTGGTTGCATTCGTATGCTCCAAAGGGAGTCTTTTGCCCCTTTATGGGGGGAAATCATTGTTAATTTCGATGTAAACTCACGTGGTGTTATAATTTGGCGGACACTTGGCGATATATCGCCAGTCTCTTTTCGCCAAGTTTTGTAGCCAAAGTGGCGACAAATTTGGCGATTTAATTTTTTTTTTTTTTTTTTTTAAATCTGTTTTTAATTTGGCCACTGTTGGTGATATTTAGAGAGTAAACTGTTGAATCATATTAAAACTGGCAATAATGAGAAAATGACATTAAATTGCAGTAAAAGGAAGTCATGTGATGCACACATCAGCTCGTTTTTTTTTTTTTGTTCAAACGTGATTGTTGAACACGCGTCACTTGACACAACTTTTATTTTCCAGGTAGATCGTACAAAGCCGAGTGACGCAGCTAGTGAACTCTTAAAATATGCCGAAATTTAAAGAAAAGTCTCAAAATTTTGCAAGTTTTGATGAGTAGTGGACGACATCTTTCACACGCTTTGCAGATGGATGTCCTACCCCATGCAGACGGTGAAATTGGTATCTTCAGTTTTTCGCAAAGTCTTTCAATTTGGCGCTTTTCTTAAAAATTGGGCAGACTTAAAGACTTTGTTAATCGATAATGGGGGTAAGAGGGCAAATACTTTTTGTGTCAAAAAATATCTCAATATGCTCTTTCGATTGTTACCTATTTCAACTTTTTTCATTATTACACTATTTATTCGATCCCTTACTAAGTTCCCTTTTGTGCCATTCCTGCAAACCAATTAATGTCGGTGAGTGCTCTTTTGTTCGTCGATAAGATTCACGCATTCAAAAATATTTTACCGAATAAAAAATAAATACCGGCACTTGCTTTTTTTTCGCGACAACCTGAGGCGTAATCTATACTAAAAATTTCTGCGCGTCTGTTTGTGTGTGATATTGATCTACTTAAACATCTACCCCAGCCAATGAATCCCAATTTGTGTACCTTCAAATATTAATCCAAACAGAACTAAAATTCCCCTCAAGTCTCTTCTTTTCCAAAAAGAAGATATTCCATGGCAACTAATTAGCAAAGCTTTCGATTACTACAGTGCCACCCACTGGAGAGACTGCCATATTATTGCAACTGATGCATCCAAAACTCAATACTTTACAGCAATAGGGGTCCACAATTCGAGTTCAAACGAAAATATAAAGGGGAAAATATCAAACATGAACTCCATCTTCACAGCTGAAGGGCTCGCACTTTGGCTCGCCGTTAGTCGATTCGGAAACACAGGACCAAATATAGTTTTCCTTTCCGACAGTCTGTCAGTCCTCTCTGCACTCGAAGGAGCGAACAATAAACCTCCCCATATCATCACGATGATTACGAAAAATATTGCCAATCACACTTCTAACGGTCATGTACTCGAATTTGCTCCGACCCCTGCTCACGTGGGTATCAAATCAAATGAAACAGCAGACAGATTGGCTAGCATGGGACACGGGGAAAATACCCATTCTCCATTGGATTGCCCCTGAAGACATTATACAAAATCTGAAACAAAAGTACAGAGATAAAACTACAGCCTCCTGGAACAGATCTAAATACTCTACCGGATACAGTCACTTTAATGGTCCAAGTAAGAGCAAACACAATTTAACAAAAAGCGATACGAAGATGTCTTGCTATCAAGAGCTCAGACCCGTACCACTCTCACTCAGTTCAACCTGCACCGCATCAAACATAGTAAACTCCCCTCTGTGCTCAACTTGCGAAACTCCTGACACAGTGGATCATACCATCCTTGTCTGCAATAAGTTTAATAAGGAAAGAGACAGAATTCGTGCCTGTATGTGATGTGTCCCCTTGTCCTTTTCTCTTGTTTTCTCGGCCGTTCATGTTTCTCGCCGCTTGATGTCTCTTCAGGCTTTCCCCTGGTTGGGGTTGAGCTTTTGCTTTTTACTTTCTATTTTCCTTACCCTCTGCTCTCAGCCTCTCGTTCTTAAATGTTTTGTCGTATTATCTGTTTGCTAAGGCCTGTCCTTCCATTTGTGTTTCTAGTTGAAACGGGACAGTTTATTGGAGTAATGGAGGTGAAGCCACTAGGTTTTTTACTTCCTTTTACAAAAAAGGAAGTATTGTATTCGCGAAAAAAAATTCACCCAAAAATTGGCCTTAATTTCCATTTTGCTCACCCCCAAATGAATGTTGATTTTTTTTCAACTTGACCACACGTGGATATGTGCCTAGGAACGTACAGACACCCGAAGTATACATTTTGACGATCGCCGAGTTAATTACAACAAGTTTTCTCGTGACGTCTGTATGTACGTATGTATGTATGTATGTCGCATAACTCAAGAACGGAATGTCCTAGACAGTTGAAATTTGGCACGTAGACTCCTAGTGGGGTCGCGTTGAGCACCTTTTTTTTGGTTGCATTCGTATGCTCCAAAGGGAGTCTTTTGCCCCTTTATGGGGGGAAATCATTGTTAATTTCGATGTAAACTCACGTGGTGTTATAATTTGGCGGACACTTGGCGATATATCGCCAGTCTCTTTTCGCCAAGTTTTGTAGCCAAAGTGGCGACAAATTTGGCGATTTAATTTTTTTTTTTTTTAAATCTGTTTTTAATTTGGCCACTGTTGGTGATATTTAGAGAGTAAACTGTTGAATCATATTAAAACTGGCAATAATGAGAAAATGACATTAAATTGCAGTAAAAGGAAGTCATGTGATGCACACATCAGCTCGTTTTTTTTTTTTTTTTGTTCAAACGTGATTGTTGAACACGCGTCACTTGACACAACTTTTATTTTCCAGGTAGATCGTACAAAGCCGAGTGACGCAGCTAGTGAACTCTTAAAATATGCCGAAATTTAAAGAAAAGTCTCAAAATTTTGCAAGTTTTGATGAGTAGTGGACGACATCTTTCACACGCTTTGCAGATGGATGTCCTACCCCAAGCAGACGGTGAAATTGGTATCTTCAGTTTTTCGCAAAGTCTTTCAATTTGGCGCTTTTCTTAAAAATTGGGCAGACTTAAAGACTTTGTTAATCGATAATGGGGGTAAGAGGGCAAATACTTTTTGTGTCAAAAAATATCTCAATATGCTCTTTCGATTGTTACCTATTTCAACTTTTTTCATTATTACACTATTTATTCGATCCCTTACTAAGTTCCCTTTTGTGCCATTCCTGCAAACCAATTAATGTCGGTGAGTGCTCTTTTGTTCGTCGATAAGATTCACGCATTCAAAAATATTTTACCGAATAAAAAATAAATACCGGCACTTGCTTTTTTTTCGCGACAACCTGAGGCGTAATCTATACTAAAAATTTCTGCGCGTCTGTTTGTGTGTGATATTGATCTACTTAAACATCTACCCCAGCCAATGAATCCCAATTTGTGTACCTTCAAATATTAATCCAAACAGAACTAAAATTCCCCTCAAGTCTCTTCTTTTCCAAAAAGAAGATATTCCATGGCAACTAATTAGCAAAGCTTTCGATTACTACAGTGCCACCCACTGGAGAGACTGCCATATTATTGCAACTGATGCATCCAAAACTCAATACTTTACAGCAATAGGGGTCCACAATTCGAGTTCAAACGAAAATATAAAGGGGAAAATATCAAACATGAACTCCATCTTCACAGCTGAAGGGCTCGCACTTTGGCTCGCCGTTAGTCGATTCGGAAACACAGGACCAAATATAGTTTTCCTTTCCGACAGTCTGTCAGTCCTCTCTGCACTCGAAGGAGCGAACAATAAACCTCCCCATATCATCACGATGATTACGAAAAATATTGCCAATCACACTTCTAACGGTCATGTACTCGAATTTGCTCCGACCCCTGCTCACGTGGGTATCAAATCAAATGAAACAGCAGACAGATTGGCTAGCATGGGACACGGGGAAAATACCCATTCTCCATTGGATTGCCCCTGAAGACATTATACAAAATCTGAAACAAAAGTGCAGAGATAAAACTACAGCCTCCTGGAACAGATCTAAATACTCTACCGGATACAGTCACTTTAATGGTCCAAGTAAGAGCAAACACAATTTAACAAAAAGCGATACGAAGATGTCTTGCTATCAAGAGCTCAGACCCGTACCACTCTCACTCAGTTCAACCTGCACCGCATCAAACATAGTAAACTCCCCTCTGTGCTCAACTTGCGAAACTCCTGACACAGTGGATCATACCATCCTTGTCTGCAATAAGTTTAATAAGGAAAGAGACAGAATTCGTGCCTGTATGTGATGTGTCCCCTTGTCCTTTTCTCTTGTTTTCTCGGCCGTTCATGTTTCTCGCCGCTTGATGTCTCTTCAGGCTTTCCCCTGGTTGGGGTTGAGCTTTTGCTTTTTACTTTCTATTTTCCTTACCCTCTGCTCTCAGCCTCTCGTTCTTAAATGTTTTGTCGTATTATCTGTTTGCTAAGGCCTGTCCTTCCATTTGTGTTTCTAGTTGAAACGGGACAGTTTATTGGAGTAATGGAGGTGAAGCCACTAGGTTTTTTACTTCCTTTTACAAAAAAGGAAGTATTGTATTCGCGAAAAAAAATTCACCCAAAAATTGGCCTTAATTTCCATTTTGCTCACCCCCAAATGAATGTTGATTTTTTTTCAACTTGACCACACGTGGATATGTGCCTAGGAACGTACAGACACCCGAAGTATACATTTTGACGATCGCCGAGTTAATTACAACAAGTTTTCTCGTGACGTCTGTATGTACGTATGTATGTATGTATGTCGCATAACTCAAGAACGGAATGTCCTAGACAGTTGAAATTTGGCACGTAGACTCCTAGTGGGGTCGCGTTGAGCACCTTTTTTTTGGTTGCATTCGTATGCTCCAAAGGGAGTCTTTTGCCCCTTTATGGGGGGAAATCATTGTTAATTTCGATGTAAACTCACGTGGTGTTATAATTTGGCGGACACTTGGCGATATATCGCCAGTCTCTTTTCGCCAAGTTTTGTAGCCAAAGTGGCGACAAATTTGGCGATTTAATTTTTTTTTTTTTTTTTAAATCTGTTTTTAATTTGGCCACTGTTGGTGATATTTAGAGAGTAAACTGTTGAATCATATTAAAACTGGCAATAATGAGAAAATGACATTAAATTGCAGTAAAAGGAAGTCATGTGATGCACACATCAGCTCGTTTTTTTTTGTTCAAACGTGATTGTTGAACACGCGTCACTTGACACAACTTTTATTTTCCAGGTAGATCGTACAAAGCCGAGTGACGCAGCTAGTGAACTCTTAAAATATGCCGAAATTTAAAGAAAAGTCTCAAAATTTTGCAAGTTTTGATGAGTAGTGGACGACATCTTTCACACGCTTTGCAGATGGATGTCCTACCCCATGCAGACGGTGAAATTGGTATCTTCAGTTTTTCGCAAAGTCTTTCAATTTGGCGCTTTTCTTAAAAATTGGGCAGACTTAAAGACTTTGTTAATCGATAATGGGGGTAAGAGGGCAAATACTTTTTGTGTCAAAAAATATCTCAATATGCTCTTTCGATTGTTACCTATTTCAACTTTTTTCATTATTACACTATTTATTCGATCCCTTACTAAGTTCCCTTTTGTGCCATTCCTGCAAACCAATTAATGTCGGTGAGTGCTCTTTTGTTCGTCGATAAGATTCACGCATTCAAAAATATTTTACCGAATAAAAAATAAATACCGGCACTTGCTTTTTTTTCGCGACAACCTGAGGCGTAATCTATACTAAAAATTTCTGCGCGTCTGTTTGTGTGTGCGTATTTCTCACCCTATCTCCTTCGGACTGGCAATGTTTACCAGGTAAATACTGATACCGTTGGATGCTGCCTAATATACATGTATGTCCATAATTGGGACACGTGGTTCCTTATATGGACACTTGTAAACATTTTTTGTTTTTATCGTTTAAATTAAACCAAAATAATGGGGTAGTTTCCTTCAGTCAAAAGTACTGCTTTTAGTCATTGAAACGGACAGAATGAGCAAAAAAAAATTACATGGACCCAGAAAATACTTTCATTTTCCCAACAGTTTTTTTTAATTAATTTTTTTATAATGTCCGATTTTTCAAACAAGGCGTGGTCTTTAAGACGTCACAAATGATGCAATTTGGTGCATCTTTCTACTACGTTTCCACGTTATGATAATCAAGCAGCGAATTAAAATTGCGCTCTACACTTGCTAGCAACCGTATCGTTGCCAATACACGTGAGTAAAGATGCGAATTAAATATTTTGTTCTGTGAATGGCAACATTGAATGACATTTCATCATTTGTGATGTCACACGGCAGAAGTGTAAACAATAAAAGTGCAACAATTTAAGTATTTTTTAAAAAACATTAAACTTAAATAAATAATTTAAAAAATGGTCAGATCCAATGTTTTTAAGCATGCTCTTTCAGAAAAAAATACTTTTAAAATTTTGGAAACTACCCCATTATAATTTCGCTAATTTTACTAACGATAGTCAATAGCTCAGAGTGAGTGGTCATGGTCATGCATGTTTGGAGTCCTGTGACGTGTGTACACAGGAGTGAAATAAATTCATTTGTTTTAGAATGTCCATATTGGGTACAGGTACTTTATGAAGCTACATCTCTTAGGGAAACTCAATGTGTTTTTGGGACATGAAATAAAACTTTTCAATTAGACATTATTTGTTTTTAAAAGGTTTTCACGGAGATGTTTTATCCAGGCCAGGTAAATTAAGAGGCATTGGCAATTTCTCCTGTATAATCATCTATCTCGGTTTAATCAGACAAACCAATTCTAATTTTGTACGGTTGGTTGAATTTTAAATGAGTTGTCACTTTCTTTTAATACGCTTTTATTAGCTTCACCTGTATTTATCTACAAGTATGTAACGAAATTATGCAACTCAATTTTCATCCACTTCCCCTGATCGGAATTTTTGGAAATTTGGCATGCGACTTCAGACTCAAAGACAATGCAATAGGCTATAATCAAATCAATTAATTAGCCATTAATTATACGTTTGTTCCAATTTTAAGCTACAATTCGATAGACAAACACGCTTTTGTAGCAACATGAACTGAGAAGTAAA
The DNA here is from genome assembly GCF_026930045.1 of Uloborus diversus. Lineage (NCBI taxonomy): Eukaryota > Metazoa > Arthropoda > Arachnida > Araneae > Uloboridae > Uloborus > Uloborus diversus. The sequence continues at coordinate 23,846,450 of NC_072735.1, forward strand.
AAAGTTATGATACCATAATGGACCAAACAACTAACTTCAAAGTAAAAAAGCGTTGGGGGGGGGGGGGGGCTCCATATCATTTATCTTAAATTTATTGAATTGGCAGCGCCCCCCCCCCCCACCACGGTTTTTTTACATTAAAGTTAGTTGTTTGGTCAATTATTTTATCATACTTATCATCCAAAGTATTTTTCTTTAACTTTTTAGTTCATTTTGCTACAAAATCATGTGTTTTTTTTAGTTTTTAAGCGAGTGTAATTTTCTATTGTTAACGCGACTGGCACTGTCATATAGAAGTTGGGTTCAGAATGATGTTTATTCAAGCGTGTAATTCTTATGATCGAAAGAGACAAATTACGAGACACATATTTTTAGACATTTTATTATTTTTTGTATTTTTCATTTCCACTTTCTTATAAACTCACGTATAAAAATATTCACAAGTGCATACAATTCATGGGCAAGAATAATGACACTGAAGTTCTCAAATGAATTTATTTGCCTTTTGCCGAAAATCTAGAATGTGTTAACCCCAAAAGTAAAATAAAGAAGTTTAAAAATATCTTATATAAGAGTTTAAAAAAATGATAATGGAATTATTACTATATTTTGAATATTATTTTAATTTAGGTAAGAGAACAGCCTAAAAATTGATTTTGACAGATGCATTAGCTTAACGAATGAGTGAAATGTTATTTAAACAGTAATGGTAAAAGTTACTAGTCGGTTACACAAGTAATATGAATGCTTTAAAAAACACGAGTAGTAACGTTACAGTTAGTATTTAAGTTATTTGGTCTGCAGGCTCCTTCAAATCAACGACAAACACTATGCACGGGTAAACTGCAACAACTTTTTCCCCAAAAAGAAAAAACCAGGGTTGCCAACTGCTCCGCATTATGCAGAGTTGCTCCGCAAAAATGGCGAAACTCCGCGGCTCCGCAAAGAAATTATTTTTCTCCGCATTTCCTGGCCGAACGTTTTCGAGTTTATATTTTGCTTTTATCATGTCAAACATGCAAATATGGGAAATTAAAGATGCTTATACTCAAAGATTGAAACATGGTTTAAAGCTGTATTATTAATTTAAAAATAATTATTTTTATACTAGTACTTAAAATAATTATTAAAGCTCTAAAACAATTTCAGCTATGTGTTTTTATTTATTTTTATTGATTTTTATACAATATACCGAACTGCTCTGCAAAATTTCAAATTGCCCCTCAAAATCACCACAGATGCATCTCAAATTGTTCCTCCAAAGTTGGCAAACCTGGAAAGCGTTTTTGTACTAAATAGTAAACTTACCGCCCTTAACACAGGGCTAATTGCATGTTACTGTACTGTTTTTTTTTTTTTTTTTAATGGGAAAAAGTTGTAGAAGTTACTTCGAATTCGTACTTTATACTAAGCTAGAACGTCAACCAGTGCCACACAAGATAGAGCAAAAGACTTCAACTTGGGTACAGATATTATTGATAGATTGATCACTTCTTCACATTATGTCCTTACTGTTTCAAATCCATTTTCAGTTGCAGGTGCTGATGTGGTCCTACTTAGAAAGGCCACTTTCTCTTTAGTATTCTAGCCAATAAGAGTTACGCAATACTGCTGCTCTCAATACCCAATGACATACACGGCAGAGAGCCCAAGGCTTGGAGCTAGGGTACACCAATTGTTCAAAGGTATAAAACTTCTTTCCATCTTGTCCTAGTAATTTAAAGTCCATTTTGAGTTCCTGGTGCTCCAGAGATTCTTCACTTCCTACTCCGCATGCTATTCAGCAAGAGTTGCACAAAATGAATTTGCGTTGGGTTTTAATAAAAGTGCCACACTAAGTTAAAACTGACTGAGGTAACTTTTTCATCATGTACTCTTTTAGGGCAAAACTGTAACCATACTTCTGAGCTATTGCTGCTTATTCATCCCATGAACTATTCGCCATCGTGAGCGGTTGAGTCGATGAGTTGATATGAGTTCAACCAGGAACAGCCGTTTCATTGCCGGAAACGTAAATCTGTACAAACTGATGGAGAATGAAACCGAGTTTTCCTTTTTTCTTTCATGATATCAAATATCCTTAAGAGTGGTAATTAATCTACAAATTACAATTTACTCCTATTTTTCAAAAATTACCCAATGTCATTGAGAAAAGGATTGGATATTTTAAAATCACATTTGATTTCAGTAGTAAACTGATATTTATTTTCTTTCCAATGCTATAGTATTGTTCCCATTACAATTGTTCTGTTTCTTTTCTAATCTGAAATGGGTAAAAGTACCATGAAACAAAATCAAAATGGCAGTTCAAGGTAAATGTAGCATGTAATAATTAAATATATTATGAAAAACATAATATCGATAGTAGTAATAAAGAGAAAAGTGAATTAAAATGAGCCTTGTAAACACATAGAAATTTCCATAAGTTTTTGCGTAACTCTTACAGTACTATTTAGGTACAAAGTGATTTGCCTTTCAAAAAGGTAATTTGTATGCAGAACTCTGAAAATCCGAACTATTTGGAACCATAATATAGATATTTTAGGTTTTCAAATTGTTCGGATTTTTGAAAATAACCAAGGAAATACTTTTCCTAAAAATATAGTATGCCCTTTAATCATAAAAAATGTTTGTATAATATGTATGCACATAACATGGAATACAGTACTTACGTAATTACATTTTTTAACAAAAATTAACTCTCATTAGTTATTGAACACAAAGGAAAATGAAAAAAAATATTTACTGTAGGTATACTCTGTGTGCTATTAAACAGATTTTAAACAAAGAAAAATGGATGAATTTCTGGGGAATACAGCGATTTAACACAAAAAAAAGCTTAATTAGTTTCTGTGATGAAAAACTGACTTAAACACATTTTTTAAAAATCACAATCATTTTTGGCTGAGAGAGCTTTGAAATGTGTACTCGAATTTTCTTCACGTTCTATTGTAGCTTGCATTAGCTAGCTGTTCCTACTCGTTAACATCATACGTACTAATGACCATGCAGTCTTTCGGCAATTGCTGTCAAATAACTTGAAATGGGTGTCCTGAGTTTTATTCGCAAACAGTGCAAAAGCTAATCTGATAGAAAAGAACACGCGTTTGAACTTAAACGGCATCTCTGTAGTAAATGAAAACAAGGGTTATAACTGAGCAATAAGTTTCCGACCGTAAGACCGGAGTAAGGCAGAACTGCATGCAGTACACAGGCAGCCCGGTTATGACATCTAGACACTACATTTTCGTCCTTGTTAAGGACTTATCAGCCTGGATTAGTCAACAATCGAGCTGGAGGTAAATGTCATCCCCATGAAGAAACATATATGAGAGTGGCCCAAAGCGGGTAAGCCTACGTATCCCCTCCCCCCCCCCCCCATGATGTGTAAGCGGCGATGCATACGTATGTCGAGTTTACATGAACACCCCCGAGTTTTAATCAGTCCCAATGAAGTAGCAATGAAGCGGCATGGCGCAACCAGGCTTAAAATGAAAAAAAAAATGATACATTTCTAAATAAAAAAAAACAATGTAGTATTGTAACTTGTGATTAGTCGAAGACCAGCTTATTTTTTTTTTTATTTTCAATAATGTTACGTTGTTCTGACACCATCCACCGACAAAATACGATAGTCATTTCGTTTGTTTCTTTTTTAAATTTAAGGTTATAATTGTTGAAATAAAAAACGTGCCTTCGGGCAAAGCGGGTATGGGATTTAATCATATATTTATTTATACATTGCTCGACATTGGAAATGCAACACCAAGAAGAAGTGGTCAGAAAGTGATGAAATTTGGAAAAAAATACAAAAGACAGCAAGGAGTAATAAATGATCTTAATTTCAAAACGATAGGCAGAACTACCTTACTCCTTTCCAATTTGATCCTTGTTATTGACCTCAAGCAATTTCTGAAATTTTTTGAACCCAAAACCCAATATCCTTCATTGTGACCCACTCTAAAATGGTAGTCTGAATTCGCCACTGATTGTAATAATGTCTTAAGAGAAGAGAAGATAGTGTTACCGGTATAAACTCCCAGAACTATCTCTAATTAAAATTTAAAAAAAATGCACTTGCTATTTATAAAGGTAGAAACATGTAAGGTCTTATTTTTCTACAACAAAAGATCCATTTGTTAGGGGAGACTTGGGACAGTTGATCCCCTCCCCCCTCTTTTTTTTTGTTGTTGGGGTATATAACTTTCGTTTAAATCAACGGAAGTGAACGATTTCTCGTTATATATTTGTAGCAATCATTTTTGATCAAAATGCCATACTGTTTTTTAAAGTTATTTATTTATAATGAAATTTTTTAAAGAAAATAATCAAAGCTAGGAAAAAAGATCAAGTCTTCTTCATAGAAATAGAATTGATAGACGATCTCCTTTATGTAAGGAGATTTGATTCTGGAGGCAAAAGTGTCCTTTTAAGTGTTTTAAATACAAACGACCTGTTTATTAATTTTTTATTTGAAAAAATGTTTACGTCAAAATGAAAAATGAAGCAAAATATAAACAATAGCGATTAAATTTACTATTTAACAAGTAAAACCAACTCTGTAATAGGAAACAACTAACATGTCTGAAAAAAATTATACCTTTGCATCAATCTCAATCAAATAATCAGTGAAAAATAAGAAATAAATATTAAAAATGATATTTAAAATTTAACGTATGTACCATGAGTGACGAATAAAACTAGTGTTTTACTGTCATAAACTGCGCAAATAATTCAAAAATTGATAGAAAATTGATGTCAAAAATTAGCTGAAAATAGTGGTTTGCAGGAAGAAAAAAAAGAAAGAGAGAAAGAGAAGGAAAAAAAAACATATTATAATTTTCGAATTTCAACAGCAATTTTGGACAAGTAAAGCATCTGATAGGCTTAATGGTAGATTTAAAAGTTGGTGGGGCATTTTTGTTTTATAACTTCTCTCAAGTCAACTTTTTTTTTTTTTTTTTTTTTTTAAAGCTTTAGCTAATAAACGGTGATTTACAATAGCTATAGGCTATATTTTGTGACACAACGGCATTTCTGTTATAAAATATTTTGGTGAGCTAGTAAAAATCAAAGAAAATCATAACAAGAATTTTTAAATTCAATAAAAATCCAACTTTTTGTAGATAAGAAAATTAAATATTTTTATTTTGCTTTATTTAGAACGGTTATGACGCTATACCTGGGACTGATTTATTTATTTATTTAACTATACAGTAGCGAAACAGCTTCTCATGCACAGAGCACTGCGTACAAAGCCACTTGCCCCCGGCATCGGCGGGAATTGAACCCCCGACCTCCGGTTTATAAGACGAATCTTCTATCACAGAAACACGGAGGCACTGTTACTGATTGATAATACTACTTAATTTTCTACACCAATTTTCAGATACTTTTTGTAGACTTACATTACCTTGTATAATCTTTTTTTAAATTTATTATTTTAATGTTGCTGTATTTATGAAAACGTACCAAAAACGTTATTTGGGAAACACTTACTCTCCGAAATTCTCTCCCTCTTCGATTGTGTCAGGTATTTGTTTGTCTTTTGTCTCAGGCAAGAGGAGTGCCAGCAGACCACTTGAAAACGCAAGCACAACGTACACGACGCTAGGCACAGACGGGTGTGTAGCTCTACCCTGCAAAGGAAAAAGCAATGTGTCACAGGTGAAACAAAATAATAAAAAAAAATGTTTTTGACAAACTCAAGTTTTGGAAGTTATGAATTGCAGTTACTTTTACTTACTTACTGTATTTTTTTCGCCTACTTTAATATTAAAAGCCAGAGGAAAAAGAAAAAAGAATGTAAGAAGGATTAATGTATCTTAGAAATATCGCGAAAAACAAAAAAAAAAAAAAAGTCAAAAATAAATATAATACTTGAAGAAACATCGAAAAATAAAAAATTGGAAAGTAGGATATTTAGATGGATCAAAATGTCTGTCGGTCCATCAGTCTGTCTCCCCCCCTCTTCCTCACAATACCTTTTGACTGAATATACCCGCCTTGCCTTCAATATTTGAGTTGAAACGAACCATTGCTTCGGTCACTCGTCTGGTCAGTGCTAATTCTGTATTAGTTACCAGTTAGCTCAGTCACTCCTATGCTGGGCTGATGAGTGCTTATAAGCACGAAACTGCAGTCCTCGGCTGGAATTGACCGAGCTAGCGGTGTAGTTCATGTATTTGTTAGACAAGTTTGACAGATAACATCTTTTTGATTTAAACAACTTTCCGTTCAATTTTAAACAGTTCAAATCCTTTAACATTAGCGCCTACGGGGAAACTAAAAGTCAACTGTAGATACCTCACTTAAAGGCGGATTTGCATCAAACAAATTTTGTTGGAAATAGCTCTTCATGACCAACTCCCGACTTCGACTCCTAGAAGTTTAGAGTCATCGACTCCGACTCCTGTACACGAAAATTAGTCGGACTCACTCCGACTCTGGTTCCGTAGCTTTAGCAAAAATTTAGACAAGAGGGAAAAATGACTCCGACTTTTGAAATTTTAAAGTTTTTTCATAAATTTTTCAAATTTTCAGAAATTTTCGTGCAGCACCATTTTTGATTTTGATGAAATTTTGTATGAAAAATGTATCATTATTCTGTACTCCCAAACTGTTTATTTTTTTCTTGAAACTTTGTTCCCGAGTTATAATTATTTGTTTCCTCCTCGGATGAGTAAAATTTGGCATTTTTGATATATTTTTTCTAAAAGCTCAAGAGTAAATTCATTAAAGTTAGTTAAAAGATCAGACACGGCTTAATCAAAAGCAGAATCAATAAACTTTTATTTGCGCATAAAAAGCAATGATTTAAGTTAGTTTCCGGGGTTAAAACGTGGTTCGAAAAGTGCCATTTTCGTCATTTGGAGCACAAAAATGTGAATAAGGGATTTACTGTAGAAGGCTTTATTCTTATCGCACTTAGTTATGCATACTGCCTTGTGCAGGTAAACGACAGTGTCTGCAGAAATGTGTTTTCGAGATATTTGAAAAAATGTGTATTGGATTCAATACTAACAATAGGAAAATGTTAGCATTAGACTTTTTTTTTTCACGCCTTTTTTAGGAGGAAACCAAATAAGCGAGTTTGTACAATAACGATAACATACAATAGATGACAAAAATGCTAAAAAAATGAAAAATGAAAAATTTGCAGTTACTGCCCTTTACCTGCACACGGCAGCATACTAGAAGCACAGAAAGAATAAGCTGATACTGGTTGTTTTTCAGTACGAAAAAATTGTTTAAACCTAAGAAAAATTGTAGAGTTCCTCCCGCGCATCACGGTTAGTATTCCTGTAATGCCCCTGTACCCTGCCATGTATCTGTGTCTGTACAAGCAAGGCACAAGATCTGCATAGATTTCCTCAGCAAGATTACGTAGTTCAAATATATGAAATTTGTAGACAAAGTTAAGACTTTTTCATCTTGCCCTTGTTCCAGTCCTGCTTCACCTGGTAATATTCTTAAGTTTATTGGCACCTCTCTGTAACTGCTGTGGAGTTATGGCAAGCAGGAACTTACGAAACTACTTCTGCGATATGGTATCTTGAACCTAGTCTAGGTGCCCTAGACCAGGGGGACTTGAAACAGTTACACAGAGCTTTTTCAACAAAAAAATAAGTTTTGGAGTACAAAATATTGTTACATATTGCATATCAAATTTCATCAAAATCAAAAATAGTGAGGCACGGCCCATTTGCTGATTTAATATAAAATGACTCCGCAGTACTCCGTAACTATATGTATCTTTACACTCATTTTCTTTCGCACGGGGGTAACAGAACTAAGGAGCAGTTAATGTGTCTGTAGCAACAGAAAAATAGTGCAGTTTAGTTTCTCAAATCTCACAGTTCAAATTAATCTTTATTCTTTTTCAACTTTAAGAAAGGAAGTTCATATAGTAAACAGAAAGTACAATTTTGGTCAATTATGACATTATTTCGAAGGAAAATAATATCTTCTAAAAATACTATATAGCTGGAAAAAGTCCTCACAGCTCGACAAAAATTCTAAATTGATCTTACCAGTTCTCTCATAAAAGGAGCTACGATAGAACCAATTCTCCCGAACATGGAACATGTTCCTATCGCAGCATTCCGGACCACAGTTGGGAAAAGCTCAGTGGTGTACAAATACAGTATTCCGAAAGATCCGGTGATGCAAAATCTACCAATCATCGCAAAGGTAACCGTCAACCAAGAGAGAGCTGAAAATAAGAATAATCAATAAAAGTAACCATCGGATAATAAGAGAAATTCGTTTAGTTAAATTTTTATTTTCAAAATTTTGTTTTAATAGCGCTAAAAATATATCTTGATGCCAATGATGCTATGTTTTTCAATTATTATCTGCTCAACGAAATGTTTTATATTTAAGTGAGTATTTTGACTTATATGTAAAAATTTATACAGGGTAGGATTTAAAAGTAATGAGCCTTCGTTCAAAAAGACCAATTCATTGAGCAGATCGTTACAGCTGACTAACAGTTTTCAAAATAGGCACCTCCTACACCGATGAACTTCTGTAGGCAGCTTTTCCAGGACTCAAAGGTATCCCTGAAGTCCTGTTCTGTGATTTCTGCAGGGGCTGCCATGACCTTCACTTGAATGTCCTCGATGGAGTCGAAACGTTTTCCTTTCAGCGCTGATTTTAAGAGCGGAAACAAGAAGTCAAGAGGCAAAAAATACGGACTATAGGGAGGCAGAGACACCACTGCTTCTGTACTTCAGTCAAAACTTACGGCATAAGTCTCGCGCAGACATTCCACATGTGTAATTCCTCGGTAACAATACGTTGCACCATTGTCTCTGATAAATCCAGGGCTTCTGCTACTTGGTAGAGACTTAAACGTCTGTCCGAGTTCAAAAATTCACGCACTCACTGCATTCACATCAGTACGGACTGACGGCGGGCGTACACAGACGGGGTTTCGTCAGTTGCCTCTTCTTGGTCTTTGCCACTTTTTGACTTACAAATAAGACAGAAACTCAGTCCCAAAAGCCTGTTAAAGCTTTGTGAACGTTTCGGAAGGAGACTTTAACAACCAGAAGTTAAATTTGATCATGTAGAGCTACTTAGAGAACTTTTCACATCGCCGTGTCATACACCACCATATTGGGGCTGCTGTTAATGCAACATTCACACTGCGTCCGCACATCCGTCACCGACGTATACTTTTCTCCCTAAAACCAGTTTTCGGCCGGCGTTGCCATGACAGCAAGCCGTATTGTACGGGACCCGTCGACGGGACAGAAGCCGACGTCCGTAGAGTTGGGCGTCGCATTTCATTGGTCTCCACGAGATGAGCGCGCTCTCTCTATTGGGTGAGAGACTGACATGTGCCTTTTTCGCGTCCGCAAAGTATGAATGCTTCTCCCTTTTTGGAAAACGTTGCTCTGTCCGCTTCGAAAGCTGGGACGCAACTGCCTCGCATTGCGCAATGAAGCCAACAACTCACCTCCGTCGTTTTCAAGTGGAGCTAGCTGCAGGAGGCGCACGTGTCAGTATAACGTGAGCCTCATTACTTTTGAATCCTACTTTGTATATGTATGTAAAATTTTAATTCTGCAGGAGGATGCGGTGGGTTTAAAGCTCATTAATGATGCTTTCGAGAAGCAGCATATCAGCGTATTTATCTAACATCTTGTTACAATATTAACAGACTGTGGCGACTTGTAAAGAGAAACGTATACTATCAATATTCAGTAGATTACCGCCCATTAGCCAGGGCTAAAGCAGAAATACGTGAAATACACCGCCAGCTCAGTCATTTCCAGCCGAGGACTGCAGTTTCGTGCTTATTAGCACTCATCAGCCCGGCATAGGAAAGTGACTGAGCTGGAGATGGAAAACCTCTTAAGGAAGCCAAGAGTGCGAAACAAACTGGTAGCTAATACAGAATTAGCAGACCAGTCGAGTGACAAAAGCAGTGGTTCGGTTCAACTCGAAGATTAAACGCAAGGCAAGGTATATTCAGTAGATTACCGCCCATTAGCCAGGGCTAAAGCAGAAATACGTGAAATACACCGCCAGCTCAGTCATTTCCAGCCGAGGACTGCAGTAACACTCGTCTGGTCTGCTAATTCTATATTAGCTACCAGTTTGTTTCGCACTCTTGGCTTCCTTAAGAGGTTTTCCATCTCCAGCTCAGTCACTTTCCTATGCCGGGCTGATGAGTGCTAATAAGCACGAAACTGCAGTCCTAGGCTGGAAATGACTGAGCTGGCGGTGTATTTCACGTATACTATCAATGTCTAGGAAACTAGGATTAATCTTAAGTTAAAAAGTTGAAAAAGTGCAATTTTTTATGAATTGATTTCTTTTTCTGATGAAGAATTTGGGGGACTAATTGGAATTTTTTAGCAGTTGTTGCCCTTACTCTGATGGGATCTTTAAGGACTCATTATCCTCACTGAATGAAGATTTAAAGGGTTTGTTGACGCTATAGTGAGACCGTTGCCTTTAGTCTAATGATCCTTTTATCGATATTTCACCTTATTCATTAGAGTATTTTGATTTTTAGAGGATTGTATACTTTATTACCGAAGTTTTGTCATTCGAATGGGAATTTTTAAGAACTAAGGCCCCAATTTAAACGGAGATTTCCATGAACTGTTGCCATTATTCCGACGGGAAATTCTTCACCATGTTCTTTTCTTTTATTTAAGACTGACTGTTCAACAAGCGTCACTTGACATAACTTTGATTTTCTAGGTAGACCGAGCAAAGCCGGGCGACGCAGCTAGTACTATTTAAATAAGACTCTTAACCATATCTTTATAGGCTAAGAAGTGCTTTTAATTTTTCAATATATATATAAAAATAAAAATTAGTTTCTGAAATCGAGAGAAATTATTATCAATTTTGAATTTGATAAAAATATATATAATAAAAATCGTATAAAAATAAAGTATTTGAACTAAAAATTATTTTCAATCAGTGCTCAAGCATACCAAGCCTAAAAATATGAATGGTTAACGCTTGTAAATGTCCGGCTTCAAAAATAAATAAATAAATAAATAAGTAATTAAAAAATAATAATGAAAGTAAAAATAAAATAAAATAAAACCCTATTTCAAATATGTGTGGAACTTGTAAATGTCCGGCAAAAAAAAAAAAAAAAAGCCTCTATCAAATATGTTTTGAATATTTTAATTCTGAAAACACTATTGTTATTAAAAATGATTACCTCCAGAAATATTCAATGTTTTAAATGTATTTCAAGCGATATACAACAAGTGCGACTTACTGACCAAGAACCAAATATTTTAATACTGAGATCAATGTGTTTTTATTTCTTTTTTAACGCATATATTTTTTTTTGGGGGGGGGGGGGACTTGATCTCCACTTTCAATTTTTTCTTTTCAATTTTTTTGTTTTCTTTTTTTTTTCTCTGCTGCAGTTTTTTTTTTTTTCAATTGCGTGAACAATAAATTTTTTTTCCTCTATCTGACAGTATCTTTTTCAGTTAAAATTAAACAGCTCTTTTTTGTAAAATATTTTTTTTTCAATATTTTTATAAAAGGATCATGCATCCCCACATCAAGGGATACTTGATCCCTTCATGTGGATACTTGATCCCACTGAAAAAATACATAGACATTTCATTAGATCAACAATTTACCTATAGATTTTGGTTTTCTACATAATATTTCAAAAAAATAGCTATATTTATAACGTTCTTTCTTAGATGATAATAATGCAAACACAATATTTAGATTGTTTTAAATTCAACTAGGAAATTGGTAGAAAAATTTACTCAACTTTAATGAATTTCTGATGCTTCTGATCAGTTACTTGCTCTACAATACAGTTGTGAACAATATATTGTAACGGATTCGGTGCGACTTCCACTTTCTTGAAATGAAGACACAGTTCTTGATAAAAGCACAGGAAATTTATTTACACTATGTACAGGAAAGATCGTCAACAACTGCTAAATTATTCATCAGCAATAAAGCAATTATCACACAACACCGTAAACTCAACGTTTACACACGTATTTACTTCCAAATACGAAAACAACACAGCGAAATGCCTCGCTATAAACAGAGCAAAAATGCTCTCAGTTCGAAATATCAATCGAAACTAACTGTTTATCCATCGCTAACGGCTTATATAGACACCGAAAAGAAATTTCTCAAATATTCCACACGCTTCTGTAAAGTAGTAGACCGTTATCAAATTTTATCAATGAACAAAAAGGAAATAGGGGTCGTATACTTTAGCCATATGAAAAGGGGTTGTATATTCATTACGGGAAACTATTTGCAGGTTACGTTCCTACAATAATTACTATTTACAGGATTTGTAACATTGCCCCCTTCCCAAGAACTGCACGTCCCGGGCAGTACAATCCCCAGAAAGGGTGCCAAACTTCTATCACAAGTTTACAAATATACACATTAATTAATAACTAACAGATACAGAAAACACAATAATAACAAGAAATATTACTAAACATTAAAAGCAAAAAAAATTATCTACAACCTTTATGTTATCAACCATTGTTGTTTACGTAATACTCATGAACTATGGCCAGTAACTCCTTTCTGGTGACGCAGTAATCTCGCTCCGACTTTGATAAGCATTTGTTCCAGTAAGCGATGACATGTTCATTTCCGTCAATTTCTTGGGATGAAACAGGTCCGATGCCCTCGTTGCTCGCATCAGTGTCCAGGATAAAGGATTTTTCAGGCTGAGGATAGGCGAGGATAGGCGTTGATGTTAAAGCCTCCTTCAGTCGTAGAAATGCATCTTTGCATTCTTTGGACCATTCAAACTTTTGCTTGCTCTCCGTCAGCTTATGCAAAGGTCGTGCAATATTGGAAAAACCTTTTACAAACTTCCTGTAGTACGTGCAGAGCCCCAGGAAACTTCGCAGCTGATGGATGTTTTCGGGACGACTCCAACTCTTGACCGCAGATACCTTTTCTGGATCGGTTTGTACACCTTCAGAAGAGATGATGTGACCAAGGTAGTTCACTTCCCGGCGGAACAAATTACATTTGGACGGGCTTAACTTCAGATTGGCTTCCTTAAGCTTCTGCAGCACCTTCCTAAGATTTGCCAGATGTTCTTCGAAACTGCGTCCCACGATGATGATATCGTCTAAAAAGACCAGACAGGATTCGTAGGAAAGTCCTCTTAACACTGTCTCCATAAGACGCTCGAACGTAGCTGGTGCATTGCAGAGGCCGAAGGGCATCACTTTGAACTGCCATAAGCCTTGTCCAGTTGTAAACGCTGTCTTCTCTCGGTCATCAGGGTGTATCTCAACCTGCCAGTAGCCGCTCTTCAAGTCCAGGGTCGAAAACCACTTGTGTCCGGAAAGAGTGTCCAAGGTGTCGTCTATCCGCGGAAGAGGGTAACTGTCTTTCTTGGTGATTTCATTCAGCCGCCGGTAATCGACACAAAATCTGGTGGAGCCATCTTTCTTTCGGACCAAGACGATGGGAGACGCCCAAGGACTGGATGATGGTTCGATTACATCGTTCTCCTTCATCTCTTTCAGGAGGGTCTCAACCTCTTCCTTCTTGGCGAACGGTAGTCGTCTTGGATGCTGTTTAATAGGGGGGTGTTCTCCAGTGTAAATCCTATGCTGCGTTAAATTCGTACGGCCAACATCCTCCGATGTAGATGAAAACAGATGCTTGAAGTCATCCACCAATTGTTCCGCAGCAGTTCTTTGATCTTTCGATAACGGCGCACTCCCAATTAACTTCGATGTCAAGGACTCGGAAGACACAGTCTCGGGGGAATTGATTCTTCTAATGATGCAGTTTACTGGAGTACAAGTAGCCAACACTTCACCTTTTCGGATATTCCTTGGCCTTTCACTCACGTTGGCGACTCTCACAGGAATTACATCCTTAGAAAGGTCCACAAGCGTAGATGCTACCAGCACTCCTTTTAGGCTATTGCTTAGGTTAGGGTATTCAATGAGTCCAAATCGAAAACTATTGCTTTCTTCAAGGGAGCCAGGTATTAATGATTCTGACCTTGAGGGAATCGATAAATCTGTTTGAGCTATTATTTGATGAGCGGATTTTACATCACTTTCTGCAGGGAAAACGGCTATGTCTTCTCTCATCGAGTGCAGCTCATTAGTCTTGAAGTCGAGAGTGAAGTCATATTTCTTCAAAAAGTCCAATCCGAGAATGAAGGGGTCCGTGATATTAGCGACGAATGCCGTATGATGGTAGGTGGCATTCCCAAACACTATTTCCAAGTCCACTTTACCGTCAATCTCAATTTTGTCACCTGTCACAGTCTGGAGACTTACGCGTGGCGATGTCCACAGCAGTTTCAATCCAAATTCACGAGCCACATCTGTCCTAATGATTGTCACATTGGCTCCAGTGTCAACAATCAGTCTGCAGGGGTTCCCATTTACATGTGCGTAAATGAAAAGTCCATCACTGCCACTACTAGAAGAGGAAATCTGCAGAGCTTTAGTGGTGGTGATTTCCTTCCCTCGCGTAGCTTGGCGAGCCGGACAACTCCTTCGCAGGTGTCCTTCACTACCGCATTTCCAGCACTTCTGCTCTTGTTTCTTTTGGGCTGTTATGCTGCTCAAATGTCTTGTCAAGTCACCGAGTTGTCTCTCAAGTTCAGCGAGGTGGGACGACCTGGAATCAGACTCATCAGCTTCCTGAGTCCGGATTAGATGGCGATCCACACGGGTTGCTTCTTGGGCGGCCTCGTATCTCATCGCATACACAACGGCAGAATTCAGGTCTTTGACATCCGCCATCCGTAGAGCTTTCTGGATTTCCGGATCTCGAACCCCGTCGATGTAGTAGTTGAGTGCCAGGTTGTCTCGAACATCCGCAGGGCAGTCGTAAAAAGCAAGATGAGACAGTCTCTCGATGTCCGCCGCAAGCTCTTGCAGGGTTTCCCCAGTTTTCTGGAAACGGGACTTCAACTGGAGTCGGCTGAAATCTTTCTGGCACTTCTCACCGAAGCGAAGCTCCAACGCAGCTGTGAGGGCGGCGAAATCCAGGCGCTGGCTGTCCGGAAGGGTCTGGAGAATGTCCGCTGCGTCACCTCTCAGGGATGCTGCAAGATGACAGGCCTTGGTAGCAGAGTCCCATCCGTTCGCTTCCGCCACTATCATGAATTGAGTTTTGTAAACCTGCCACGAAGTTTTCCCATCAAATGTGGCAAGTTTAATGGGCGGTCGAGCAACCGATGTGGGAGCGCCAAACTGTACAGAGCTGCTTTCCGCGGTCGCCAATCTCCTTTCCACGTCCTTAAAGATCTCTTCTTTAAGTAGATGAAATCTTCTATCTTCTTCTTCAAATTTATTTTCTACAGCATTGAATCGGCTTTCAACGGTATCAAATTTTTCTTCAATAGCATCAACTCGATGCTCTATGTCATTAAATTTATTTTCCATCACAGTCTTTACCGAAATAAGGTCGTTTTTAATTTCTTCTTGGTTAGACGTTAAGTCCTTTTTCAGCACCGTTAAATCGCTTTTTAACTGGTCTTGATTTGCCAACATACTTGCAGTCAGATCACTTTTTAATTGTTCTTGATTAGCCGCCATATCATTTTTTATTTGTTCTTGATTAGCCGCCATATCATTTTTTAATTGTTCTTGATTTGCAGTAAAACTTGCAGTCAAATCACTTTTTAATTGGTCTTGATTAGCCGCCAATTCATTTTTAACAGAGTTGATTGCATCAAGAAGTTGTTTTAATTGTTCATCCATTGCGCGAGTAATCACCATAAAATTAAAGTCCAAATTCAAAAGAAGTCTTTATGAAAAAAATGTCCAAAGTCACACTTACTCCAAGAAAGTCCAGAAGAAGCCCCACGTTGGGCGCCAAATTGTAACGGATTCGGTGCGACTTCCACTTTCTTGAAATGAAGACACAGTTCTTGATAAAAGCACAGGAAATTTATTTACACTATGTACAGGAAAGATCGTCAACAACTGCTAAATTATTCATCAGCAATAAAGCAATTATCACACAACACCGTAAACTCAACGTTTACACACGTATTTACTTCCAAATACGAAAACAACACAGCGAAATGCCTCGCTATAAACAGAGCAAAAATGCTCTCAGTTCGAAATATCAATCGAAACTAACTGTTTATCCATCGCTAACGGCTTATATAGACACCGAAAAGAAATTTCTCAAATATTCCACACGCTTCTGTAAAGTAGTAGACCGTTATCAAATTTTATCAATGAACAAAAAGGAAATAGGGGTCGTATACTTTAGCCATATGAAAAGGGGTTGTATATTCATTACGGGAAACTATTTACAGGTTACGTTCCTACAATAATTACTATTTACA
Source organism: Uloborus diversus (assembly GCF_026930045.1). Classification (NCBI taxonomy): domain Eukaryota; kingdom Metazoa; phylum Arthropoda; class Arachnida; order Araneae; family Uloboridae; genus Uloborus; species Uloborus diversus. The sequence goes on from NC_072735.1 coordinate 23,862,774, forward strand.
GGATTTGTAACAATATTTTATAAATAAAACTAATATTTTTTTAAAGTAGCGTGATGAAGCTAAAATTACAACAAATAATGTAAAAAAAGATGATATTAACAAATATTAACATTATTTGCTTCTTGTCTTGCAATAATAAAATTAAGAGTTTTACCAATTAAATTAATTTCAAAAAAAAAAAAAAGAAAGAAAAGAGAAATGTAAGTATCTGTATACTTATGGAAAACAAAAAGAAAGCCTAGCACATGTTTTCAAAACCAGAATAGTCAACTGCAAACATTACAGTTCTAATGGGGCCGTTTCCAAAATTTTAAAAGTATCTTTTTCTGAAAGAGCATGCTTTAAAACATAGGATCTGACCATTTTTTAAATAATTTATTTACGTTTAATATTTTAAAAAAATTACTTAAATCGGTGCGCTTTCATTGCTTAAATTTCTTGCCGATGACATCACAAATGATGAAATGCCATTCAGTGTTGCCATTCACAGTGCAAAATATTTAATTCGCATCTTTACTCACGTGTATTGGCAACGATATGGTTGATAGCAAGCGTAGAGCGCAATTTTAATTCGCTGCTTGATTATCATAACGTGGAGACGTAGTAGAAAGATGCGGCAAAGTGCATCATTTGTGACGTCATCAAGACCACGCCTTGTTTGAAAAATCGGACATTTTAAAAAATTAATTTAAAAAAAAAAACTGTTGGGAATAAGAAAGTATTTTCTGGGTACATGTTATGTTTTTGCTCATTCTATCCATTCCAATGACTAAAAGTAGTACTTTTGACTGAAGGAAACCACCCCATTCTTAAAAGTTCCTCTCAACCTAACTGGGTGTGGCATTTTAGCACATTCACATACATTTATTGCATTTTTGTCAATCTTTAAGGAAAAATAGATTGATTCAGCATATTACTTTTTCGTTTAAAAAAAAACTTATTTCAAACTCTAGAAATCCAACTTTGCATTCCATTTGACCTACATAATGGGCAACTCTCTTTTTCGATGTAAATCTAACTAAGCTAAATCATTTCTTTTTTAAAATTCAAACAAAGATAATCTATTTCAACTTGTTCAAGCTCATTTGGCTGATCATAACATAATTCATCAGTGGAGTTGTAGTTCACGTTTATATGTTTGAGATGTTATGTGGAAATAAAAACCCTGAGTTTGGTTACAAGCGCGAACTGATACTTTAACTATTTCGCAGATTTACTGCAATGATTGTTTATATTTATCACTTATGCTACGATGAATTTTATCATGTTAACATGGTTTTAAATATTTAATATTCAAGTCAACTAAGTAAACTACAGTTATATTGCTTTCATTGTGTTTATATTGTTATTGTTATAGGGATACTTGATCCCTGGCCTGAAACGAAGGGATCAAGTATCCCTAATATGAGATGTTTACAAACATTCTTATTCTATTATTAACGATCAGTGGCAGTTTACTAAAAGTATGTCTTAATTATTAAAGACTGTCGATACTTTTAAATTATATTTCGCTTTTTTTTTTTTCAGTTTTACATAACAGATAATGTAAACTTCAGAATGCTTTCCTTAAAAAAGTTTCCTTTGACACATTCATTTCTTGAGCTAAAACAAAATGGCTGAAAAAGAAAGAGTTGCCAATTTTTATGTAAAAATGTAACTTTATCATTGTTGTCAGGTTTCAATGCTGTACTTATGGTTTTGATACATTTTTGGTAGAGGGATCATAAGCCTAAGGGATTAAGTACCCCTAGTCTCTCCTAAGGTTTATTACGGCGTTATAGGCAAGGGGTGTTTTTTCTCCACCATTTTGAGCTCCGGTTTTTTCATTCTTTTTCTTTAGTACCTTTTGTCCAGTTTTCGGTCATCAATAAATCTTTTTGAAATCAGACGGTAGTTAATGGAGATATTAATTAAAAGCGTATTTTTACTCTAAATAGCGAATGGACGGTCCTTACGAAAATGGACAGTCCTTTTTTCGAATTTTATATGGTTGGAAAGGTCTTAAAAAATTCCATAAACGAAATTTTTCGTAAGGCACCCAAGGTCCAATAACCTGACTCCACAAGAAAAAGACTTATAAACGTTGTTCAGTTAGCGAAATTCATAATTTTTAAATGTTACTCTTTTTCACTGTTTAAACTCATTGTTTGTAGCGTGAAACATTAAGTTGTAATTGATTTTTGAAATCATTCTTTCTACACGAGGAATGCATTTCAGTGTTTCAGACTTGGTATGGTTGGAAAGCTCGCAAAAAAACCCTTTAAGCCATTTTCCACCGTATACATTCGGATATTCGAAGGACTTAAATTGCCTAGAAAAGGTACTAGATCAATTTAAAGTAAGTGAAAATTTATTTTCATTTGGCGCGAGATAGTTATTGTGCAAACATTTCGAAATAATACAGTCGGATCTCGATAACTCGAAGCTTATAACTCGAATATTTTTTTTATCTCAAAGTTTTTATTGGGTCTCTAACGTTTAAGACTGTTGTGAAAACTTCCCATAACTCGAACTGTCAATAACCCGAACGTTTTAGCCGGTTTCTTGGGACTTCCAGTTGTCGAGAGTTGACTGTATTATGTGTTGCCATTTCTCGCTTCTGAAAGTTAATAAATTAAAATTCTTGCATTCTTTTTTATTATTGAAGCTTTTAGGTGCAGTTAAAATATTTCCCTAGGGCATTTAAACCATTTCTCTAGGGCATTTAAACTATTTTCCTTTTTGCCCCAATTATTTAGTAATAATTCCGCAAGGTCATATAGGAGATTAGTAAGAACAACAGCAGCAATAACACTTACTTTCTGGCACAAAAATTTGAGCGCCACATGCTGCCCCTCCAATTAGCATAAGCCCAACGAGAGACGGTCTCCTTCCATAATAGCGTACTCCTATGTAAGTAACGGCGTAGGAAGGGAACTCAAGTGCACCAGAGACGAAAAAATTCAAGTACGAGTCTCCAGCTAAGTCGTTTGTGTTGAAAGCCATAGCATAGTACAGGAAGGCATTGACGATCCTGTGAATAGAGCTTTTATTAATCACAAAAACACTTCTCGCATTTTTAAAGAAACCGCTTATTGGCAGGTATCAATTGGGTTGCTTTCCAATTTTCAAAAATATTTTTTTCTGACAGAGCAAGGTTGAAAACATGGGATGAGTTTCTTTTTTAAAATTAATTTTGACTTATTTTCTCTCTTAAAAGAATAATCTTATATAATTAAGACGTTCATTCATCGTTTTCATCACTGACGTCACAAGTGAACAAGTCACTAGGCTTACTAGAACAAAGTTTCAGGGCATTTTCGAACTTCGCCAAATGAATATTTTATTTAACTTAATTCTCGTTCCGCTAATAATTGCTCGCAGTGAAAATCACCAAAAGATGATATCTTGCCAGAAAAGATTACCACGTGTCCCGATTCAATGGCTTTCTTCACTTGTGACATCACTCGATGAAACGTTTTGTTTCAGAAATCTGACATTTGAAAAATTCAATTAAAAATTAAATGTTGGGGAAACAAAAGTATTTTTTGGCTCCATGTAATTATTATTATTATTATTTTTATTTTATTTATTTATTTATTTATTTTATTATTATTATTTTTTTTTTTTTGAAGTGAAAACTTCTTTAGGCGCGTTGAGCATTTTTAAGGTGGGGAAAAACCATTCATTTGGCGATACCGTCACCTCACCTCACCGACATTTGGAATACAGCGCACATGCACGGCTTCTCTCAGTTCCTTCACTACATTGCTTTCGTTGGGCACTGCGAACCTCAGTAGCACTGTCAAGCACCGCGTGAGTTCGATCCTCACCCAGGTCAGTGCATTTTTTCTTCAGAAGAAAACATTTTTAAGCTTATATAATATTTTTGAAGTGAAAACTTCTTTCGACGCTTTGGGAATTTTTGAGATGGGAAAAACTTTTGATATCAGTGATACATGTGTTTGTCGTTGCCACTCAGCGAATGGACAGCGAATTGTAATGGTTGCTGTTTTTATTTCACCGGCTATAAGTCTATAAACGCAATACAAGAGTTTTTGAACGAAAATTTATTTCCTTTAAACAAAAATTTATTATTTTTTTTCGAAAAACTCTTCAGTGTTACTTCAAAATGAAATTCAAAGAGATTTGGTGATTTACCAATGATTTTGAGTGGGGAGTTTAACATCAACTTTGCAGATGGTGAATGTAATTTTTAAATAGAGAATTTAATTTAACGACATCCAATGATCGCAATTTTAGTACAAGGAGATGTACTACTACACAAGAGCGCAAATATAGGGGGGGGCAAAGGGGAGCTTGCCCCCCTTAGAAATTAGAACTTCCTTGATTTTAGCACTTTTTTCTTTGTAAAAATGTAAAAACATTTCTTCTCCAGTCATTAATGAATAAGTTATTAAAAATGTCAAATTTTAATGACTCTAATCTGTCCTGAAATCTGCTTCCAAGGGGAAAATATTCTGCTAAACCATGGTTAAAATATCTGAGCCCCCCCTTACAATTTTGCATATGGGCGCCCATGCTACTACAATTGATGCAGTCCTTACAAGATATTTAAATAGATTCAAATATAAGTATTTTATTTCCTATTTTTGTTACCACAAACCTAAAGAATCAGTTTCAGAAAAGAAAAAAGAGAGGAAAAAAAAATAATAATTATGATCAGGGCTTAAAAGAACCTCGATTTTTTTAAAATAAAAAATAAAAATGGAATTAATAGTATTAAATCAGATTCTTTTTAAAATTAAAATCTTTTTTTTCAGGCGTTAGAAACTTTTGCAGTTGATCAATTTATACTTTTAAATATAATTAAAATTAAAAATTGATGTTTTAAAAGCAATTAAATTTAAAGTAACACCTCTACGAAACGTTTTCATATAAACATGCAGAACCAGTTTAATACAGTTGCATATGACTCAAATCAAACTCAAAATAGATTGCATAGTTGTACATGTAAATGCATAAAAACAGGGCAAACAAATCGGCATTTCACTTTTGCCACATGTCTTTTCATCCATACGCTCGTTTTTTCTCCTTCTTTTTTCCGAAATGAACTCCAAATTACACTAGTCAACTTCAAAAATGCATCCGGCTCAAAAGTAGCTATTTCCGAAGTATTTTGCCTCGCTAAACACTAAAACCACCATAAAAATAGAGATTAGCTCCAGTTCTCAATTCATAGAGCCAACTAGGAAAATGAATTCTTACTAATGCTCGTTTTTCCTGGCAGATAAACACCCCCCATAGGACTGACTGTCTTCTAAGCTTCGACCTCAGGTGGGGATAGAAAATCTCACTACATGAAAACCGAAATAGACTTCAAGAAAATAAAATTCTGGGAAGAGAAATGCCCAAAATCAGCCTCTAGTAGATCCACCCATTTCTGCTTCCACGCATGCTCATTCTGCTGGTAATAATGAAGAACTTCGTGAAAGTTGTGAACAAAGACAATTTTCCAATATCTTAGAATGAAATTTCCAAGATATATTGAAGCTAAGGTTAAAGAGAGAATTTGTAATGGCTCTTCAAATACGCGCAATTATGAGGATCACTGTTTTTGAAAAAAAAAAAATGAAATAGTGGAGAAAAAAACAGTTAGGAAACTTTTAAGGGTGTAATAGTAATATTACAAGTACTTCTGAGCAGCAGAGGAAATGAGAACTAAAAACAGTTGATCAAACAATCCCTACGGAAGTTCTGTGACTATTGATGAATGATGTGATTCTGAAACTCTATTTTGTTCACTTCTTCCAAGATATTTTGTTTGAAAACTAAAGCTATGAGCAGTGTGCATGAGAAAAGGTTTCACCAAGATATCTTTACAATGGAACGCAGATATCAGGGTCATTGGGCCGAGTTAATGCTCACTAACTGTTGCTGAACTATTACAAGAGATTGACGTGCAAAAAGCAATCGAAAATGAAGCGCTTACAGCAATAAGCCAAAAGCAGCCACTGCTTTCCGAAAAATAAGCATTGTTTAATAAGACATGACCTATATAATAACATTTTAGCAAGCTTTTGACAAGGTACCGCATGTTGCTCTTCTCAGCAAACTAGCTGACATAGGAATAGGTGGAAAAACTTTACTTTGGGTTAGAAATTGGCTCACTGGTAGGAAACAAAGAGTAGTTGTGAGAGGAAATCATTCTAAATGGAGTGATGTTTTAAGCGGAGTTCCTCAGGGATCAGTTTTAGGGCTTCTTTTGTTTGTTATCTTTATGAATGACATCAATGAAAATATTTCTGGAAGCATGAATTGTTTTGCTGATGATGTAAAAGTTATGGGGATTGTCGAAAATGAAGAACAAGTAAAACAGCTTCATATTAGATCATATTACCAAGTGGGCGGATAAATAGGGTATGGCAGTTAATGTAGGGAAATGTCAAGCGCTACACTTAGGTCATGGTTCGAGTTATCGTTTACAGGGCTCAGTCATTAGTCAGTAGAAAATGTTATGGATCTGGGTATCTTAACAAATCAGGACTTCAAGTTTAGTGAACAGTGCAGAATTGCAAGTAACAAAGCCAATAAAGTGCTTGGGTTTATCAATAGATCTATCTCAAATAAATCTAAGAAGGTTCTTCTGCCTTTATATAGGAGGTTAGTAAGACCTCATTTGGAGTATGCTGTTCAGTTTTGGTCGCCTTATCTGAAGAAAGATATTTCTGTATTGGAAAGGGTTCAAAGAAGGGTAACTAGACTAGTAAGGGGACTTTCGGATTTAGATTATGATACCGGACTTAATAGGCTTAATATGTATAGCCTGGAGCAAAGGAGAGTCAGAGGGGACATAATTGAGTTTTTTAAATTTATCAAAATGAAAGATGTTAATGGATTAAATTTTTGCACGGAAAGCAGGATGAGGGGTCATTGTTTTAAGCTATTTGAATCTCAGGTTAACTTGGAAATCAGGAAAAACTACTACTTTAGTAGGGTCGTGGGCACTTAGAACAGCTTACCGAAAGAGGCGGTAATGAGAAAGGGGGTGGATAGCTTTAAGAAGGCCATTGATCTTCATTGAGGACTAATTAATTGACTAGGACCAGCCTAGCTGGGCCCAGAGCCTGTTGCTCGTCGTCACATTTGTATTTGCGTTTGTAAGTATTGCACAGGTTTTTTTTTTCTTTTTAACATTACCTTTAAATCCATGTGTGGTTGCTGTGCATATTTCTCCAGTGGGCTTTTATGTATCTTGAAAACTAGAGCATATAAAAAAAAAATCCATTACCATATTAGTTTTTCTCGACCAAAAATCATTAGGAATTGACCTTTTAAAACCAGGATGAAGACAAAAAGTTCTTTTTTGTTGACTAGTGTTATCTGACATGCCTCGAAATTCGGATTTCCCGGCATGCTGGTCAATCTCCCCCCTTTTATCAATCTTTCCCTTGTGGACAGTTTTTTAAAAATGTCTTATTTTTCGTTTTAAGCAAAGATGGGAAAAACTTCCTTCATCTTTTAAAATATTTCTAAGGGTTCGGTTGGTTTCCGTTCACCTACGTGCTAAGTTTTCAAATCTGCTAAAAATATGAAAACCCTGGTTCTTCACTAAGTCAATGAAAACAAGAATAACATATTTGGAGCATTTGTAGGGTGTTTTGTGCCACAACTGATACTTATGTTACAGAGAAATTGCTCTTCATTTTTTACTAATGAGGAAGGTATATAAGGATTCAAAGAGTTAAACTATTTATTTACCACAAATAAATCATGTTGAACGCTCTATTTCGCATCTTCGGTGTCTTGAAGATATCAAGAACAGTTTTTCTTGTTCCCTTCTCACCTTCAGCCTATTGGGGGAGAGAGAACAACATCGTTTTAAAATGAATGTATTTGATTTGCGAAATGTGTTTTATTTTATTTTGCGATAAGTTTATGTAACTTTATGTTATATGGCACCCGCACGGCTTCGCCCGTAATAGAAAAATTAAAGGTCTTTTGGTTCGCTTGTATATTTACAAATAATGTATGGTGAATTTTCTCGCCAATTGGCTTGTGCCGACGTTACAGTTAAACGTTATGATAATTTCGTAATTTATGATAGTTTTTTTCTTAAAATTGGAATAAAAAAAGAACCACATCGAATTTTCGAAAAATCGCTTCGAGGTGCACATTCCCATGCTACATACTAACTTTGTGCCAAATTTCATGAAAATCGGCTGAACGGTTTAGGCGCTATGCGCGTCACAGACATCCAGACATCCTACAAACATCCTACAGACATCCAGACATCCTCCGGACAGAGAGACTTTCTGCTTTATTATTAGTAAAGATAAAGAATAGTATTCGTCAGATTGCAATAGATGGTCGAAACTGTGTTTTGAGATTCTTGAACAGAAAATAAATTGAAGTTTAACTATTGTTATAACCAGATAATTTATACCCAACTAGAATTTATCGCTTGAGTACACAAATTCCAAATGTAATAAACTGATATTAAAGAAGCAGTGTAACTATTTTCCATTCAATTTAAACCGTTTAATAAAAATGTTCATAAATTTTGAAAGCTTTGAAAATCAACGATTGAACAATACTTTCTTTTACAAAAAAGGAAGTATTGCAAAAAAGGAAAGCATTTGCTCCAGAAAAAAAACTTGTCCGGCCCGGGCCAGTGGGAGGGGAAGGGGATTCATTTTAGGAAGGGGAAGGAGGTCATGCTCAAGAAAATCGTCTTACTTGCAACAATTTTCTTGAACTTCGGATTCTTTAGATGTCAACAAAGGCACAAAATCGGAAATTAGTTGGTTGCAAACTCAATTAATTTTAACAAAAATAAATTAAAAACTTAAATTACTATTAGATAAAATTAGTTAATAATAATTCAATACATTAAAATGACCTAGTTAAGTTGTATTCTAATTTGTCTAGACCAGTAGGACCACCAGCCAACCCATAACAATAAATAAGTACTACGAAAATCTTTTAAAAAAGTTAAATGTTTTATGAACATGATAAATTTAGAAATTGATTAAATATTAGCATAATACTCGACACAGGACACACATCCATCATTGATTATAAATTTAAATAATACTTGACACATCCATGTTGTACGCAGAAAAAGACAATAAAACTTTACTCAATATAATAGTAATAAATGCTGCGAAAATCATCTTTAAAATTATATATTTTATGAATATAATTCGGATTATTAATGAATACTCACCAATTCTTTTCAATTGTAGAAAAAAATCAGAGGCGAATGAAAACGTCGCAGTCTCCGAGTCGGATACAAGAACTCCGAATACGTTTCCACCGGTTTTGGGTTCATAAGTTTCTTTTCAACTTTTCAGAAAAGACAACAATGTTTTGTCATCCGAACGCTTCATTGTTTTTGTTATTGGTAGTCCTTTTTCTAACAAACGCGAATTTTTTCAGTACAGTCTCCGTCTAATACGATGGGCCAATTTACGGGAAGCCTCGTATGACGAGGTTTTGGGCAAACATGACACTAAAATTTTACATTTCTTGCCCGAATAACTAAGTCTAAATCACAACAGAAAAGAATGATAATTTACGGAAACTTTACACAAAAAATATTTACGCATTATTATAACTTTCGGCGATTAAATTTGTTCTATAAAAAGCGATCGGGCGGCAAGCACTTCTTTTCTTTCATTATACTGGCGCCTGAAGACAGACTGTCTCAAGCAAAGCTATGTTACTGCCTTCCAATAAATAGAGAAGTGACATGTAATACGTACCCCTAAAAAAAGGGGGGAATTAAAAAATTATTTATTACTCTTTTTTGTGGTTTCGATCAAGTTTTCTTTTCTTTCTTTTTCAAGCAATCATTTTCACTACTCAAATGCAATAAACCTTACAAAAGATTAAAAAGTTTTGTCGGAGATTGGGGAGGGGAGATCACGACTCCCATGCCCTCCCACCTTCTTTGTATCCATCACTTCTTTAATGCTCTAAAAAATGAATTCAAAAACACATTTACCTTTTCTCATGATTTCGGCATTTTTTTTTTATTTTTCCAAGCAAACATTCAAATATTACCGCAAGTTTGGGGGGGGGGTCATGACCCCCCATGAGCCCCCTCTCTTGTATCCGCCATTAGCACTGACATTGTAACACTGTATTAGCTTCAATTTTATACTTGGGATACTTTGGGAGGCATCAAAACGGGTTTATAAAACGGGTCTGGGAAAAATTAACCGTCCCATTTTAGAAAATCCTTCGCACGCCAATGGTCAGGCAAGCTTTCTGTTTTCTTAATTTCATGAATCTGATGTGTTTACTCAGGTAACATAGCAAAAATTAATTCTCAGAATAGAATATTTCACTGAAAGTGACAAAAAAAAAAAAAAAGAAATTGAATTAATTTGAATACTGACATATTGAATTCAAATTATGTATTTCGCAATCACGAGTTACAACAGGGCCCTACTCATTGGAGTTATTGTTTCTACAAACGGCTCTTGTCCCCCCAAGCTTGCCCTTCTTCCTGGACGGTAACGTGTGTGTAGTTGTGTGTGTGTGTGTGCGTAGTCGCGCGTGCATGCATGTGTAGGCCTGTATGTGTGCGTAGACCTGTGTGTATGTACGTATTCGTGTGTGTATATGTGAGTGTGTATGTGTGTGACTATGTATGTGTGTGACCATGTATGTGCACAGGACATGGACGCCTCCGACCAGGTAAAGCGGATTCCGACGCGCCTGCAGAGGCCGGTGGGCGGTGGTGCTGCAGAGGCCCCTGGTCCAAGCTGAAAAAGGAACCGCAACGCCAAGGGCGGTCAAGTAAGAACAATAAGCAATCGTGATTGCTCAAAAAAAAAAAAAAAAAAAAAAAGAAACTAAACAATATTGCCCTTAAAAATCAAATCTTTCTTTCAGTATGTTAAAATATTAACCTTTATTCAAAACTTACTTACCGATACTGCAAACTTATTAGTAATCAAATCTTTCATGTCACATTTTATTTCTTTTTTATTCATCACTGCTGCGGTTTCGAGTACTTTTTCCAGCTTCTTGTATTTTCTCTGCATGAGTAGCCACCGAGGAGATTCCGGTATGTATCTAAGATTGAAAGAGCTATTAATTTAAAAATATTGCTTAACAGTTTTTAAAATAAAATTTGATGAGACGTTTTAAATTTTTACTTCGATGGATCATTGTTGCACAGTGACTAACATAAAATTGTAACTTTACACAGCATGTGTTTTGACTCTTTAAAACTATTGGTTTATCTCCACTTTTGCCGAAATTTCAAATCCCCCCCCCCTTTAAATATATCAAAATGTATGGTTGAAACTGAAAAACAGGGAGGGGGGGGATTTCGTGTTGGCGAAACTGACCTATCCTTTCACTTTTGAACACGTTGTTGCTTACTTCTTTTTTGACACATTTTTTTGTTTGTGTGTGTTTATAGCGTGTCTGTTCTCAGGCATTTGAATTTGATATGCTAGCTGTTACTAAAGCCTAAAATATTTTTATGTAAAATTTTATATATTTCTTTCTTTATTTTATTACCATATTTTTAAACTTTTATGTATATTCTCTTGATAATTTCCAATAGCATTTCAAATCTCCGAGATAGTGTTTCGCGCCCTGTAGCAATTGCACTTACTGTTTTCAAACAGATACGGTAGTCCAGTCAATGAACACATTGTAGCATGCATGGAATATGCGATAATTTTTGACTCCAGAATATTGTTAGGGGTTGTTAGTAGGTAAACATACAAAAAGTCCCCAACCCTAGGGGGTGAACTAAAGGTGGGAGGGAGGGGGGCAGAAAATTTTGGGTTTTTCGAGAAAATGTGGGAAACGGTAGAAAAAATGCGTTTAAAATAAAAATTCAAGCTAAATAAACTTCCTAAAAAACTGTTTCTACACATATTTGTCAAATTTACAATAATATTTCTGTTATATGTTATGAAAAATCGATGATTTTCGGAAAAATTCTCTCTTTTTGCCTAACATTTGCTCTTAGTGAGTCCCAGGATCAGTATTCATGAAAATTGTCAGTGACAAATTTGTACAACTTTAAATTTCCTTCAATTTGATATGCCATTTTGCTATATTTTATTCAACCAATAAAAGTTTAAGAATTTCAAACATGCACTTTCATGGCAAAAAATGGAACACTTGCCATTCACAAATTTCAAATTGACTTGAAAGGATCGCGTACTTTCTCTTTCCTCAAATAATTCGACAATCCTGATGGACAATAAAGAAATATTTGTGGATTACTACAACGCAAATGATGTTTAAGGGGGGGGGGTTGTGAAATTGTGACAAGGGGGGAAGGAAAGAGTAAGAAGTGTGACATCAAGCATTTTTAAATACGTAAGGGGGGGGGGGGGGTTGTGAAATTGAGACTTTGTGACAAGGGGGGAAGGAAAGAGTAAGAAGTGTGACATCAAGCATTTTTAAATACGTAAGGGGGGGGGGGTTGTGAAATTGAGACTTTGTGACAAGGGGGGAAGGAAAGAGTAAGAAGTGTGACATAAAGCATTTTTAAATACGAACATGTTTATGAAAAGTAGCTTGTAAAACGAACTTAGTGACAAGGGAGGGGGGGGGGGGAATGTTGGGAAAATGTGCGACATTATTAATGGCCACACACACACACACACACACAGCACTTTACCAAGGAATCAGACGAAGATTTGAATTACGTATATGCAGTATGAATTGATGGACTGAGGATGTGCAGAAAGTCAGCACTATACATACTGTTTAAGGAAACTGATAAAGACATTGATTTAATTTAATTTGTTGTTACTGAGTATAAATAGTCTACAAAACTGTTAAGCAAAAAGAGACGACTGTATAAACCATATGGAAATCAATGTCAGTTAGAAAATTGAAACGACCGACAAACGAAGATTTTTGTCCAACTTTCATAATAACAAGTCAGTTGACCAATCCGCTAATGATGAAGCTGTTGAAAAACGAGACAAATAAGCTCCGAGATTTAAGTGATGTTGACGTCGATATTGCGAAGACGGCTATCAAAAGATGGCAAAATTCTTCGGTAGCTATCATTTGAAAGGAAGTCCTCTTGGTTGTTCTCTTGATAGCCAAATCCCCAACTGATCACCACATTCTGCTGTCAAAATGTACTAGAAATCTAAAATCATACTACATGTATTTAAGGTATATATCAACAGTTCTTCCCCTGAATCCATTGAGACTGCTGGGGTCATATGTATCTCTCATGGCGTGGTGCTCTAGCCACAGAAAAGTCCCTCAACGAGTTCCGTTACAGATCATTTATCAAAGAAGCTACAAACATCAAGATTGATCTCTAACTCAACCGTACCACCAGGTACACCTGTAGCTAGGAACTTAATGGTGAAGTACCGGATTGGCGGTTTGGGAAAGGAGGAATGACCAACTCGTGCCAAAACTCTCGGAATCGGATGTTGCTCCTGACGGAATCTTGAAGATGATTTTGAAAAATTGCTTTTCTACAAGTGACCGAAAGGCCACTTGTCGAAAATCATCGTTAAACTACTCTGTTGCAAGCTTGCATTGCTAGGGCAGTTGCAACAACGAATCAAAATATTTATCCATAACAAAGGGGACGACGATGACATCAATACATTACCAATTTTTTAGAACAACTTTTCCACTGCTGGTGACATTACCCTTCCGCCTCAGAATAAATCCAAGATGTCACCTTAAAGATGATATTTTCATTTTCTAATTACTGTCAGTCCATATTCCATATAAACACTTTCAAAATATGATTAGTAATAATGTAATAAAAATTAAAATTTCGAAAAAGAGCCCCCGGTCAGCTATTTACCTTATTTATATTATTACTGGAAGTTTCATTATCATGCTATGGCGTCTCATATTCATTTCAATAAGAATTATGGAATTGAGTACATGCTAGAACTTCATAATTTTTATTGTTTGTCAGTTGGGTGTCGCGGTGATTAGGCATATTCTTCGTATTCCTTTGGTATCAGGTTTGAATCTGCGGTTCAAGTGTTCAGCCGGTGGACTCTGAGACAATAAGAACGAGATATTTTTTTCCCGAAAAGGTTGTCAAGAACGCATACCTAAAAAACTACTGGAATGACATATGTATGAAAACAATTTCACAATAAATTTAGTTAATTTTCCCTTTTATTCGGAAACACATTTTTCCTGCCGTTTCCGAGATACAATCGAAAACCACAAAATTTGGCTCCCCCTTCCCACCTTTGCCCCTCCTCCCCACGGTCTTGGACTTTCAGTATGTTTGCTTTTTAATTACTTCTAACAAGTTTCTTACTGCGGAAGTGCTGACTTTCTGCACTTCCTCAGTTCACTTTCGTTTAACAATTCCGTGAGTTATGGAGCTAATTCATACTGCATATACGTAGTTCTGCTAATCTCCGTCCGATTTCTTGGAAAGGGGCTGTCCATAAATGATGTTACACTTTTTTTCAACATTTTCGACCCCCCTCTCCATTTGTCTTTTCATAAACTAACTTTTATAAACATATTCGGATTAAAAAATGCTTGATGTCACACTTCTTACTCTTTCCTTCTCCTTGTCACAAAGTCACAATTTCACGACCCCCCCCCTCAAACATCATTTGTGTTGTAGTAATCCACAAATATTTCTTTATTGTCCATCAGGATTATAGAATTAATTGATGAAAGGGGAAGTGCGCGATCCTTTCAAGTCAGGTTGAAATTTGTGAATGGCAAGTGTTCCATTTTTTTGCCATGAAAATGCTTGTTTGAAATTCTGTAACTTTTCATTGGTTGAATAAAATATAACAAAACGGCATATCAAATTGAAGGAAATCTAAAGCTCTACAACTTTTCCATGACAGTTTTTATGAATACACACCATGGAAGGCACAAAGAGCAAATGTTTGACAAAAAGAGAGAATTTTTCCAAAAAACATCGATTTTTCACAACACATACCCGAAAAAATATTGGAAATTTGACAAATATATGTAGAAACAGCTTCGTAGGAAGTTTATTTAGCTTGAATTTTTATTTCAAACGCATTTTTTCCATAGTTTCCGACATTTGGTTAGTGGATTAGTTTTAGAGGCTTCAGAATCAAAAAACTAAGTTGGAATGGGGGGCATAGTTTAAGGAGCAGAATTCGAAAGGGGACTATTGGGATTTTAGTAGAAACGGAAATAGGGTGGCTAATAAGAGAAAAGATTTTAACAGTTGGGATTCAAATAATCGCACAGCATTAAATAAAAGTAAGATGAGCTTACTTAAAGTTTTTTATACCAATGCTCGTAGTATCAAGAATAACGAAGAGTTGAAAAGAGCATAATAATAGACGAGAGGTTGGATATTATTGGAGTTACCGAGACATGGGCTACCGAAAATGATGCTGATTTATTATCTATTGCTGGGTATAATTTGTTTAGACAAGATAGAGTAGGTAAAAGAGGTGGTGGGGTTTTATTTTATGTCAGAGACACTTTAACTTGCAATGAATTGGTAATTAATGATAAACCTAATGAGATTGATATGATTTGGCTGGAGTTGATGAGCAATAAGGGCAGAAAATTACGTTTAGGGAGCATTTATAGGCCACCCAACTTAAGCCAGGGTCAAGATGAACAGATGTGTAGTATTATTAGTGACATTTCAAGCAAGGGGTCAGTCATCATAACGGGATAATTTAATTTTAAAGGAATTGCTTGGAATAATTTTTACCACAGTAATAGCAGAGAAGAGGAATTTTTGAAAGTAATTGGTTACTGTTTCTTAGATCAAATTGTAACTCAGGGTACTAGACAGGGCGTGATTTTGGATCTAGTTTTCTGTGACATGGAAGTTTCTGTTCAAGGGTTGTGTGTAGGGGAACACATTGGAGATAGCGACCACAACAGTATTAGGGTTAGGATTAAATTTGATATGCACAAAGTAGAGAATTTTAGGTTTGTACCCAATTTCAGAAATACTGATTTTGTGGCACTTAGGCAGAGTTTGAAAGCAGTTTTTTCTTCCGGATTGGACAATAGCGATGTGAATCTTCAGTGGGCAGAGTTTAAGGAAAATCTAGCGAAAACGGTCGGGGATCATGTTCCCTTCAGGAGAAAGGGTGTCAACACAAAAATTTGGCCGATGTGGTTCTCCAGGGAAATTAAAGACGCTCTAAATTACAAGCAAGCCGCTTTGCATAGGTTTAAAGAAACTGGTTACTGTGCAGATAGGCTCCAATATTGTAAGGCAAGGCGTAAATTTAAGCATTTGGTACGGATTCAGAAAAGAGAGTTGGAGCAAAGACTGGCAGATTACATAGATAGGAATCCTAAGAGGTTTTTTGCAAACGCTAGTTCGGGGAAAGTTCGAAATAGTCATATTGGGCCACTGGTTGATGTGCACGGAATTTTAATTCAGTACGATAGTGATATTGCTAATGTTCTTAATAACTTTCTTTCAAGTGTTTTTAACGATAACTGTATCTCAACAGTTGACACCAGTAAGACACAAACTATAGTACAGCTTGAGAACTTAGTATTTTCCAGGGATAACGTTTTACTTCATTTGAAAAAAATTAAAGAGACTAAGGCTCCGGGAACAGATAATATTTATCCAAAAATTTTAGTTGAATGTGCAGAGGAATTAACAGATGTAACTGTAAATATTTTCAATGCTTCTTATAACTCGGGAACAGTGCCAGAGGATTGGAAGCTGGCTAACATTACACAGCTCTTCAAGAAAGGGTCTAAAGGGAGTGCGGGAAAAGTTATTGATCTGGGCGTCCTAATAAGTCAGGATTTAAAGTTTTATCAACAATGCAGCATAGCTAGTAACAAAGCCAATAAGACGCTTGGGTTTATCAATAGATCTATTTCAAACAAAAAATCTAAAGAAGTTCTTCTGCCCTTATATAGAAGTTTGGTATGATCTCATTTGGAGTATGCTGTTCAGTTTTGGTCTCCTTATCTTAAGAAAGACATCAATGTATTGGAAAGGGTTCAAAGGCGGGCTACAAGGCTAATAAATGGACTTTCTCACTTAGACTATGACTCCAGGCTTAGAAGGCTAAAAATGTACAGTCTTGAGCAAAGAAGAGACCGAGGGGACATGATTCAGTTGTTTAAATTTATTAAAATGAAAGATGTTACGGGGCTGAAGTTTAGCACTGAAAACAGGACAAGGGGTCATTGTTTTAAGCTATTTAAATCTCAGGCTAACATGGATATTAGGAAAAATTATTATTTTAGCAGGGTAGTAGAACCTTGGAACAGCTTACCGGAAGAGGTGGTAATGAGCAAGGGAGTAGATAGTTTTAAGAGGGCCATTGATCTTCACTGGGGATTGTAAATTGACTAGGACCAGCCTAGCTGGGCTCAGACTCAGAGCCTGTTGCTGATCGTCACTTTTGTATTTTTATTTGTAAAACCCAAAAATTTCTTCCCCCCCCTCCCTCCCACCTTTAGCTCACCCCCTAGGGTCGGGGACTTTTAGTATGTTTACTACTAACTACCCCTAACAATATTCTGAATCCTAAAATTATCGCATATTCCATGCACGCTACACCCTTGTTTTGAGCACTCATTGACTAGACTACGGGTATTCTTTATTTGTTTAAGCAAGGGACGAAGTAGCAGGGGTGCCTACTGCCTAACAGGAAGCGCGGGAGGAGGGGGGAGGGGGTCATGGTATAGACTGTGCCACTGAACTTTTTGAAGCGTGTTTTGAAGAGTATTTTACTCTTTATTTGTGTGGAGGGGGGGGGGGGTCGGTCTAGCTCTTGGGGAGCTCTTTCTAATATTTTGGGAGCGCCACTGCCCTCGGAGGGATGATGGGCACTCCTGCAGGTACGAAAGATAAAACGGGTTAAAATGAAAACTAAGAACAAAAGTTAAAAAATATTTGAACTTATTAGTTTTGAAGAAATGTTGAAATAGGGAATTCCATTCAATCTTGATACTCACTTGTAGCCGATAGCAAGAGGTAAAATGGGAACTGCAATAGCAACTTGGAACCAAAACCAATGTCGGAAAAAAAAACCAATGCCAGCTAAAAAGAAGAGACCTGTGCTCCATCCGAGCTGAATTGCCATTCCTACATTAGTCCGATGAGCAGATCCTATGATTTCCATTACTGAAACAGAGAAACATGCTTTTGAAATGTGCTCGGTATGCGTGAAAAAACGATAAAAAGTTAACTAGTTTCCAAATTTTTCTTAAAATGTTTGTTTTACTTTTAAATATCTAAAACAGGCTATTAACTGAGATTGTAGCAGCTTCAACATCTTAAAAATTGATTCATTTTGAGTTTTCATTGCGTTGTAATTCTTAGAAATATCTTAAGTTATTAAATTCCATTTTAAATGCCCATGAAAGACACGTTACGAAACATACTAAATACAAACGAAACTCACATAGTTTTCAAAATTCAAGATTAAATTCAGGATTAATCTTATATAGTTAAAAACTGAGCATATGTATCTATGTATGTATGTATCTATGTCTAAGTTACCAAACGACAGTGAACTGACCATCGAACCAGATATCGATGGATTCGTAATCGTCCCGTCTTTATGTTTGGCTATTTAACATAATTCTTCGATAATAATTAGTGGAGGTATCAATTAAAAACTATATATATATTAATTTTGAGACTTAGATTTCGACATAAAATTTCTATGTTTCGAAGTCTTTCCTCCATTCAAATTACTATTCAGTGCTTCATCTCAACTTTCCGTAACAATGCTTTTAGAAAATCATTGAGAAGAAAGATCTGTGTTGGTATTTTTTTTTTCTCCAATGTGAACAAATAAAATTTTGGGTTGAGGCTTTTCCCCTTAATTGGGGGATTTAAAATGTTTCCTTTTTGGTTATTTCTCCGTAATCTGCGGCAAAATTTTACTGATTTTCTTTTCTTTTTTCTTTTTGATCAAGCCTGATTGTTGAACACCCGTCACTTGACATACTTTTATTTTCGAGGTAGAGCGTGCAAAGCCTGGCGACGCAGCTAGTTCAAAGCTTATTTGCTGAAAAACTACGTACATATAAGTTGGAATATTCATCTTTTTTCCATACAGCGTGGTACTGTAAAACTTTCAAAGTCAATGCCCAGGTTTTGTACAACTTGTAAGTAAAATGTCAAATGGCAATAAGTAAAATGTCAAATATCATGCTGCTGTAAGCAATATCTACAAATTTGAGTTTTTGAGATATTTGAAGAAACGCGTTTTTTGCTTCCCTACAAACACTGGAAAAATTTGACTTTCTTTTCATGCTTCGTTTTCAACGGAAACCAACTAAACAAGTTTATACAATAAAGATGCATTAAAATAAATAAAATATAAAAAAATGTTTTTTTTTTTTTTAATTTTTAAGACTATTTCTATAAGCTATTTGTAAATTTGTTGAGGGAAAACTTTTTTTAAATTTAAAACATATTTTCCTGTTATTAAGAGGAAAAAAAATATTTTTCCATTTAATATAAATGTATTGCGCATAAAAAGAACAGCTTATATTTATCATTAATTTCTTTTCAATACATTGCATGTCCGAATTTAAAAGCAATTTTAAATGACTATAATGAAAAAAAAAAGCTTTTTAAAATACGTACAAATATATGTTTGCTTAAGTTCAGCCTTGAAATTACTTTTTAAAATTTATTAAATATTTATTTATTCATTTTTCTTTTTTTTTTTTGGCAACAATTAAAAAGCGGAAATATTTTAACTTTATAATTACCATTATTTTTCATTGTTTCTGGCAACAGTTAAAAACCGGAAACAAAACGCAGGGATTATGACAGAGAATGTAAGCTAAGAAATAGTCTTTAATAATGACAAAAATGCAAAAGAACAAAAAGTGAAAAAAAATGTAGGTACTGCTATTTATATGCTCAGGGCAGCATGCAAGTAGTAGTGGTTTTGCGCACATAAATTCAAAATCAATAACAGAACTGATTCCGTAATATAAGCTGTAAGTTACTGTCTGTAAACCAGGGATAGGGCAGAACTACTTGCAAAGTATCGCCAGCCCGCATCCAGAGACTGGAGTTTTCTTCTTGTTATGAACGCATCTGTCTGGAATAGTCAATAACCGAGCTGGTGGTAACTAGCTGCTTATGACCAAAGCTTTGCCTTCAATGAACGAGTTGAACCACACCATTGCTGCGGATTCTCGCTGGTGTACTGAATTTATTTTAGCTACCAGTTTATTGGAACTCTCAGCTTTAACGAGATGACATCTGCCTCCAGCTCGAGTATTGAACTATTCCAGACTGATGGGTCAAGGACGAAACTGCAGTCTCTGGAGGTCATAATCGGGCTGTCGGTATTTTGTATCTAGTTTCTTAATAGAGTTGCTGATACAGGAGGAGAACCATGGGGGTTATGACCCCCCACCCACCCACCCAAATCATCGGCACTATTATACTCCCATTCTGCTCAAAAATTTATGAGTAAAATGTAAACGACTGCAATAATCTTTTTAATTCATTGAACATTTTTAAAAATAAACATTTAAAAAACTACTTCTTTTAGATGCTTATGAAATTAATTAGTAATGTTTTATTACTAATTATTACTAATTAATTTTATAAGGTTTGAAATTAATTAGCAAACATTTAAAAACTAAGGTAGGTGCGGGTATTAAGGCCTGTCGGGTAATAAGGCCTAAACAGCGAAAATATAATTTAAAATGGTTGTAGCCGCTCAAAAACGCTATCGAAGATAGTTTACACTCCCAGATGGCACCTGAAACTGGTCGCAACGCCATGCTCAGTTGTTTTGACCAGCGAGCCCAGATTCATTTTCACGGAACGCTTGTAAGACACGAATCATAAAAAATCGTCAGATTGAAATGTAAGTAATTTTTGTAATATCATACTTTTATGCATAGTTTTGCGCTAAAGTTATCTGTCTTTTGAATGCTTCTATCGATATTTCATGTCTGAGTGAAATAATATGATCGAATTATTGTTTTTTTTTTTTTTTTTTTTGTATTTTTTTAAATTCAACGTCAGCGGCTAATAAGGCCTACGAAAGTTGACCGTAGGCCTTATTATACTCCTTTTTTTGTAACGTAGTTTTTCAGCTGTGCATCTTATTTTGAACCTTTCTCAACATGATATGAGTGTTTATTAGTAATTGCGGCTGTTTACGACTGGGTTCATTCTTATTTTAGTGCCTACATCACGATGCCCCCCAAACGAGCACTGTGGTCTGATAATGACTTAGTGTCGGCTGTCCAAGCAGTAAGAAGAGGTATGCTGAGCTCATATAAAGCAGCTGTGAGGTATAATGTTCCCAGGAGAACCATTAGACACCATCTCCAGACCGGAAGTTTGAAAAAAAAAACACTTGGTAGAAAATCTATTCTCAGTGATGACCAGGAAGCTGATCTTGTCATCAGAATTTTGAGGTTTGCAGGGTTGCCTGTGACACCACGTATTCCCCGACGCTTGGTTTATAAATTTTGTGAGCTTAATAACATAAAGCATAATTTTAATAAACTTGCTAAAGTTGCTGGTAAAGATTGGTTTAAAGCATTTATGAAAAGACACCCGGAAATATTTAGACGAAAAGTTCAATTTATGAACCCGGCCAGAGCTCAAAAGCTTAACAAATTTATCGTTAATGATCACTTTAACATACTGAATGAAATTTATGATAATCTGGACTTGAGAAGTCATCCTGAAAGAATATACAACATGGATGAGAAAGGCTGCCGTCTCACAATTCACCACCAGCAGACTGTTTTGGCAAAGAAGGGGACTAAAAGAGTGCATTTACAATCTTCGGAACACGCTGAAAGTGTCACAATAGCTGGATGTGTAAATGCACTTGGTACTGCTATACCACCAATGATAATATTTAAAGGCAAACGGTTGAAGGCAGAATTATATGACAATTTGCCACCGGGTTCTTTGGTAGAAAAATCTACTAAGGGTTATATGACTAATGAACTTTTTATAGAATTTCTAAAGCACCTATCTAGATTTAAAAGTGCAGGAGAGTCCCTTTTAATATTTGATGGAGCGGCTTGTCACCTAGACTTAACAATCGTTGAAGTCGCCGATTCTCTCGATATATCATTATACTGTTTACCTTCGAACACCACTCATGAACTCCAACCCCTTGATAAAGCCGTCTATCGATCATTTGAACACCACTGGGATGTGCAGAAGTTTTATCATTTATGGAACAAAACCCAGACAAAAAGCTCACCAAGGCACGGTTTAATGTTATTCTTTCAAATGTCTGGTCTAAATGCATGACACATAGTAACATACAAGCGGCTTTAAAGCCACTGGTTTGTATCCATTGAATCCACAGGCTATTTCAGAAACAGCTTTTGCTCCGTCTGTATTAACAGAAATTCCAGCTCCCGAAGCTGACAAATTTCAAGAAAAAAATTCGCAACCTCGCACCTCCCTCACACCAATAACCCCAAGGCCTTCCACATCGACAGCATAAGATGAAATAATTAATAGTACCCCAAACAAACTTCCTGGAACGACGTACGGCATTGTTTACGGTTCTAGTTCGGACGATGAAGAGGACAATGTACCACTAGCTCAACTAAAAAAAAAAGCTTTTCAGGAGTTTATGCGTACTCCAGTGAAAAATACTGAAAAAACATCAATTTTAAGAAGAAAATCTATTAATTATCGAGGAATTAAAGTTCTCAAAGAACTGTTTGAAGAATATAGAAAAGAGAAAAAAGCAAAAAAATGACGTCAACCCTCAAAGAAAGACGATTAAAAAAATACCAAAAAAAAAAACGATGCTAGTTGGTACTGTCACGCTTGTGAGGAGGATAAAACATGACATGAGGCCCTGTTCAAAATGCAACAGGTGGTATCATGAGCACTGCGTCGGTTTGACAGCCGATGACGAAGATATTTTTGAGTGCCCTGACGGCTGTTAATTTTTGAAGATTTTCAGCATGAGTAATGCTTAAGGATATTACAAATGATCTCAATTACCAATGTTAATAGCTTATTTTGATTATTTACGAGTGTTAAAATATTAGGTCTTATTACCCTACCGTAGTATAATAAGGCTTAATTGCAAGGTTTTTTCAAATAATTAATTTTATGTTTGTTTTCGGCAAGAAAGGCCGTTTTTTGTTATTTTCGTGTAGTAATTGAATGGTACTTTAATTAAATTTGAAATTTGCTGATTCGGATCCTTTTCTTTCCATTTTATTCCAAATCTCCCTTAGGTAGGCCTTATTACCCGCACCTACCTTACTTCTTTTAATTGCTTATGAAATTAATTAGTAACATTTTTGTCCTATTAGGTACAATATTCCTGGCCGAGTTGGTGCTTTTCATTGACACTCAAGCAGTTTCAGAAATTTTTCGCACCCAAAACCGTCGTTCGTAGCTGAGGGGGGGGGGGGTGTCATTCCTCAGTATGAGCCCTCTAAACTGGCATTCTGTATCCATCCATGCCTTAATAACCATTCTGAAAATTTTACCATCCCCTTGGAAGTGAAAATGTTTCTTAATTGATTTGATAGTGCATGTAAGATTGGATATACGCGAGTGTGTTTTCATAAAAGAAAGACATCAACTTACAGAGCACAAATCCGACGGTGGTGAGACCCGTTCTCCCAAAAGCTTGAAAGAACCTGAGAATGGCGAACATCGAGTAGGAAGTAGAGAGAAGAGAGAGTAGTAAACTCGCAACTGTGACGAGATATGAAATGACGATGGTAGGGAACCTTCCAATGCTGCAAAATAGACAAACATTTGACTAAGTTTCTGGTACTCAGAGTTTTGAGAAGAATTTTTCCCGATAAAGAATTACAGTCGAACCTCTATATATCGAACTTCCACACATCGAAATTTTCTATATATCGAAATCCCAGCAAATTTCTATGTTCATTACATAGGAAAATTGTTTCTATATATCGAAAAAATCTCTATATATCGAAAAAAAAATTTGAGACATTTGTAGATTTTGTTTTCCACTTTTAGACTGTTCGTCTCATGAAAAATGAAGGTTAAAGTAGAACACTATGTCCACTAAAGGTTGCTACGAAACTCATAACGAATCTGGGTTGAGGGGTGTGTAGATAGGTCGTTGTATCGTTCTGAAGTTCTTAAGTTCCCTCAAGATTATTTTAAATCTTAGTTGTAACAAGTGACACTGTAAAATCAGTTTCAAGTTATCCCTTTTGTCTCTTAATTATCATTCCTAGTCTTTTTAGCGTCAGTAAAAATCATTTAAGTTAAGTAGATTGATTTTTTACTTTTCTCTCGATTACATTGTCAATACGAAAATCCCTTAGTGCTGCGGATCAAGTTGAATTGCCGAAGAGTGAATGTGCATAAGGCGCAAAAATGTAATTTCTGTTAATTTTTTAGTTATTAACCTTCATTTAATCCGATGCTCATATAAATTAGAAATTGGGTTTCATACACGAAAATTAGCTGTAATTTTAATGATTTAGGAGATTTTTATGATAAAATAAGATCGTTTCTATATATCGGATTTTTTTCTGGCAATTTGCTACTTCGATATATGGAGGTCCGACTGTATTCATTTGTTTAACTGAAAAATCACACATGCTTTAACTACAGTGTTTCTCATGGGAACAAGGTTACGTTGCATACTTCCCTGACTCTTTAGTTTCAATAAGAGTGGACAGTTTTAATAGCAAAACTTGATTCGCGTGGGCCAGCCCAATATGAGTCTTTAGTAATTTATTTATACATTTTTGATAACATATACACTAGGTTGGGCTGAAAAAAATCGAAATTCTGCAGAACATTTAACCTTAGTGCGGAAAATTTGTGACGACCTAACACTAATTACTTTGTGAAATTTCGTAACTCTGAGTTAATGTCTTCCGCTCTGGCAAAAGACTTAAATTTTATTAGATTTTTGTAAGACAAATCAAATGATGGGAATATTTACGAAATATTTTAAATTCCGCAGAACGTTTAGCCTTCCTGCGGGAATTTTGTGACTTCTTAACACAAACTACTGCATTTTAAGCCAGTGAGTCAATGGGGTCGTTTCCAAAATTTTAAAAGTATTTTTTTCTGAAAGAGCATGCTTAAAAACATAGGATCTGACCCTTGTTTAAATAATTTGTTTGAGTTTAATATTTTTAAAAAAATACTTAAATCGTTGAGCTTTCATTGTTTACATTTCTTGGCGATGACATGACAAATGATGAAATGCAATTCTGTATTGCCACTCATACAGCTAAATATTTAATTCGCATCTTTGCTCACGTGTATTGGCAACGATATGGTTGATAGCAAGCGTAGAGTGCTATTTTAATTCGCTGCTTGATTATCATAACGTGGAAACGTAGTAGAAAGATGCGGGAACGTGCATCATTTGTGACGTTATAAAGGCCACGCCTTGTTTGAAGAATCGGACATTTAAAAAAAAAAAAAAATTTAAAAAAAAACTGTTGGGAAAATGAAAATATTTTCTGGGTCTATGTTTTTTTTTTTTTTTTTTTTTGCTCATTCTATCCATTTCAATGACTAAAAGTAGTACTTTTGACTGAAGGAACCACCCCATTATTTCTGCTTTGGCAAGGGACCTTTGATAGTTTTATTTTAAAAAATGCATCAAGATACTTTCCAAAAATTTATCTTATTGTGATTGATTCCGTCAATGGTCGGAATTCATTTTTTACCTCTCCAGAAAATATCCTGTTAAGTATGTTAACAGACGAAATAAAAGGCGCATATCAGAGAACTAGGTATTCGTAGAATCTCAAAGACTAGAGAAAGTGCATTTATGCTGATGAAGATTGCACACACATTCCGTGTCAAAAAACTTCAATTTGAAACTGCATATTATGCTGACTTCATTAACTGGAACAATCGCAAAATGCTGTCCCCACTATAATAGTTTTCGAATTAATTGGGAGAAAGCTATTATTTTGCGGACTTCCAAGTTAATTACTAGCTAGCTGCGGCAAGTCCCACTAAACTGTTCTATCTGTCTCAATGCGATCTGGATGTCAGTTTTGATTGCTTAGAACTGGTTTGATGAGAAATTATGAATATTGTACAATTCTTCAGATTGTTTTTGTGAGAAGAGGAAGTTACATACCCTATGGATTTGTGCCTGTTAAGTCCAATTATCTTTGGCGTTGTCCCACCTCTATCTCTTTTGGAGTTGTGTCCCTATTTCGTACACTATAATGAAAGAATGGAAAATGTTACATTCTCCTCTCAAAGAAACAAACTAAAAAATTTGTCAATATTCCCAATTCCTCAGCTAGACTAAATTTAAGCAGTGAAAACTGACATTCAGATGACATTAAGACACAGAATTGCTTAAGGGAACCCATTGACACTAGCTGTCAACCAAGCTGAAAGTCCCATAAAAAACATCATTGTCCCAATTAATTCGAACACTATTGCTAGTAAAACTATTTTTTTCGCATTTTCTCACAGAGTCTTTGCAACCGTATAAATACTGTGGTCTCTAATGGACATAATTCTTACATGTGATTAGATTATAAATTGCATGTGATTAGATTATAAATACCTTGTTATTAGATTATAAATATCTTACATGTGATTAGATTATAAATACCTTGCAAATTTTTAATATCCTAAAAAACACACACACATACACACACACTTTTGAATTTTTTTACTAAACTTTAAACCTCCTGCTAGAGCCGAATGAAATAACCAAAAAGTTATGAAACTTTATATAATAAATTGTGTTAGGAAGTTACAAAATTCCCTCACTAAGGCCAAACGTTTTGCGGAATTTAAAATATTTTGTAAATAGTCTCTTTATTTTATTTTTTTCTAAAAGTCTCTAAAATTCAAGTCTTTCGCCAGAGTGGAAGACATTAACTCAGAGTCACGAAACTTTTTAAAGCAATTAGTGTTTAGGAGTCACAAATTTTTTGCACTGTCTCAAAGTGCTGTGTAGAATTTTAATTTTTTCGGCCCGTCATTAATATACATTGATTAAATTTTCAAGAAAATGAAAAGACAATAGAATGGAGAACTTTCGCTTGGAAATACACTGCACAGCATGAAGAATGCTTTTTAGATAAAAGTATGTGTTTTTTGTTTATTTGGAGCTGATAATAACGAATCTATAACTATGGATAAAAAGCTATCCCGCAAAATACATTCGGCTTTTATGCTTTTAATGATTAAGTTGTGCTTTTTTTTTTTTTTTTGAATTGCATCAATTCCTAGGCTTTGCCCGATTTTCTATGATTTTTCTTTTGTGTTCGGAAAGTCTTTCAAATTCAACTTATTGCCTCTACTTTAAAAATATTTCAATTAACAAGGTTTTATAAATTTTACTGCTAAGGGCTTTTATACTGTTATTTATTTTATCTTTATTTCACGTCACAAAAATTTTTAAAGTTGTGGATGAATTTTTTTACAATTTTGTCAGTTACAATTGTGCAATTGCTACACGTTTCTATGATGAAAAGCTTAGCTGCTTCAAATCAAGGATATTTTACTAGTTCTAGACAGTAAAAGAAAGTTCCTTCACATTTATCAAAAGAGCTTTCTAAAATTCCTAGAAAGTTGGCGTTGCCACCAAGAAAAAGGTCATGTTGAGAAAAAGAGTCATTACAGTGTTGACTGATTTATTTGCAAGAAAAATTCTTTTATTTCTTAGAATAAACACAACTTATTAATTAACAGAATAAAGTAAACTTTCCAAGAGTTCAATTCATCTCCTCTGCAAAGCTTCTTTCACTACCATCAGATCTCGCTTACGAAATCACAGTTAATGTTGCGCATTCGGGTATTATCTTTGCCTCGACTGTTGCAGATTTCAGATTTAAACAATTACGCGTAATCTTTCTTGTACATAAAAGGTCATGCGTGACTTCCTTTACATGTACTTTTTTGACATGCTAAAATTTTATACTCAATGTATTGAATAAAAATGTGACTACAAAAAACTTGTCACATGAAAAATGGAAAGCCTTTGTGGAAATTTGTGTACATACACACACGTATATATCTAACAACCATCTGTTTCCAAAACATTTTTTATAAAATTACTATAAATTATATTCAAATATAGTAGCATTTTTATCAGCTACCTTTATACCTTACGGGAACTTTAATTCTGCACAAAAGTTTCTTTTATTTGTTGAAATGTTTCGATTTTTGAGGTCGAAAAAAAAGGCAATTTTAAGTGAATTTTTGGATCAAAATGAAAATTTAAAAAAAAATTGAATCAATTCGCAATTTATCACGTACCTTGAGTGATAAATTTGGTTCATCCTCAGTTTCGCCGACATTTCAAATATCCACCCCCTTTAATATATATCAAAAAATATGATTGAAACTGAAAACTAGGGGGGATTTTGTGTGGGTGAAACTAAGGAGACATTATAAATTTTATTCTAATATCTTCGTTAAAATGTTAAATATATGTCTGCTTTGTTCTGACTTCGTTTGTGTGTATCCAGTACTAATATTCATACCTACCTATAATTAAAACTTTTAATGGATTCGAGCAAAATTCAGCCAAAAAATCTTAGGAAACCATAGAAGGAAAAATTCTGTACCACAGGACCAGACTAACGCAAGTCCAAAAATTGAGATTTTCAGGAGTTTGCAGTATTGCATGCATAATATTATTCAACATTGAGCCACAATAGAGTAGTTTTATTTTTAAAAAAAATCATTGATAATTATTTACCAGTATTGTGAGAGCGCAAGTCCCAACCTTTGTCCGCATCAAAGTTTTTGTTTTTACGCTCTCCTGCAAAGTAGTGATAATGTGACACGTTAGTCTGGCTTTGCTGTAGGGTAGATTGGGGCGCGTTTATGCGGATTTTTTTCAATGAATTTTCAATATTTCATTTTTCAGCTTAGAAAATTTTAGACATTGATTTTTTATAAAGGATTTAATGGAGTCAAAATTGCTACATTCAGTTGTTGCTCAGTTTGTGTTTTTAACCGTTAAAAAAAATAATTTTGAGTCCAAGTCGGTTGCGTAACCTTTCCCGGATACGGGGCACGTTTACACATATTCATTTTGACACCTAACGTGGTTCTGTTAGTATTTTGAACATAATGTCTTACTATCGTTAAAATAAAGCAAATTTATTACTGACTGAATAGTGTATAAAGTAATAGTTGAACGGGCATGAAGACAGCGCTACATGATTGTAAGCTATAAGATACGAATTTCTAACTCAATTAAAAATTAAATGGTGATTTTCAAAACTAAATAGCCTGAAAACACTAAAAAGGTTTAAGACAGTTCGGAGCGAAAGAAGTATCAGGGCACGTTTAGCAGTAAGACACAGAAAGAATGTGCGTAAAGGTATTCATGCGCCAATGCTTAAACTTGCCCGTCCCCAAATTTAGATTTACTTTTAACGTGCAAAAACATGTAATAACATTTCAGCTTATACAAACACAATTCTCAATAAAGGATAAAATTCTGCTAATTTTTATATATTTGTTCTTTCTTAAATAAGTATTAATTACTGAGAATAAGCTTCAAAACGTTCAACTCAAAATTTACTCAACTTGGTAAAAAACAGAATATTCTATTTGCATGCTAGACCGAAGTTCGACTATGCTCAAAATCTTGTGAGGATATTTACTAGGGGTTAGCATCAATCTGTTATGTCTGCTAATGGCTTTCCAGTTATAATTCGTTTTGAAGAAAGGGCACTGCGTAAACGTGCCCCGGTCTACCCTACTAAAATGGTAAAGACCCTTTCGAACATTCAAATTAACTTTAGTATTTGTTTTGATATTGTAAAGAATGTTTCGACAAAAAAAAATGCAGATTTATAAGAGAGTTAAATATTTAAACTTTACGGTATCGTAATTACATAACTACGAACTAACACATAACACATTTTTTACATTCTACGTATCATATCACAAATTGTGTTTTGTTGCAATTACATGACACATTGTTTTAAAATTTTATGATATTGTAACCACGCAAAACATAAATTTACTCCGATAGTATTATCCGTAGATCAGGTATTAATAACTTCAAACTAGCCATGAGGGAAACTAGATTAGCCACCTAACGTTGGCTCGGGCAAACATTCTGAGGCGGTTGGTGTTAGAAATTTTAGGGTATTACTTTTTATTTATCAAAAAACTAAAGAAAAGCATTTTCTTACCAATCGGACACCTGACCAAAAACGAAAACAGAAAGCAAAAATCCAAACATGTATATGGACTTGGATAAAGATACCAACCACTCTCTGTCGCACACCAAGTCCCACTGAAAATAAATTAAATGGTTAAATGTTAGATTTTTATTTTATTAGTTGATTTATTTTTTTTTTTCAAATATTATTCTTGTTGTTATTACTATTTTATTGTGTAATGCTATAAATTTCAAAAAAAAGAAGATAAAAAATGTATTATATATGTATATAAAATAAAAATAACTCCGTACATAGGGGAGACTGGGATTAGTTACTACACGGGGTCTATTGATGTATTGCCTCCACATGCATTTGGATGACAGAAAGAATCTCAAGGCAGATCAAAATGTTTTAATACATTGAACAGCTTACACTTTCTTAGTTTGAATCTATTTAGACAAATATTTTACTATTTTTTGCTTAGACTCTTGTTACCAGTAGTTAAGACTTACTTCTCTAAGAGGTTAAATTAACTCTATTAATAAATTCAACATGGAGTTAATACGTGTATTAACTAACTCCACACTCTGATTCAGCTTTCGACTACTGGATGAAGAGTCATCCTGGAAGGTCGGTGACCATATATGGCACCCCCAGAATATTTCCAGGAAGCACTCCTCAAAACACTGACGTCAACTTACATACAAGCTGGATATTTGAACAATAATATTTTCATTTAACGGAGAAATCTTCAGTGGTGTTGACCACAGAGAGAGAGAGAGAGAGAGTATTGCGAAGAGCTACACGTCAACTCAGCTCATATTAGTAATGTGGAAATGATGAGAGTTGAACCTTAGTGTCTAACAGGTCTAAGCTCTAGAGAAGATGAAAATGCTTTAATGTCTTCAGAAGATGTGCCTCCAACTAAGTATAAAATTCGCTACTCTAATAAAAGAAAACTGAAGTCAGAGATCAAAACCAACACTCCCCAAAAAATATCTTAATAACGTAGGGAAAAACAAAAGGATTTTTTAAAATAAGTCACCAGTAGTCACAAACAGTTATCTTTTGACCGAAGGTCAAAAGTCACTAAAACTAACAGTAAATTTAAAAAAAGGAGAAAGATTCATTGAAAGAGGCGAAGGGAGCTCAAGCTAGGAGGAAGAATATTTTTGTATTGTTTACCTCTACCCATACTATAAATCAATGGAAGAAAATTAGGTGAAGTGCATGCAACGTAACAGCTGTGCACACATGTGAAGTAGATAAAAGTGCTACGTTTTACAAGTGTTAGAATTGGGATTACGATTATATGGTAACATAATCGGACTACATTTTATGTTTTTTTTTTTGGATGGCTTAACTATAATACTAATGATACTAAATCTTATAATTTTTATTTTCATTATTAATGTGCTTTATCTAAAAAAAAAAGAAAGAAAAACCAATGCCCTAGAAACAAACATATATATTAAAGTAGTATTGATTTTATTTTCTTTTTTAACGTATCAACTGACCCCGCGTAGTGTATCAATTCACCTCACTACTGGGGTTAGTTGACAGAAAAGAGGTAACGTTACATTACATTTTACTCTACCCTTAGTATTTAATCTTTCGAAAAAAAAAAATGTATTGCTTATACTAGTCACAATAGCACCTTACATTACATTTAGGAGAACAATTTCAATAGAATTAAAATAAAACATTCCCCTAAAACGAAATGCATCAACACACCCCAGACTCCCCTATGATTCATTAATAATTCCAAACAGTACTGTAATTACATAAAACAGAAATTTGCTTCAATAGTACTATTAATAACTCTAATATAAACAGTTAGCTCGACGTTCTGGAAAAAGCAACGAATTACAAAAGTGGCGACTTAGAGATAAGTTCGATTTTCACGTTTAGAACTAGTTTTCACATTTAGAATAATTTCAATAGAATTAAAATAAAACATTCCCCTAAAATGAAATGCATCAACGCACCCCAGACTCCCCAATGATTCATTAATAATTCCAACAGTACTGCAATTACAAAGAACAGAAATTTGCTTCAATAGTACTATTACTAACTCTAGTATAAACAGTTAGCTCGACGTTCTGGAAAAAGTCACGAATTACAAAAGTGGCGACTTAGAGATAAGTTCGATTTTCACATTTAGAATTAAGAATTGATAATTCGTCTAAACTGACTAAGTGCACTTGATTTCTGCTTACAAGAAGCAGATATATCTAGATTTCAAAGGGTCCTGTATGTATATTCAGGTAATAAAACTGCAGAAAGTATCTTTGTGTTAATAATTAGCAGAAAAATACAAAAAACAATACAAAAAGCAATATAAAATACATACTTCGCTGACTACTGTGTGCGAGTAATACGAAGTATCATATTCCCACTTCGTGCACTTGATAGTATGGTTTAGATTCAATTCATCAGAGTTCATTCTTGTTGTACTTGAATTGTTGGACACAGAAACATAGCACTGATCTTCTCTGTTAAAGCCTGGCAAGTTTGTTGAATTTAATGTCCAGGAATAATTCACAGCAGGTTCTATGCACCAGAAATCCATGTTTGGTGCCAAGAATGTCATTGCGAAGTTTTGGAAAATGCCTACTGTGTTGACACAGAAAAAGATGGCGAATACTATTTTTTGCCATTTTCCAAAACTTCCGATTATGTTGAATATTTCCGTTGTTTCACAGACTGGGGTTGCTGACGCAGCCATCTAGTAAGAAAAAATCGTTATAATGAATGCAGAAAATATTTTGAGACACATGATTATTGTCAAAGTACAATAAAAGAAGACACCACAAGGATTTTTCAACATGAAAAATTAAAAATCTCCTTTTAAACAACGGGAGGTCTATATCAGCATTTCTCAACCTTTTTTGACCCACTGACCTTTTTTAAAAAAACTCGCCGACTGGTAATTTTCTTTTCTCCCTTTTTTTTTCTTGTTGAAAAATTTTTTATTTGCAGACCGTTAAAAACGTGTGATTTTCTTACAAACCAGTGAGTTTTCCTCCCCCCCCCCTTTCGGAAAAAAGGAAATTTTCATCTCGGGGATCATTGAAAGTCGTGAAAGCATTTTGAGAACGGTAGAGAGTTTTTTCCTACTTTTTAAAAGCATAGTATTTGTCAATAAACTAATAATTGCATAAATAAAACTTTACTTGTTTTTGAGGAACTGTTACAAAAAATGCTCAAATTTCAAGAATAAGAAGAGATTAAAAAATAACCTGAAGTTACAACTGGGGCCTGAAAACTATTCACTTTATCGAGAACGTTCTCAATTCATTCAAAAAAAAAAAAACATTTTTTGAAACATTTTTCGTACTTTTGATGGTAAAAATCATTTATACTATGCATTCCAAATTAATCACAAATCCCAATTTATCAAGCAATGTTAACAGCTGTAGTAATTCGTTTTTCACTTCTTCCGATAAATTTTTAGTTGTGAAATTTCGTGCCATCTTTCAACAACAAATTTTGAAAATGAAAATAATAATAATAATAATAATTTGAAATCTGAAATTTTGAATTCAAATTATGTGTTTCGCAATCACGAGTTGTGACAAGACCCTACTCATTGGAGTTATTGTTTCTAGAAACGGCTCCTGTCCCCCTAGCCTGCCCTTCCTCTTGGGCGGTTACCCGTGTACAGGTGTGTGTGTGTAGGCTTGTGTGTGTGCACAGACCTGTGTATATGCACCACGTAGGCGAGTGTGTATGTGTGTGAGCCTGTATGTGTGTGAGTGTGTGTGTGTAGGACATGGACGCCACCGACCTGGAGAAAAGGATTCGGAGGAGCCGCGCCTGCAGAGGACGGTGGGTGGTGTTGCTGCAGAGGCCCCTTGTCCAAGCTGAAAAAGGCACGGACACCAAAGACGGTCAAGTGA
Organism: Uloborus diversus; assembly: GCF_026930045.1. Taxonomy (NCBI): domain Eukaryota; kingdom Metazoa; phylum Arthropoda; class Arachnida; order Araneae; family Uloboridae; genus Uloborus; species Uloborus diversus. The sequence continues at coordinate 23,896,682 of NC_072735.1, forward strand.
GAACAATAAGCAATCGTGATTGCTCAAAACATGCAGCGCAGATAGAAACGGAGTAAATTATCATGAAGTCTTTCTATCTTTTGCGGAAAACAAATATAAATAATTAAATTATTTAACCGAGAGATAATTTTCTAAGTATTTTCGATCAAAACGCAGTCTCTCAAACAAATCATTTTGTTATGAATATTTTTCATTTAAGATCTCTTCTACGATATCCAAGAGTGTCTTTCCGCGCGCCTTATCGCGTATATAACGACGCTTATAACAGACACTGAAACACAAGTTTATGTAAGAATGAGACTTGTATATTGAAAAATGATGCTTGATATAAGAAGTCATAGGTTAAAGACACTAAAATTTTAAGATTTATTCATCTAACCGGGCTTTTGTTATCTTAAAAATCTAAACGATTTTTTGTAACTATCAACATTACTGCAAATTTCAAACGGTTTTGCTATCGAGGAATCTGTCTTTTATCATCTTCCACAAAGATCCGAGTGCGTCACCATAGTATCAAACACTGATCTGACGATGTGCCGACAGAATTGAAGTCTCCAGGTTATTTTTAATTTATTTTATGCTGGCGTTAAATTGTTGCTCAGAGAATACGAAATATTTGAGGCAACACTTGTCAATATGTATGCAACAATCTTGTGTCTGGATAGAATATTACGATGAATTAAATATTCATGGGTAACTTTGACATGGGTTGCTGACAATTTGCTAGCAGAACTACCAAGTTTTTTCCTTTTTTTTTATTTTTAATATTTGATGTTGGTGCTAAATTGTTTCTCAGAGAACAAGAAACATTTCAGGCAATACTTGTCAATAACTAAGCAACAATCTTGTGTCTGATTGGAATATTACAGTGGATTACATATTCATGAGTAACTTTGATGTGTCCGAGAAATCAGTATGCGCTTCTTTCAAAAAAAGTATTCGCTTTAGAGCTCCATTTGAAGTTATTTAAAAATTAGGCTTCAACAAGAAACATTCCTTCAAAAGTTTCATTTGAAGTTCATCTAAACTCGGGGATTGTCCCTGAATTAAAAAAAAGGGAGGGGGGGAGAGACGACATTATTGTTACCCTTTTAGAACAGTATACTTGATCCGATTTTTCGTTAGAAGCAAAATCAATGTCTTCAGTTACTGTGATGATGTTGATAATGATACTCGTAATTTATGTAGTGGAGACTGGGGTAATGGCAATCACCTAAGGGAAAATGAATATAAAACACTTTGTGTTGAATTTGGAACGCAATCATGTAAAATTGCTTAATTAGAGTATATTTTACCTATTGCAGACTCAAATTGAGCCTTAATTAATCTTACCTAGTGAAAAAAAAAATTGTTTTGCAAAATCAATTTTGACCGGTATGACTCCTACCCTGGGGTAATGGCAGTCAGTAATGTCATTTATTACTTAATGGTTGTAAAATAAGAAATATGAGGATTTTCAATAAACATAGGCACGTTTTAAACTGAAATATTTATGTTTATTTTATTACATAATTCTGTTCTTTAGCTATTACAAAAAGGAATTGAAAGTATAAACATAATATGAAGTCAATGATTAAAAAAAAAAAACATCTTTCTATGGTAAAACGAGCTAATGTGTGCATCACATGACTTCCTTTTACGCCAATTTAATGATAATAGTAGTGCCTTGAAGAAAACAAAGAAACACTTTAAATATTTTTGCCCTAAGTTTTTCGGGAACTGAAGCAAAAAAACGTTTTATAGAGATTAATTTTCCCAATGTTGGACATTTTAATGTGATTCAATGGTGAACTCCCTAAATATTACCGATAGTGACCAAAATAAAACCAAACTTAAAAAATTAAAAAAAAAAATAATAATAATAAATAAATAACCCGACAAAATTTTTTTCGCCAAACAGGCGAAAAAACTTGGCGACCAAATCTTTGCGATGTGTCGCCTTGTGTTTGCCAAACTATAACACCACTTGAGTTTGCATTAATATTAACAATAAATTTCCACCAAAAAGGTGTAAAAGACTCTCTTAGGAACATCCGAATGCAACCAAAAGGGGAGATGCACAACTAGACCCCACAAAGAGTCTACGTATCAAATTTCAACTTTCTAGGACATATCGTTTTTGAACTATGCGAGATACATACGCACATACGCACATGCATACGTACATACAGACGTCACGAGAAAACTCGTTGTAATTAATTCAGGGATCGTCAAAATGGATATTTCGGGTGTCTATACGTTCTTAGACATATACCCACGTGTAGTCGGTTTGAAAAAAAACTCAACATTCATTCGAGGGCTAGCAAAATGGAAATTAAGGCCTATTTTTGGGTCAAAATTTTTTTTTGTGAATGCAATACTTCCTTTGATTCGTAAAAGGGAGTAAAAAACAAACATCTTTCCATGGTTAAAAAAAAAAGGATTACAAATGTAAGGTCAATGCCAAAATGTTTACACACGTTCAAGAGCTCTCTTTTAGTACCTCAAGTTAATTTTACTTTCCAGAACACATGTCACATAAATACCTCTCAGGGGGCGCATCCATTACCCCGAGTGAGGTGACCGCCATTGCCCCAACCGCATGTTTCCATCCAACGGCTTAAAAAAAAAAAAAAAAAAAAAAAAGAATTTTGACATCTTGAATTCAAATTATGTTTTTCGCAATCACGCGTGTGCGTATCTAGGCGTGTGTGTTTGTGTGTGTGGGGGGGTATGTGTGTTGTGTGTAGAGGTATGTGTATGTGTGTGTAGGCATGTGTGTTTGTGTCTGTGTGCAAGCATAAGTGTATGAGTAGTTGTGTGTATGAATGTGTGTATGTGTGTGTAGGCATGTGTGTTTGTGTCTGTGTGCAAGCATAAGTGTGTGAGTAGTTGTGTGTATGTGTGTGGGGGGGTATTTGTATGTGTGTGTAGGCATATGTGTCTGTGCGCAGGCATGAATGTGTGGGTGGTTGTTTGTATGAGTGTGCGTATGTGTGTGTGTATGTGTTTGTGTGCATGTGTATGTATTTGTGTGTGTATGTGTTTGTGTGTATATGTGTGTGCGTGCATGTGTGTGTAGTTGTGTATGTATGCGCGTGTGTGTAGGATATGGATGCAACCTGGAGACGGCTTTCGCTATAGAAGCAGCATCGTGAGGAGCCGGTCGACGGTGATGGTGCGGAGGGTGGCGGTGAGAAAATAAAATCAAAGGACATCAAAACAGTCAAGTGAGAACAATAAGCAATCGTAATTGCTCAAAAAAAAAAAAATAATAATTTGAATTTGAAATTTGACATCTGAAATTCAAATTATGTTTTTCGCAATCACGAGTATGTGTGTGTTAGTTGTGTGTATGAGTGTTTGTGGGTGGTGGGGGGGGGATGTGTATGTGTTTGTAGGCACATGTATTTGTGTCTGTGTGCAGGCATGAGTGTGTGGGCAGTTGTGTGTATATGTGTGTGCGTGCGTGTGCGTGTGTGTGTAGTTGTGTATGTATGCGCGTGTGTGTAGGACATGGATGCAACTTGGAGACGGCTTTCGCTATAGGAGCAGCATCGTGAGGAGTCGGTCGACGGTGATGGTGCGGAGGGTGGCGGTGGGAAAATAAAATCAAAGGACATCAAAACAGTCAAGTGAGAACAATAAGCAATCGTGATTGCTCAAAAAAAAAAAAAAAAAAAAAATGCTTAAGACGTTAATAAAACACAACGTGATACAGCAATATGGCTTACCTTGTTCTTGTGAAATCAGTCTCGTTCCAAGGAAGGTAAACAGTAAGAGCTGATAGGGGATTAAACAGTTATCTTTTTTAAAAGGCGAAACGTCAAAATAGTATTTCTTACCCAACAGGCAAACGACGACTGGCAAGATGGCCAGCGCTTCAGTAGTACATCTATAAACTGCCGTGAAATGGCAGCACCAATCAGTTTAAATCTAAATTATTCACTTTACGAGAAATCATAGTAACCGCCATTACCCCAGTCTCCCCTACAACGAGGAAAATAGGAAGGGATACAAATAGACTTGGATACAAATGGACGGCACTATATTATATTGGACATTTTTTAAAATAATATAGCTGGACCAACGTGCCACTACATACGCGTAATTCTATCCGAAAGAAAGTTTTCCAGCATTAACGTTCCAATTGGACTATTGCGTCAAAAAAGTTATTAGAGGGAGACAAGACCTACAGATGGACAAGTACGAATTCTTGTAAGCCTTTTTTTTTCCTCTTTCAATTTCTATTACATTTAAGTTGTTTTTTCATTATTTTGTTATTTCTTTTACTTTTAGCAATGATTTTGCCGAATTTTAAAACTTTCTTTCATGTTCTAATTTATTTGTGCTTTTTTTTATTATTATTATTCACTTTTATTCCAAAGCATGGTAACAAGATGCTGATCACGTTTTGAACGAAGAACTTCTTCAATGTCATGAAGAAAGAAAATGAATTGAAGCAAAGCTCTCAAGGTAAAAATTCGTTTTAAGCGCTGAAATGATGTTGCCCTTGAACGGATCCGCTGGTAAACTAAGCTGAAAAATGATTTTTCGATTTAAACACTAAAATTTTTTTTAAAAATATCGACATAAAACGTCTGTCCTGGACCTAAAAACAAATGTTTCCAAAAAGGAAACAATAAAATGCATTACAATAGAATTTCGGTTACACGAAACCCATTTAATCGGAACATCGTCTGTCCGACGTCGGTATCCTTGCCTCTTTATAATTTATTTTTTACTTCCTTTTACAAAAAAGGAAGTATTGTATTCGCGAAAAAATTTTCACTCCAAAATCGACCTTAATTTCTATTTTAGTCACCAATGAATGAATATTGAGGTTTTTTTTTTTTTTTGTTTTTTTTTTTCGACTCGACCACACGTGGATAAGTGCCTTAAAGAACGTATAGACACACGAACTATCCATAATGACGATTCCCAAGTTAATTACAACGAATTTTCTCGTGACGTTTACATGTACAAATGTATGTATGTGTAATGTGCGGATGTGCGTATGTGCGGATGTATGTCGCATAACTCAAGAACGGTAAGTCCTAGAAAGTTAAAATTTGGTACGTAGACTCCTAGTGGGGTCTAGTTGTGCACCTCCCCATTTGGTTGCATTCGGGTGTTTCCAAAGGGGTCTTTTGCCCCTTTTTGGGGGAAATCATTGTTAATTTCGATGTAAACTCAAGTGGTGTTATCACTTGGCGGACACTTGGCGATATATTGCCAGTCTTTTGGTTGCCAAGTTTTGGCAACAATTTTCGCGGATTTTTTTTTTTTTTTTTTTTTTTTTTATCTGTTTTAATTTGGCCACTGTTGGTGATATTTAGAGAGTAAACTATTGAATCACATTAAAATTGCCAGTAATGGGGAAATGACATTAAATTGGAGTAAAAAGAAATCATGTGATGCACACATCAGCTCGTTTACTTTTGATGCATAAGCATTTCAATTCATAGTCACTGCAAGCACCAAATTATCCGTGCAACTCCCTCACTTCTGGATTTTTTCCCTTTGAAACTCGCCTGTACGTTTTCGGAACGCTGCATATATTTCTGGTTTTTAAAATGCAATTAAAGTTGAAAGCGATCACATCTAAAAGTGAAACATGTTTTATTTAGTAATTATTTTAACTTAATATTAATGCTTGAAGTTAAAAAACAAAACATAAAGTTAACTGCATTATTTAAATGCACAATCTAGTTCAAACTTTACTATGCTGTGTGTTATTAAACTTGCGTTATATTTTTCTGACTTGTGTGACGTTAAAAGATCTAATTTGGTGTTTATAAAAAAAGAAACTGGTTAAAACATCTCATTTACTAGTTAGGTTGTAAAGTTTTTATAGGTTCAAATCCGGAGTTAAAAGTTTCTGCGGTCTTTTAACAACTATTTTCATGTAAAAGCTATCATCCGGGAACTTTGTTTTGCCAATGGAGGTCCATCCCAATCATTTCACTAATCGAAGTTCAATTGTATTTACAGAACTAATTCGGGATTTTGAGAAAAAACTACTTGCTAGCAAAAAATAATGTTTGTAACTCAAAAGAAGGAAGAAGAAGGAGGAAAACAATATTTGAAGCAGATTTCTGATAGTGATATAGAGTGCTGGTTTATGTTTTGAACGCTAGATTGAAGTGATACGAATTGCTTATGTTCACTGACTGAACTGGACGACGGCAAAAAAAAAAAAAGTGCGAATGTTCCGTCCAGTTCTTTACAGACAGCAGTAATACATATAAAAAACATTTTATGTTTCTTAAATTGAGTCACGCAAAAAGTGTTCTGACGCATTCAAAACGAGGCTACACGTTACGCCCCATAGCTGGAGCTAAGACAGAATTGCAAGCATACACTGAAGAGCTTCTTACAGCCTCCAGAGACTTCAGTTTCATCCTTGTTTTGGTCTCATCAGTCTAGAATGATCATAGCAAAGCTAAAGGCCAGAAAACTCGTATTAAAGCTGATTATATCTTCTTACTGGTGGAAAAAATATTTTATCACAGCAGAGATTGGTACACAAACATGGTATGGCTGCATTTCCAAACGTGAAGCCAAAAGCTCAAGTGTATAGCTACAAGTAACCGCCCCAAGAGAAGCCCAAAACGAAGACGAAACTGCAGTCCCTGGGTGCTGTAAAATGCTGTTCGGTACTTGCTCACATGTAAAATGGTTACCTTCTGTGAAAAAAAAAATATCGACAATCGTTCCCATTTGTTAATGAGATCATGAACTAGAATGATTTGCAGGGCTTAACCACCGCACAGGCCCACTAGGCCTGGGCCTATGGCCGCTCTTCCTAAGAAGCCTCAAACTATACTTTAAAAATTATGCATAGCATTACAACTATATAAAAAATACGCACATTTTTAAAATAATAGTTAAAAAATAATGACTTGTTAATTGTAAAAAGACTAAAGGAGAATTTTTGTTCATTCTGCCAGTAGCGAATGAATTTACCATGTCACAATTAATAGAGACCCAGAAGAAGATTCATAAATGCACATGAATGATTTACATCAGGGCTGTCCAACTGGCGGCCCGCGGGCTGCATACGGTCCGCCAACACATATTGTGCGGCCCGCATCGATGTTGACGTACATCGATGTTGACATTCCTGCCCTTGTCAAGAAGGCGGATCGGCCTCAGTTTTCCCATTAAAATGTAAGCGAATTGTTTTATAATCTTTCTCTTTCATTGTTTTGTAATTAATAATATAACTAATAATTGTTATTGTATAAGAGGTAAGAGGTTATTGTTCAACTTTTTCAAACTGCGGCCCGCCAGGTGATCATTGACCGAAGTTCTGGTCCGTGGGCTCTTTGCAGTTGGACAGCCGTGATTTACATCATTCTGTAATAGACAAAGTTGCCCCTAAAAATACGTTCCAACGGTCCCTAAATCTGTAAATCAACCACCGTATTCCGGTATAGAGCTTTCAGGGGGCCTCCAAATTATTGTGGGCCCAGTGTAAGTATTGTGGGCCTTTTTAGTAAGTCGGATCCTGATGATTAGACGTATTAGGATGATTTTGACCAACCGCGTATACGATCAGTACGGGGAAACGGATCACGTCGGACCGGTCTCAATTATTTTTATACTATTACTATTTTTAATTTTAATGTATTACTAATAAATAGCACCAATGGTCCTACAAATCAATAAAGAGATTACATGGTACAATTATATTGAACAAATTTTATTTTAGAAAGTTGTTTTAAAAGTGCTAAGTATTTTTCAGAAAACTGCAGCTTACCATGAAAATATTAATTTACCATGAAAATTATCTTACGCAGGAAAACTATTCTGCAACAGAAACTTCTTTAAAATCTTAAATTATGAACGAAATATGTTTGCATTACCCATCTGTTTGGTTTCGCTTAGTTAATACTTGATGTTAGTACAGTTGAGAAAGTATTAAATATCGAATATAAGCACAGAAAGTAATTGCAATCGTGGAAAAATGAATCAGCTGATCTCCAGATGTTTGCGTGTACAGTGAAACCTGTGTAAGTTGACCACTTGCGGTGCAGTACTTTGGTGGTCAACTTAGACAGGTGGTCAACTTATAAAGGGGGTAATGATTTTTTTTTTTTTTTTGTAATTCTTGCACCATGTATTCATTTCTTGACTAAATGATACCTACTCCTTCTGTTCAACTCACTTTCATTGTTTAGCATTACTTTGAAACAATCATTTAAGATATTATTCAAATATTTTTAGAGATTATTTTCTCAGAATGACGTATTATGTGACATGCAAATTTAAAATTTCAGTAAATTGATCAAAAAAAAGTCTTATTGTTTATGAAAAGTTACTCATTTTATATCAATAGTTCCTAAAAATTTATAGCTAATCAAAAATGACAAACTTTTTGCTTAACAACAAAAGAAAAACAAGTTTGGAGAATAAAAGGGTTCTTAGTAGTTTTCCCATGTGGTTAAACTCAAAAGGAGATTTAGGTATGCTGCTGTTTCGTTTAATTGGTAAAATGCTGGTCTGGCATCAAAAATATTCTTGGAAAGCTATAAAAGAATCACTTGCTTAGTAAAATTTAAAAAAATAAACCAATTGGTCAACTTACAAAGGGTTTTTTTCAATACTCCAAACCAAACTTGGTGTTCATTAGTGGTCAAGATAGACAGGTGGTCAAGATAGAGAGGTGGTCAAGTTACAGAGGTTTTCCTTCATTATATAAGATAGGACTAATTCCGTTCCTGACAAAAGCGGTCAACATAGACAGGTGGTCAACTTACAAAGGTGGTCAACTTTACAGGTTTTACTGTATATGTAAATAATAGGATTTGTTAATGGTTCTAAACTGCAACCGAATATATATGCACAAAAACTCGTAAGAAAAATTTATTATTCATTTCGTTAAACTTTTAGACATAACCCATTTTAGTTTCTTTCCCTAAAGAAATAACTCGCAAACTATTGAAAAATCGTTAATGAATGTAATTGCATAAAACGTATAAAAATATGCAAAGAAACACGACTATGCGGTGCCATATAAAATACCTTTGATAACTTGGATTTTACACTTGCAAAACAAAGAATGTTTTAGTTCAAAGAAAAAGGCACCCATACGAACTTGCAATCGACAGAGTACAATGTTTTTTTTTTTTTTTTTTTTTTTTGTTTTTTGACGCAAAAATTATTTGCCCTTGTATCACCGTTATCGAGATGTAAAGTCTTAAAGTCTGACAAAATTTAAGAAAAGTCGCCGAGTTTAAAGACTTAACGAAAAATGGAAAGTATCGCGCTACTTCACCGTCTGCGTGTGACATTTCTCACCAAAAATCGCTAAATTTGGCACTTTGGTGACTTTAAGACCTCATAGTACGATTACGAGGAGATGAAGACAAATAATGTTTTTTGTTCAAAAACATGTCTACTATACTATTTCAATTGTTAATTCTGTTTTTTTTTTTTTTTTTTTTTTTTTTTTTTGGAGCAATCACGATTGCTTATTGCTTTCATTTGACTGTTTTGATGTGCTATCATTTTATTTTCCCGCCAGCACGCTCTGCAGCATCACCGTCGACCGGCTCCTCACGATGCTGCTCCTGTAGCGAAAACCGTCTCCAGGTTGCGTCCATATCCTACACACACGCACATACATATACAATTACACATACGCGCGCACACACAAATACATACACCTACACACACATACACCTATACACACACACAAACACATACACACACACACTTACACATACACACAACTACTCCCACACACAAGCACACACATACACATACCCACCCCCACATACAAACATACCCCCCCCCACACACACAAACACACACGCCTACATACACACACTCGTGATTGCGAAAAACATAATTTGAATTCAAAATGTCAAAATTCAAATTAATTTTAATTTTTTTTTTTTTTTCATTTTTACACTCTGGTATGGTTTCCTAGTAAGTATGACAGTGCATTTGTTCTCTTTTTTTTAATGTGCCACATTTTTTAAATTTATTAATTCTTTACTTATTTACTTCCTCATATTGAACTCATTAATTTATTTATTGAGCAATCAATTGCTTATCATGCTCATTTGACCAAAGTTGATGTTCCTCTGATTTTTCAGATTACCATGGTAATGATTGTTTTTAATATTTATTTAGAGAGCGAAATTTTCGTCGCCGTAGTTACAAATTGGCAGCGATTTTATTTTATTCATATTTCTTTCAGGGCTTAACTCAAACAAAAATTACATTCAAGTAAAAGGGTTTTTCAGTGTGAAATTACGTTTTTCAGGAAAAAAACACCTGTATAGATAAACTTAAACAGCAAAACTTTATCGAAATACGAAATTTCGAGATTACTAATTCCCATCATTTAACATTGATAAGAAATAAAAATATATAACGTTATACGCTGTATATAATTTTTATAACAAGTGCACTGGTGAGTATCGGCCGTAAAATCTTCATCCTTACTCCGCATCCTAATCAATTTTTTTTTTTTTTTTTTTAACGGATATGCCTTGTATTGCCTAATCAAGAAAATCACCATTCATAATATGACGGATGCGAATTTTTTTTCTCCATTTCCAATCCCATCCATTTGTAGAAACAAGAAACTCAACGAATGGGGTTTAACAAAAAACATAATTTGAATTAAATGCGTCAAAATATAAATGATTTTCTTTTTTTTTTAAATTTATTATTTTTTTTAAATCTTTTTTTTTTTTCTTTTTGCCGTAACAATAGAGTGAGTAAAAAATTGTCACAATTTTGTTGTGAAACTTATTTTTGAAAAAAAAAAAAGAAAAAAAACTCTTTATTTCAATGGGGTCGTTTCAAAAATTTTAAAAGTATTTTTTTTTTTCTGAAAGAACATGCTTAAAAACATTGGATCTGACCAATTTTTTGATTAATTTGATTACGTTTAATATTTTTTAAGAATTGCTTAAATCGGAGCGCTTTTATTGTTTACGGCTTCTGCAGATGACATCACAAATGATGAAATGCCATTCAGTGTCGCCATTCACAATGCAAAATATTTAATTTGCATCTTTACTCACGTGTATTGGCAACGATATGTTTGATAGCAAGCGTAGAGCGCAATTTTAATTCGCTGCTTGATTATCATAACGTGGAAACGTAGTAGAAAGATGCGGCAAAGTGCATCATTTGTGACGTCATCAAGACGATACCTTGTTTGAAGAATCGGACATTTAAAAAAATTAATTTAAAAAAAATTAATTTGAATTTTGACATCTTGAATTCAAATTATGTTTTTCGCAATCACGAGTGTGTGTGTGTTTGTGTGTGGGGGGTATGTGTGTTTGTGTATAGGGGGTATGTGTATGTGTGTGTGTTTGTGTCTGTGTGCTGGCATAAGTGTGTGGGTAGTTGTGTGTATGAATGTGTGTGGGGGGGTATGTGTATGTGTGTGTAGGCATATGTGTTTGTATCTGTGTGCAGGCATGAATGTGTGGGTAGTTGTGTGTATGTATGTTTTTGTGTGTGTATATGTGTAGGTGTCTGTATGTATGCGTGTGTGTATGTGTTTGTGTATGTGTGTGTATGTGTTTGTGTGCGTATGTGAGCGTGTGTGTGTGTAGTTGTGTATGTATGCGCGTGTGTGTAGGACATGGATGCAACCTGGAGACGGCTTTCGCTCTAGGAGCAGCATCGTGAGGAGCCGCTCCACGGTGATGGTGCGGAGGGTGGCGGTGGGAAAATAAAATGTTAGCACGCCAAAAACAGTCAAATGAAAGCAATAAGCAATCGTGATTGCTCAAAAAAAAACTGGGGGAAACTTTGGGAATGTGAAAGTATTTTCTGGGTCCATGTTATTTTTCTTTGCTCATTCTATCCATTTCAATGACTAAAAGTAGTACTTTTGACTGAAGGAAACCACCTCATTCAAAAAAGTTTCCTTCCGCCAATAGGAAAGCGGTGAGCTTCCTACATGATACACGCTCTTCCGCGGGAAGTGACCACGTTCTCACATCCACATAAGGTGCATAGAAAATAACCTAACGTAGTAAAAGTAAAAAGTAACTACAGTTTCAAAACCAACATGCCTATTCTATTTTGGAAACAATTCAAAAATCCGACTCACCGGAAGTGTTCCCCAGTGTTACTCGTGAACAGATACATTTGTAACTATGCATGAAATTCTGTTTTAAAGATGCAAGTGGAGTAACCTAATAAGCGAAATCAATTGAACAAGGTCATACTTGGGATATTTGACTAATGGTACTCCGATTTAATTTTGCTAATGACACTAACGATCTATATGACAGCTATAAATTAAATTAACTTTAACAAGAACAAATATCCTCAAATGAAGTTAAGATTAAACTGATGCAAAGAATAAAAGTGGAAATTTCTGACGTAATATACATTATCATCATAAATTTTCTAAATATCCGTACTCACTTAAGGTATCATGCGACATTTTCGATGAAATATTCGTTTTTTTTTTTTTTTTTAAATATTCTGTTTTGTAGTATGATTTATTAGCTTTCGAGAACTGTCTTAGTTTTTACTCTACGTGAATTACAACTGGAATTTTAGCTGTATTATTACAGAGTAGTAAACTAAACTCCTGACCAGAAGTTGCATTTACATGCGTTTTCTGAAGAATGATATTATACAAGAAAGCTGTCTACTGTAACAGTGTCTCAAAACAATATTCAAGTATTGATGTGAAATTTTTTGATCTAGTTTTCTGTCTTATGTTTTTTTTTAATATTTCGTTTTGTAGTCTGATTTGTTAGTTTTCCAGAACTGTCTTAGTTTTTACTCTACGTGAATTACAACTGGAATTTTAGCTGTATCATTACAGAGTAGTAAACCAAACTCCTGGCCGGAAGTTACATTTAAATGCGTTTTCTGAAGAATGATATTATACAAGAAAGCTGTCTGCTGTAACAATATCTCAAAAAAAAAAAAAAAAAAAATCAGGTATTGATGTGAAATTTTTTGAGTTTGTTTTCCGTCTTATGCTTTTTTTTTTTTTAATATTTCGTTTTGTAGTCGGATTTCTTAGCTTTCCAGAACTGTCTTAGTTTTTACTCTACGTGAATTGCAACTGAAATTTTAGCTATATTATTACAGAGTAGTAAACCTAACTCCTGACCGGAAGTTGTATTCAAATGCGTTTTCTGAAGAATGATATTATACAAGACAGCTGTCTACTGTAACAATATCTCAAAACAATATTCAAGTATTGATGTCAAATTATTGGAGCTAGTTTTCCGTCTTATGTTTTTTTTTTTTTTTTTTTTGAGCAATCACGATTGCTTATTGTTCTCATTTGACCGTTTTTGATGTCCGTGGCTTTTTGAGCTTGGACCAGAAGCCTCTGCAGAACTACCGCCCACCGTCCTCTGCAGGCGGCGCGGCTGCTCCGGTCCTGAGCTATTCGCTCCTCCTGGTCGGAGGCGTCCATGTCCTACACACACGCACGCTCACACACTTACACACATAACACACACGACTTCACACACATACACTCACACACGCCTACGTGCATACACACGGGTCTACGCAAACACACAAGCCTACACACTTACACACACAACTATACACACGTAACCGCCCAGGAGGAGAGGCAGGCTTGGGGGTGGGGGGACAGGAGTCGTTTCTAGAAACGATAACTCCAATGAGTAGGGTCCTGTCTCAAGGCCATGTCACACGTAACGAAATTCGTTCAACCTGACGATCAACTTCGGTTCGACTCAACCGCGAGAGCGAATTCCGACCGGAAAATCCCCGTGTGCTATGCTTTCCGTGGTTGAACGTATTCCATTCAACTTTTTATCTTCTCGGCAAAAAAGTTGGATCAACCTCAACTTTCATCCAATCAGGAGGAAGCAATCCTTTGACTTGTGACGTCAAAATACAACATGGCCGCCTGTAACAACATCAACTGCGTGTGCAACAAATGGAATAAACTGCTAGAATAACTTCAGGTGAGTTATTATTACTATATTTTCGTTAAAAACAAATATAAAACGTAATATTTCATAAACATCCACCTTATTATTGTGTTAAAAGGTCACTTTCTAGTTTAAAGTCGTCGTAAGAATTTCTTTGCCAAATTCGCCAATCTCGTAGTGTGCAATCTTGCCAAATCAATGAATGTTTGTAAACAATCTGAAACAGAGCAACGGTAATGGGTCAATCCGTAGAAATCACCCAGGCCGTGTTGCTCGACATTTTTGATTTTCCTAATTTTTTACTAGTTAATTCTCACTACTAGGTGAATTCAAAAGTGTTAAAGTAAAATTTTTAGGCTCATACTTTTTTTTTAACCCACCATTTTAAGTTTGCTTAGTTTGGACCAAAAATAAGTTTTACGTAAATGCATCTAACTCGGTTAATTTTACAGCTATCAAGACAAAACAAAGTCCTACATCACCAGAAGGATGCCTTAAATACGTTTTGCTTTCAAAATATTATTTGAATCGTGAGATAAGTGAAGAAAAAAATGAACAATTACAAACTGAAAATTAGCACAAAATACAAGTTTTAGTTCTACAAAAATAGTAAAAGGAGGAGAGTCTCAGCTCTATTTTTTTTCTTGTGTAGATATAATATAGGACTACTTGTTGTAGAAATTTTAAACTTGAGAACTTTGTCCTTTTTTTGCAAACTATTTCAAAAATGGAAAAAATCGAATTTTTGTAAAGTTTAAAGTCAAATATCTCAAAAGGGACTGAGTAAAAAATTATGAAATTGATACAGGTAACACCTTTTTATGACATGAAAATATGTTTAGAATTTGATGATTGAGACTCAACTGGTACTAGAGTTATAGGACATTAAAGTTTCCCAAATATTGCATTTTCGCAAAGTTTAAAGCGAAATAGTTCAAGAGGGACCGAGTGAAAAACAATGAAATTGATACAGGTAGCATTTTTTTATCACATGAACCTATGATTACAATTTGGTGACTGAGATTCAACTGGTATCAGAGTTATAGTGCATCAAAGTTGGCCAAATAACACATACACGAAGTTAAAAATTAATTCACAGATAAGCTTCACTTTCCAAACATTTAACAACAACAAATACATTTTTCTTTAATAAATAATATTCATGCAATAGAAATATGTACAAAAAATAAAGAAATGAATAAATGAAATAAATCTTTAGCATCTGTGTCCTAAACATTTGAGTATATACACATCATAGATCAATTGTTATTAATAACAACACATTTTTTGTGCTACAATTTATCATCTTTTACTTAAGTT
Source organism: Uloborus diversus (assembly GCF_026930045.1). Lineage (NCBI taxonomy): Eukaryota > Metazoa > Arthropoda > Arachnida > Araneae > Uloboridae > Uloborus > Uloborus diversus. The sequence continues at coordinate 23,911,900 of NC_072735.1, forward strand.
TTCTTCTGCATGTAAAATACCAGACACCCGGTTATCACATCCAGAGGCTGGAGGCGGATGGTCTCGGTGAGATGACATCTGCCTCCAGCTCGATTATTCGCTCTTCCGGACTGATGAGTTCGAATAAGAACGAAACTGCAGTCTCTGGATATGATAACCGGGCTGTCTGGTAGATTACATGTGGTTCTGCCTTAACTCTGGGTTAGGGGAGGTAACTTACTGCTGATAAGTTTTCTTCTGAATTGAAATGTTTACTTGATTTTACTTGATGTTCCTAAAAACAGTAATTAGAGAAGAGACTTTTAGTTGAAATTGGTTGAATAGCTACTTATGCTTGAAACAAAACCTTTAAAAAAGCTTTTCAACTAATGTAATACATCTGCATTAATGCTTGTTCTTTAAAATGCAGCTGATTTTTTTTTTTTTTTTTTTGACTTGAAGTTATTTCTTTATATCGCAGACACAGTGAGCTGTTATTGCAAATCATTTTTAGAATATTACTTTTAATATTAATTTAGTACATACATTTGCCTCCCCTGCCCCTAAAAGAGTGAAATGCATACTCAATGCATATTTCATCAAAATGAATAAATAAAATGAAAAATTGCATTTTGACATATTGAATTCAAATTATGCTTTTCGCAAACACGAGCTGTGTTAGGACCCTACTCGTTGGGTTACTTTCTTCTACTACTGATTCTTGTTTCCGAAATCAACTTTATTTATATCCGACCCTCTCTACTTTACACAATCAACCTCTGCGAGCATGTCCCTCCTCCTAGGCGGTGGCTTGTGTGGGTGTAGGTGCATCCGTTTATGTAGTCACTTGTGTGTGTACATGTAGGGCAGCATGGATACCACCACTCCGGGGGAGCTGATGCCAATGGACAGTAGAGCTAGATCACATGATCCTGGGTCGGAAAATCAAAAGATCCATCAACTGCGTTCAAGTGAAGCAATTGGTTGATTGTTTAAAAACAGCACACACACCATGCCTATACTTTACGGAAAAACATTGATTTCATAAAAGCTAAGGGGTACTTTGCCTGTCCTCCTCCCTGTATGATATTCATGTTATATATACTTGTCTAATTTGTTTTTATAATTTTAGATTATGTGAGAAAGAATTTCATGTGATTGTGTACAGATGCAGTTATAGAGGTTGCAGTCAAAAACTGTTTGTACCAGGCCGAAGTTAATTATTGTTGAACTTTGAAATGTAATTGAAATTATATATTAATATATATGAGTGTGTGTGTATGTAACTTATTGTAAATAAAGTTTATGTATAAATTTTATGTGTCAGTTTCTCTAAAGAATTGAATACTAAGAAAAATGAACCAGTTTTAATTTTTTTTTTCTTTCTTGGTACATATTATAAAAGATAATGTTCTTTCAGTATGCTCTGTAAAAACATCTATGAAGCATTGTTCTTCTCAGAGAACAAAAGTAAAACAACTCACATTTCGTACTTAATTGAATGTACCTGCATGACTCAATTTAATCAATAGAACCATTTTAAGTCCAATTTTTCAAACTATGAAAAGTAGTACAAACCTGCCTAAATCAGTAGAAAAGTTAGTATTCCTGCGTTCTATGTAACTTGTAAACTATGCAATAAGTACTTTATACTCTTCACTATTTAAAAATTTAAGATTAAACTAGACAAATGTATGCATTGCCTTGCACTTTCAGCTTTAAAAAATTTAAGGAATAAATAGTCATTATTATTGTTACTATTCAATATACTGCTATTTCCAATACTTTTTTATCCTATACGATTAGTAGCTCTTTTGTTCATCTCTCTCATTCTACAGACAAGCAGCTTGTTAAATCAACATCCTGTTTGGGATTTTTTACTAAACATATATTTTTTATCTAAAACAGTCGAAAAGTTTCCTTTAGTGTATGAAATCAAAATATTTTAAACTGAGAATCATTTGTTGTAGTAATTTTATAGTAAATACAAATTTTTTAGTCAGGTTTTGGGCAGATAAGTGTTTAAAAGTAATAACTTAGAAATGTTCGTTTACTTGATTTATAATTGCTGTTAGTAAATTTTTGTCACATATTTTAAAATGGTAGACAAGATTACTGGTTTAAAAATCACAAGTTTTACATCAATAGACAAGTTATTTATAAATATCAACTCTTAATCAGGTCTACATCTGCATGTCTGCAGGCGGGGGGGGGGGGGGGGGGAAAGCTACGACCCAAGAAATTGGAAAACTTTTTAAATAAACGAATACACTTAAATCTTCAAAGTTGCAAACACATTAAGGACATTTCTGTAAAGTATCAGGATAATTGAAAGATTTTATTTTGGAAAATCAGCAAATGTGAAATAAATACATAGAATTGTTAAATGAGACACGAAAATGTCCGTTTCAAATAAAATTATTCAAAAAAACCTTTAATTACATTATGAAAAGCAACAAGACTAATCAAAGTAAAAAACGTAATAGTTACATAGGAGTTACCTACATTTGCAAAAAAAACCTTGCTATTGGACCCAGAAAGATGAATAAAACAAAATTTTTTAATGTAAAAAATTTTATATGATCCATTGATTTTGTAATGAACTTATACGTAAAATGAGAAAAAGAAAAATCAGGAGTGAAGAATTTCAAACTCCCTCGAAAGAAAAAAAAGTCAAAAAAAAAAAAAAAAACCTTTGTATGAAAATCAAAATAGCGAGTTAAAACAAAAATAAATAATAATATTGAATTTAAAATAAAAAAAAAGTGAAGAAAAGCTTCCATGTTTTTATTCAATTCTTATCGGGGGAGGGGGGGGATCAAAATTTATAGATCCAGGCCTGCTTTTTCACATAGTTATTAGGTAAAAGGGCTGTTATCGCTGCATATAGCTATTAAAATCAAGATGTTTATAAATCACTTTTTCATAATTTCGAAAGATTGCAACTTTCAAAACTGAAATTTATTTACAGCTTTGAAATAAATTGTAGAAAAAACCCCCCTTTAAATCCAAAAAACATCGCTCAGATTATATTGTGCTAACTCGCCCAAAATTCTAGACAGAAGCCACGTTTAGGATCAACCCTTCGTTTGAGAGCCTGGCAACCCTGTTCAACTTCTCCAAGAGAAAGTTGAATGAAAGCTTGAAGTTGAACGGATAAGTTGAGCGAATTTCGTTACGTGTGACATGGCCTTCAGTTCGTGATTGCGAAAAACATAATTTGAATTCAAAATTTCAGAATTCAAATTAATTTTCTTTTTTTTAATTTCTGGAGAAATGAAAAATTTTATATTTAAAATTTCACATTATCCTCATTGCTTTGTAAGCAAAAGTGTTAAAAACTTTTCAACTAAAATGTAGTCTTATGAGGATTTTTATTTTTAAATTATTTTTTGCAACTATTTTTTTTTTTTAATATTCCGTTTTGTAGTCTGATTTGTTAGCTTTCCAGAACGGTCTTAGTTTTTACTCTACATGAATTACAAATGGAATTTTAGCTGTATTATTACAGTGTAGTAAACTAAACTCCTGATTAAAAGTTGCATTTAAATGCGTTTTCTGAAGAATGATATTAAAAAAGTTGTCTTCTGCAACACTGATATCTCAAAATACTATTCAAGTATAGATGTGAAATTTTTTGAGATAGTTTTCCGTCTTATGTTTGCTGTTTTACTCAAAAATCTAAGCTGAATTTTAGAATTAAGTAATATTTTTATGTGCATAATTTTTTACAAAAGCATTTTGTTTTTGAAAATCCTAATATAGGAACTTTATTCAGCTATTTTTGAGAGTTTTTTTTTTTTGGAAAAACAAGAAATCTTCTCCAGGAAAACGCATATAAGTGTCATAAAAATGTATTCCTGAAAGGATTTATGTGTTATCAGAACAAATTTTGTCCATAGCTGTTTGCGTAAGACACGTTTTATCGATATTTGTCTTCCAATTTATCGATTTTTTAAATATTTTTAGAGCTTATTTTTACATTTTTTCATAGTTTTGAAACATACGAATATGTAGTTAAAAAATAACATTTAAAAAAATGTCCAAGTTATTTTTTGGAAAAATGTCTTTCAACACAGTCGATCACCTTAACTACTTTCAAAAGCTTTCTTTGCCGAAAATTTTGGCAGCTAATCTGTTAACTTTTATACAATTTTTTTTTTCAACTCTAAGATTTATTTTTCAATGTGAGAAAACTCTTCTTAATGTCATAAAAAAGAAAAGATGTTCTGTATATTTCTATACATTAATTTTGCCGTGAGGAATTCACAATATAAATTTGGAAAATTTTCAGTTGGTTTTGTTGATATTCGCTTTCTTTCTTCATGAATGAAGTATAGTATGCACTTTTTAATGAAAACTACCTCCTTGATGGGATGTGGAAAATTTACCGATATTTCATAGCGCAGAACAGGAGAAGTCTTTATTAATATACACTTCAGTACTTATTTACTATTAAGTAAGAATTTATGCATTATGTAACAATAGTATAATATACAATTTTTTAGTCTGTGTAAAACATTATTTTCTCTTTCTCTTTCAACTTCTCTATGTCGAAATTTGAAGCTTATCCAAGTCAAAAACCACTGTCAATTTTTTGATTACTTTAAGAATGAAGTATCAACTTCCGAAATATAGTCCAACCGCTTTGTCATACTAAAACAGACTAATTTCCACCAGTAGGGGAAACCCGGGCAACGTGATTACCTTAAGCTTTTCTTGATTATTGTCGTTTAGTTATAACTTTAGAAATTGAAACAAATGTTTATAATCAGTCTTCATTTAATAAACTTGCTTAATGCAATAAGAATTATCCTTAATATTAATTACACTATTATATATAAGGATAATTTTTAGAACTCGACCGATGCATCGGCGCCGATGGTTCAACATTTTAGCCATCGGCATCGGCATCGGCGGCCGATGCTAACTTGCAGGAAACATCGTACCATCGGCCTTAAAAAACACCGAAAAGCCGATGGAATTGGCCAATGTCTTTTGAAAAAAAAAAAAAAGCACCTTTGTTGTTTTACTTTTTAAAACAAAGTAAAGGGAGTTATTGTTTTCATATAAAATTGTTTACTTCAATATCAGTATGAATTTCAGTTTTAGTCACCCCTTAAAGAGTTTGTAATACTGCATTCAGGTACCAAACAAGTTAATTATTGCGTTGTTTCTTGCGGTTAAGTCGTTGCCCATAAGTCGTAACTCAAAAATGGTAAGCTGTAGAAGGCTAAATTTTCGCATGTGGGGTGTGCGTACGTTCCAGTTATGCACTTCCCTTTTTGTTTTCGATCGGGCGTTCTAAAAAGCCTATTTATTCATTTTTTGTGGCTATTAATTACTTATTTCAATGCAAAACTAATATAGCGTCTCAGACTGACGATCATTGGGTGATGGGTGATATATTGCCGAATTGCAGATGGAAACAAATATGAGATGGCGTAACCGGTTTTGTTTCATTTTGTTAGATTCCCGTTGAACCGACGGTAATTTTTAATTTTTCGATATTTGTAATATGAATTACAGTAATGCAGTCTTTTCTGTATCGCTTCGGCGGAGCTACAAGTTTGGGGCCCGTCGAAATACATTTTGGGGCCCTATTTCTCTATCACAGAAGTTGTAAAACATTTATCATAAGCATTTTTGTAACTCCTACGGTGCCCCTATGGTTATGGGGCCTCTCACGCAAAGGCAACATTTGCTATATTTTAAATCCGCCACTACACGTCAAAACAAACTCGGGTGCAAGTTTTAAAAAGGTTTTTCTGCTCAATGTTTATGATTATTTTGAACTCTATTTCTTACGACTACTTTTTGTATTTCCGAGAACACTTGCGCTCCCCTCCTCCACACCCTCAATTTCTGAAATTAAACTCTAATTGTACTTCTGAGTTGTTTAAAACTAACACCATTTATAAAATTAGAGATTTTTTTTTTTTTTCAAGCTTTATCTATTGTTTAGGAAGAATTTAGAGCATTAATGTAAGAAATTGATTAAAGACGTTTTAAATGGTGACATAATTCGGAAATCAAAGGGACTTTTGAATTTTTTCTTCGGAAATGCTGAAGTAGATTCAGAAATTCTTCCGAGGCGTTGGTGGTAGCGGTTCTGTACTAAAAAAATGAGGCCGAAGTTGGGGCCGAAGTTTAATGTTGTGAGTTACTCCAAAATCAGAGGGTGACCCCCCATAACCCACCCTCGTCGTTTCAAGCATTTTTTAAATATTTAGCGATTATTTATTCTGGTGAAGAAATGTCACTTTGCGTATTTCTTATACTTGTTTTACCTATATTTCGTAATGCGCCATCTTTTTTGCTTCATTAATAGCGATCGATTTTTTTGTAAGTAACTATTTTTATGTATTTATATAAAATCAATGAATAAGTTATTTTCGTTTTCATCATATTTTTAATAATATGTTATAGAAAAGTTTCAAGGATTTTCTATTATGCAATTTTTTTTAATTTCAGAAAATGATTGTTAAATTGAAAAATTTAATTTGAACTTGTTTGTAGTGCTTCATAAAAGATTAAACAATCAAATTGTTCAATATTACGTGTGCAAACATCAGATCAAGTAGTATATGTATTCAGTTATTAACTTGTAAAACTATTCCTATTATAATTTAATGTTGTAATTTATCTGTTACCTTTTTTGTTTAATTTGATGACTAAAAAATGTCTGCGTGCAATCTTTCCACTTTAATTGCGTAATCTGTTGACGGTTTCATAGTTTTATTCTTTTTTTTTTTTTTGAATGATTAAACAACATAATTTAATGTGTTTTTAACTATGTTTAGCGTACATAAATCCATATATTATTACAATATTACTGAAATCTTAGTTATATGTTCGATTTAAAAAACAAATTAATTGGTTATTAAACAGTCTCTTTGTTTTCTTCCTTTTTTTTTTCTCTTTCTTTCTTTCTTTCTTTTTTTTTTTTTTTTTTTTTTTTTTGCTGTTGTTCTTTGTGAAAAGCATAACTACGCTCTATACATATTGTGCGTAGTACGATCCAAAAGTTCTGGGACAAGTTGTATAAAACCTTACCCAGAATTGTTCACATTACCGAAACACATCCACCTTCAAAAAGTCAGCTTGAGGGACTATGTACTTCTTTCTGCCAGTGTTCATATAACTTTTGAAAACACTCCTGGAAGCATTTTTCGCTACCTTCTGTGATGCAGCTTTACCTTATCCTGACAAAAGAAAGCGGCGTCCCTTTCTTTACTGGGAATAGGTAAAAGTCACACGGAGCTAAGTCCGACGAAACGTTATGTTATTTGTTTGTCATATCAGAGTATTGACCAATCGAACCGTGCATCCTCAACATGAAAGTTGCCTTCTTCCCCACGATGAAGTTAAAGCAGCAGCGCAAGAGGCCTTACAGGAGGTTGCAATAAATGTCTTCCAGGAGTCCTTCTAAAAGCTATACGAACGTTAGCAGAAGTGAATAGTCGTTCAAGGTGACTATTTTGTAGATAGATGTACTTCGGTAATGTGAGTAATTCAGGGTAAGGTTTTATACAACTTGTCCTCGAACTTTTAGATCATACTACGTACGTATGAGTTTACAACTTACTATTTCATAATGTTTTTGAGTGACGCAAGTTTACGCGCATAAAGACATCACAAGGGAATTTGCGATAATTAACTAAGGAGGCGTTCAAAATGGATATTTCGACCATCTATATGTTCTTAGGTACATATGCATGTACATATGTGCCTCCAACTCATAACAAAGAATATGTCACAAATAGTATTATAGTTATAAATGAAACACTAACCTCTGTAAACTAATATTTTTTTCCCCAAAACATACTTTGTTCGCTCACTGGCGTCGCGTGAGGCGAACTTGTCCCGACGTGTTTGCCGCACACGGAGCGGCAACAGGCGACCGTTGCTATGACAACGCAGCTACCGGCCAACTAATTATTTGGGTCTGGTTTGAGTTGAGTTATAGGCAAAATTCGCTTTGCCCGGGGTATCCACTTTAGCCGGGTTTCCTCTATTACTTTTAAAACTTTTATCATTTAAGAACTTTTTGCTTGCTAAAAAAAAGGGGTCCTTCAAATATCTTTAAAGAGAAATATGAAGATAAACATGAGTAAGCAGTATAGCAACAGAAAGTAATAAAAAATAAATATCTTTTTCGAAAACTAGTCTTCAAGGATGAAAACATGTTGCACATAAATGTGCGAGAATACGATTTATCATACCATCTAGCGATAGATAAATATACCTTTTTATTTTTGCTGTTTCCGATGCTTTCATTTATTGATGATCTAACAGTTCTTGAGGCCAAATTTTGGCAAGAATAAAAGTTTGAGTCTGGTACTGTCTTATCAATAAAAAAAATATGCATTTAAATAACAGTACATAACCAATAAGTAAATTGAAAAATAGTTTGCAAGTAATACCGAAAGTACTCGGTGCTCGTTATACCCATTACTCATAAAAGAAGCATTTCATGCTCGATTAGCATGCAACGTGATTTTAATTTGTATTTTTTTTTTTTTTTTTTGCATTACCAAACCAAACGCAATGGGGCAACAGCTCATGCACGTCAAGGCCTACTGGGCCCATCTCAATTTTCCAAGTCTCTAGATTGCAAGGTAGATGTTCCAGTTACGTGGTCAGCCAAACGCGGAACCACCAGGGTTTAGTTCCCAAGCACGCCTGGTGCTCACTTTTATCGACCCACTGAAGGGATAACTGGCTGAGTCAACAGTAAGGCCGTTTCCATGGACACTTTTGACAGCAGAAAAAACCTGCTTTACACCGCGTTCCGGTTATTTGCGGGGTGTATGTGGAATCTTTCTACTCCTGCTAGCTTCTGGAGTGAAAGCGGTGTTTTTACCCGGAACGCATTACGCGAAACAAGTTCGTCTACTAGCCGCTATGGATGCTGGGTAAAAACCACTTTCTCTAGTGCAATGGGAGAACCTCTTTTTACATGGAAACGGGGAATTTTTCAATCGTTTTTTTTTTGCGGAGCCAGAGCGGGGATTTACCGGGTCGAAAAGTCTGTTGTGAACGTGGCTAGTGTCCAACTCCGGAATCGAACCCGAGTCTGTGACGTGGGAGTGCGAAGCGCTACCACTGAGCCACTTCCATTGATTCGTATAACGGGAGAATAATACAAGGAAGCATTCGGAAGGGAACTTCCGTTAACAAGTGAACTTGATTGTTCCAGATATAATTCAACAAGTCAATTAGAATCCTGCCAAAAAGGTATGGATCGCTTGACATTTTCGCAAAGATTACAATAGTAATAAACTTATTCCACAAGTTGCATAGTAGTCGGTGGAGTTTGTGCAAAAACATTTCACTTCCGGATACCAGTATGAAATTATGTACAGCACTTATGTTCATATAAGAGAGCAAAAAAACGCCGGGAGGCAATTGATTGGAGGTCAAGACCCCCCTGTGGTGACGTCATCAAAATGGCCGCCATGTATTGGTTAGCACGTTGGTTTAACTGATTAAAACTACATAATTGGTCATAATTTTGAAAAATTCAAATACATTATCTGAAAGCAGTTTAAAAAAGCTCTTCAACAGTGCTTAGTTATCTTTTCTACTAACGGTACCCGCACGGCTTTGCTCGTAGTAGAAAAATTAAAAGTTCATTTGATTCGCCTGTATATTTATAAACAATGGATGATGAATTTTCCCTCAATTTGCTATGTTAATTTGCTTGGCCATTTTACGATTCCTTCCTTCCTTCCTCAGGTGCACGACAGCCCTGGGTGGGCCCTGGCCTTTTCAACAATTCTTTCATGTTACGGTTCCACGTAACGATAATTTTGTAATTTACTCGTCCACGTCATGATAATTTGCTCGGTAAAATATTCTTAAAACTGAAATAGAAAAAGAACAAATTCGAATTTTCGAAAAATCGCTTCGAGGTGCACACCCCATGTTGCAATTTAATTCTGTGCCAAGTTTTGGGAAAATAGGCCGAACGGTTTAGGTGCTATGCTCGTCACAGAGAGACATCTCGACAGATATCCCGACAAACTTTGAGCTTTATTATTAGTAAAGAAGACAAATAGTTTAATTATTATTACAATATCAACGTGAAAATTGGTAGGAAAACAATGACTTCCCTGTATTCTGCGATATTGGAGTAAAATTTTTACTGTTTTACCTGCATTATAAAAGAACCTTTCCAATTTCATTAAATTTAAATTTGTACTTCATGTTTTAACATTTTTTGTCAGTATATTACTTTTATATTGAAGGAAAGAAAGGTAAAAATGCAGAAATAATCAAAGACACTGCCCCAAATGGATCGAGAACTTAATTATTAATGCTATCGTATAATAAAACAATTTTTTTTAAATGCTTTCATTTTAAACATAAGACAAATAGACGAAAATTACATGTTTTAATACAAAGAAAAAGTACCTGTTATAACAAAAACCGTAGTAAGTTTTTTTAAAGAACGTTTTACGTATTACACTGACCCTCACAACTACAAAGAAGTGCACAATTCAGATCTGATTTGACGCATCGACAGCGTGTAGACATCTCTTTGCACTTGCCTGATATAAATTCCTGAATTTTCTCCATTGTTATTTCGGGATGTGCATACCAAAGAGGTTCAAACTCTTCACCGGTTTTTACCCATCCCCACTGATATGGATCCAAGAGCTAAAAATTTTGCTGAAGACATTTTGTCCATAGTAAACACTGTAATATTGCTCTCTTAAGGTGATGCAGAAGATCATTGCTAGATGGTGGAATACAGTCAACTGGTCTGTTTTACTGGGTGAAGAAAATTCTTCTAGCTTCATTTGCGGTTTCCATTGAGCTTGATGAATGATACGTCAGGACTTCGAAGCGCTGAATAAGTAGGAAATGCTCATCGTCTTCATTGATGCTCTTGGGTACTTTAGTGCAAAAAAACTTTGTCAGCATCTCTAATTGCCATCCACATTTTCCATGCAGTACCTAGTTTTACCAATGCTGGTAAAATTAGACACCGTGTGCTCATGTAAAGGCATGGGAAAAAGGCAGAAGATCTGGAACACTTTGTGGAACTTTACGGTGCAAAACGTTAGATTGGAAGATACCGTAGATATTTTCCACTTCCACACTCCACCCATAGCTCTTGCAGTTTCAGAATTCGGAACATAGCAATCACTACATCATCACTGTCAACATTTTTCACGGTGATCTTTGCATGACCTGAGTATTTCGAGTATTCATGCTGCACATAAAGGAATAGCCTCGCATCGACTTCTTCGTGGGATACGGTTGGAATGGTTTCAAAACTGTTCTTGACTCAAACAATTAGAGTGTCTTTGTAGGAGCATACAACCTGCTTTCCATCTGGTAGATCCATCTTCACGAGATTTTCTGCCAACAATTTGAAAAGCTCCTCTTTATTTTCATCTTTCGCAAGAAATTTAGTAAATGACTTTGGTATCAAAACATTGGATTTAATACTCATTCTTGGTCCAGATCCTCTCTATTGTCTCGGGTCACTTTTCAAACTTCCTTTTGAATACCGGTCAAAAACTAAATCTACCCTATGAACGCTTTTAGTCTCATTAATATTCACAATCTGATCGCAATTTTGTTGGACAGTTCCAGTAGACTGAGGAACAAGCATGGAATCAGTGCAGCCCCATAAATGGACAATTGCTTCCGGAATAGCTGTCAAAACCAGTCCAGTTGATTGGACGATACAAGAAACTACGTCGGACTTTTTTCTTTGTTTCCTAAATTTGCCGAGGTTGGACATAGAAGGTGGACACGAGCTGTTTTCATGAGAAAAAATTCTTTTACATCCATTTGAATTACTTGGCAGGCAACATATAGCTTAGTAAAAAGAGTGCTGCCCCTCCTCAAATCAACAATGTTTTGCTCGTCTTTGGACTGAACAGATATATTTTTCTGCTCATCAAGAGGAGATTGTTTCTTTTAATAACATCATGTATGGACAATTTTCTCAACACTAAGCGATCTTCTACAAATGTATTGAACTGGCTTGCGCTGACATCACAGAAATGGCACTTTTTTCCGAGAGAACAATTTTGTTGCTGTTTACTGTAGTTAAATCGTCATCTTCGAAAGGATTCCCGTGTTCTTCAAATGTTTCAACTAGGCTGGAAACATGAGTTTCATACCGAATACAAAAGCTTCTAGTATCTTCATGTATCTAGTATCTAGCTTTTCAGTATTGACGTCAGACTTCAGGCTCTGATTTTCTTCAAACTCCCCAATCATGCGCACAACTTCTTGTCCAGCAACCATCCACTGTATTAATGACGCCTCATGACTTAAACGTGATAGATTAGTTGATGATTTTTAAATCAATTTGTTGTTTTGCTCATGCAAATGGTCGTGTGCCATCCTGGAAAATTTCCTCTCAGTTTTGGAGCCAGATAAATTTTCCCTTTGAAACTCCTGAAAAATAGCTGGATGCATTTCTGGTAACTGCTTCCAATTGAACAGAAATACTGAAGGCCATCGGGCATAACTTGTATGATCAAGAACAAACATCCATCGACATATGTTCTCAAGAGTGACAGTAAAATCTGAGAAATTTCCTTGACGAATAGTGCGCACCAGATTTAAAAATATACATTCTAGCTCCATGGTGATCTTCCAGTACTTAAACTGAGGCAATTCTTCTGATCTTCGCTTAACCCAGTCTGTAAATGTTTCCTCTGTATCTTTTCGATTTTGATACGCTTTCTCTAACAGAACTTGGAGAGTAGTTACTGCAAAGTCGTGAGCTTATCGAACTTCTCTTCATATGCGAAACTTTTAGTGTTCTTTCTGCTCTTCCCGATGTTGTTACATGAGCTTCTACTAGAAGTTCAGTTCATCCACTTCCTTCAAGCCATGTACCTATTGCAGATGAAACAGCCATTTCTATGTGGAGACCACCTGACATGACCAACATTTTATCTTCGCCATACTCATTCAGCATAGCCCACTGAATAGATTTTAGCAGGGCGTAGATGGGACCCTGATTACAAACACTCAATTCATTAAATATTTTACTTTTTCAAAAGCACATGAAAGAAATGATTGCAAGCTAGGTTAGTATTTTGAGGTCACATGGACCAAATGAAGGAGAAACATTTATTCTAAAAAATATTACGAATTTTAAATACGTTTTGTTTATTGAAAAGGACATAAAGAAATGAATACAAGCTATATGATAATTTTAATGCTAGATGGAACCAACAATTGAAGTTATCGATTTCAAACCGTAACAGAATTATATGACTGATCTTTATTTGATATTATTTGCTACAGCATTAACCAGTCAAATATTCAGTTATTGAAAATTATATCTGAATAATAAACATATCACTATGGAATTAATTATTGCTGAGAACAGCAGAGTTGGAAAGAAACGAGCTAGGTGGACTGCAATCCAAAGTTACAGCTTATTGGTGGGGAAAAATCGAGTAGTCGTTCTGATTCTTGCCGCTAGACGGCAGACGTTCGCACTTGCAGGAGAAGTGAATTATTATGTGACAATACATATGTGTATTGAATCCGGTAAGGAATTTTTAATTAAAAGTTTCAGTGCGGGTTAGATGCGGCGGAGCAGTTGGAACAATTCAATGAGAATGCCCCCCCCCCCTCCCGCCCCATGTAGTTACGTTATTGCAGTGAAATTTTTTAAACTCTTTACTAAGGGGGAGGGGGGAGAAGAAATGCATATTTTTATAGTTTATTTTAGAGATTTTAATTAGTGTAGCTATTTTTTACAGAAGAATAATTTCTAATGGCATTTTGAGCAGTTAAACGAAACTTTTCACCTTTCTGCGACGGCCATATTAATGACGGGAATTTTAATAACTCTAAAACTACTTGTCTTATTAGGAAAAATCAATATCTCTTAAATAGCTCTTTTAAAGCTCTTTCAGATGATATGCATTCATATCACAATATAAAGATCTGTAATGTAGTTCTAAGCAGTTAAACGTACGTACTTACCTTTTCAAGCGGCCATTTTGATCACGTTAATTGTAATAACTCTAAAACTGTTTGTGATAGGGAAAAAAGTCAATCACTATTAAATAGCTCTTTTAAAGTGCTTTTAAATTATATACTTTAATTTCGCAATATTAAGATCCATAATAGAGTTCTAAGCAGTTAAACGAACGCACTTTTCTTAATAAGGCGGCCATTTTGATGACGTCATCACAGGGGGTTCATGACCTCTGATCAAATGCCTCCCGGTGGATTTTTGTTCTTAGATATGTACATAAGCACTGTGCAAAATTTCAGACTGGTATCCGGAAGTGAAATGTTTTGGGTATTTTTGTCACAAACTCCACGGACTATAGGGAAACACTGCTGCTATTAATGTAACGATGACGGTCTTGATTATCAGTAAGAAGAGTCGTCAATCAACATTTAAATTTCTTTATCTCAGTCGATACTTGAGACAGCGGTCACTTCCACCATCGGGGTCGCGCCGTTACTTGATCTTTCATCGCTTCCATTTCAATGTTCGTAAAACATGCTAGGTGTATTAAATTTCAATCAGAAAGAGTGAATTGAAATGTATGCTGTAATATTTCATGAAGTAGACAAATAGATGCCTAAAGCAAAACAAAAATAAGAACGTCAAGTGGCATTACAAGACTACAGTGCTAGAATTAAATCGATAATTGAACGATTTTTTATTTACTCCTCTCGTTTTTCGTGTTCAAGTTTCACTCCAAAATCCAAAGGTTAGCTATTTTTAACTACAGTCGGATCCCAACTTACGCGAGGGATGAGTTCCAAGACTCCTCGCGCAAATCGAAATTTCGCGTTATGGAAAAGTGCTGTGTATATGATTTTTTATTAACATACCCAATCATTTCAGAAACACCTTTTAAACTGTTTTTGATCATTTTTTAGCTATATATTTACCTTTCTTGCATAATGAGCTGAATCTTTACCGTATTTTTTAAAAAAGCTGCATTATTCAACTTAAAATACTGTTACGATGCACAAAATCAATGATCAATGGGAGAGAGAGACATAAAAATGAAACAGTACGGAACGTACAGCATGTAGTAATAATAAAGCACTGCCCTGTAAGAATACAATACAGTAGATACAATAAGTTACATTTATGACTTAAAAATTGAAGATGGTGATTTATGCTACGCTATCTCTGATCCTATTTCTAATAAATTTTTAAATACAGCAGACTTTTATTTCATTTTTAGATCTATGGTAACACCCCTCTTTCAGGGTCTCTATAATCTACAATACAAGAGCAGATTCCAGTTTCATACTGTTTGCATTCTGCTTAAACACTACTCTGCGAGCTTCATATTAAAACTAAGGTCTGGACTTATATACGGATTGCCTTTTCTCTTGACTTTTAACTGTACGCATGAAAGATTCACTCATACCTAATTGTCGTGCTCCCTTCGACCCACTTTCTAGTTGTTCAAGCGTATTAAGAATCTTTAACTTTTCTTAAATTGTCACAAACTTTCGCTTTTTGTTTCCATCTTCAAACTTTATAAAGGGTGTCCCAAAATTAACGCAAGATTTGAATTTGCCGCCATTTTTGCAATAAATGGTTGGCAACCCTGAAAAAAGAACAATTTGACAGCTGAGAGTTTAGGGTAATCAAAAATGGAGCGTTATACGATACAATAACGCGCTTTCATTATTGAACAATTGTTTCAAAAATAATGAAAGTTGAGGCTGGTCAAGCAGTTACTGTTATTGGCGCTCGGTATCGCAACACGGTAATGCACGGGTGGTTGTGGGCTTGTTGACATAGACCTTTGAATTCAAATAACCCCATAAGAAGACATTTTAAAATGTTAAATCACACGATCTAGGGTGCCAATTCTGATCACCGAAATGAGAGAGTACGCGACTAGGAAATGCCTTATGCAGTAATTGAAATGTTTCACTCTCTCTAGCTGTATGGTGTAATGACACCCCATTTTTACTAACCCTAAACTCTCAACTGTCAAATTGTTCTTTTTTAATGGCTGCCAACAATTTATGGAAAAAATGGTGGCAAATTCAAATCTTGCGTTAATTTTGGGACACCCTTTATAAAACAGCGTGTCTAGGTGCCCCAATATTTCATCACCTTTCATATTTAAAATAAATAAAAGAAAAATAAGGAGTGGTGATCTATGCACACTATCAAAGCTATGTTTATACTGCGGTGTGTGGGAACTTCAGTGATGTTAAAAGGATGAAAGTACATTCACTAAGTCAATGTTTAGAAGTTAATAACATAGCCGAAACAGCATCACGATTCATTTCCAAATATTTTCGTATTGAGAGCGAGAAATTCGTTTTAGCTCTAAAAATGCGTTGCTCCTGAAATATTCGCGTTATAGCCATTTCGCGTAAGTCGAATCGCGTTGTAGCGGAAGTTGACTGTAACGCATCTTGCTTTTAAGTATTAGAATTTCACTTTTCAATAGAAAACTTAAAATTTTCTTTTTCTTACTGTTTTTATTTGTTTCAAAATGTTAAAATTTTCTTTATATACTCTACTCGTCACGCATCAGATGACTTAGAGTAAAATATTATATACTGCAGAGGTTTCCTAACTTTTTCCAATTGCGGAACCTGTTGAAGAATTACAATTTTCTCACGGCACCCAGTTTATCTTATTATATTAGGTGCTAAATGAGGCCACTCTAAGGTTCCCAATCTAATATCTCGTTTATTTATGATTGAAATGGTTCCAGCTTTTGCATATTCATCAGATGACTCATAAGAATTAGGAGAAAAAAAATTAAACCAAGTGAAAAATTTAATTTTCGATTATATAAAATTTGAGTTTTAAAAAATAACATTCAATCTTCACACCCTGCGTCTGTTTTTTGCCATGAAAATTCCATGCTTTAATGCTCATCTCTTTGTAGAGTATAGAAACTGAGAAAGTGTATTATCTGTTGTGCATAACTGAGCAATGCAATAGCCAAAGCGATTGTTTATAAAGACATAAATTGAAGCACCTAAAAGCAAAGGGGTTGTAAGAGCCAAAATTACAAATTTGATGATAACTAGTAAAATTGGAAGATGAAACTATCATCTGTAATAGGTATAGCATATTAAAACCAATTCATTCCAATATTTGGGGATACAAACAAGGGTAGTTAATGTCGAAGGCTTTGTTTCTCAATTATTAACTACAAACCGAACTTAAACTGATATCAACAAGGTGCAGAGGGGGCCATAGGGGCCATGGCCCCTCCCAAAACCTTGAGATTCTAGGAATTTTTTTTTAAGAAAAAAATATTATGGGAAAAGAGCAAAATTTAACGCATGTTTTTTTTACTTTAAAAGAAATTTAGATCTTAATTGAGAGAGAAATTCTCAAACCAGAACTGTAATTTCCAAAATTTTGCTCCATCGTTTACATCATTTCTTGATTCCAACTTTAGACACTTGGACAATCTTTAAATGCTGTTGTCTTCAGAACACACCTATTGCTTACGAGACCAAAGAGAGTCTAAATTTGCATTTTTATGTCTTCAATGTCGAAACTTTACCGGAGGAGAGCCCCCTTTTCCCATGCTTCTCCGCAAATGCCGCAAAAAGTAACCAAAAATTGAATCTTAGAACTTCTATTGGGAAACTTTTTCAACGGAGATTAGCTTTTCAACCCTTTATCCCTTAACTTGTAAAAGCGGCTTAGTTGGACTTTTTTGGAGCTTCAATTATGTATGATTTCCGATAAGACCCCCCCCCCCCCTTCCGGTTGATATCGTGATGAAAGCATTAAAATTAGGTTTTTGGAGGGAGAGGTAACGAATCTTGCATCTGTTTCTCTAATACGTCCAAAAATAGCTTGAAATTGGATTTTTAGAGCCTCAATGACAAAACATTTCCAGGAAGGGGATATTCTAAACACCCCCACTCTCCCTTTAATGTCAGTAAACATTGCCTAAAGATGCATTTTTAGGCTTGACAGCAGAGAAGCTAGAAGAGCACTCAACCCCTCTCCTAATTTCTCAACATTTAACAACAGAATATTTCGGTTTCTAAGCTTCATTTTCAAAAAGTATTTTGGGGTCAACATCCGAACACTGACATTTTTTCTTACATCATCAAAAATAGCCTAAAATACGTTTTTAGGACCCTAATTTCCAAATAGTACTTAGAAATTTCTATTTCGAAACTCTTTCGTGATGGGAGATTCTTTAATCCATTCCCCTCACCTAACGTCTCTAAAGATAGAAGTTTTTAACACTTCATTTGAATAAAAGTTCTGGGGAGTTTGTTCTAAAATTTTTAATGGCTCCTCCCAAAATTATCGGTTAAATCCGCAACTGACAAGGTGTCTGGAAAGACAAACTTATAACTTCTTTTGCTATGTTATTAAAATATTACTCTCGTTGTTGTGGAAATACTTTACTTGAAAGAAGAAAATTGTCCAGAAAAACACTATTATGCATTAGGCTTAATATCAACGAGAACTAATTCGTTGAATCTAAATGAGCTTGTTTAACCTGAAAACTTCCAATGCCTTCCAAAAGTACTAGATTTGCTCTTGTTTTTACAAGCTATGTGTTTTTGCAGCTCTATCATACTATCAATATTATTTGACGAAAAAAAAAATAATATTCGAAATTAGTACATTGACCAGTACATTGTTGGACTTACAGTGGTGGTTTTCAAAAATGACATGTACATAGTTACACACCATTCTAGGCAAAGAGAAAGAGACAAATTGATAGATAGATAAATCAAAAGAAATATCTGAATTTATTAATGCACAGAAACAAATGTGTATTTTGAAATAACGATACTGAATTTGAGGGCTTATGTAACTATACGGTAGGGTTGAACAAGTTGTTTTGTCTATAAATAAATTCTCCGCAGTAAGCATTGCTAATACTTAGAACAGAGTGTCCCCAACTGTGTTCCGCGGACCCCGGGAGTCCGTGAGTCCATGCCAGGAGGTCCGCGGTGCTACCTAGCTAAAACGTTAAATATAATGGAGATTGAATTACGAGTAACGATATTTTAATTCAAATAGGAAGTACATTTATGAGAATACTGAAATCTAATACGCCAAAAATACAACTCATATGAAAAATTAACACAGCAGTTTGTGCTTTTTGACGTTGTTCTTTCTTACTTTAGGTTACCAGTGTTTTGTTCACAAACTTCAAAAGTTTTTTTTTTTTTTTTATTAGTAAACTTACTGTAGAAATTTGGTTATAACATTTTTATTCCTAATTGAATTTGAAATATAATTTTACTTCCATAGCTCAAAATAATAATGTAAGAAATGAAAACCAGACAAGAGCTATGAAAAATATGCAGAACAATGAATGAATAAATTTAAAAGAAAAAAAAAGCGTAAAAATATATTAGAAAGAAATATAGATTTAACTGTGTCAATTTTTTTTCCCGCGCACGCGGGGGGGGGGGGGGGAGGGGGCGCGAAGCTCGTAATTTTTCCGGAGGGGATCCACGGAGGTCTGAAGTTTGGGGACTTCTGAGTTAGAAGCTTCTTTCTAAATGTGAGCTTCCCTGCTCCATTGAAAAATGGGAGAGCACTTCTTTCGGCAAAAACTGTCAAAAATGCACTGTCTTACTGTGTCCCCATCAATGACCCTTGAAAGCAGGGGCTTCCATTTTTTCTTTTTTTTTATTCGCGGTAACCTTGAAGTATTAAAATGTTCTTACGGCATCCTAGTCTATCCTTATGTATATATTGATGTTATGGAAAATTCGCGGCAACCCTTGCCTCTCCATGTGGCATCACAAGATTCCGCGGTATTAAACAGAAAACTTTCCACGTCTAGAAAAACTAGACTGCTATCGCGGCTAGAAAAATTAAATCATATTTTTTTTTTTCAAAAGTTATTTTCGTTCAAATACAATGACCTCTTGCCGTCACAATATCTGTTTTTATTTTCAATGTTATTGCTTATTGTATTATTATTTATATTTTAATTTAGTTTTGTAACTGTACGCAAGCTCAGAAATTCCTCAGAATACCCTCTAACGAGGGTGTAAAAATTCATTGAAAAACACCAACAAAGTATTTGAACAATTAAGGATTCCAGTTGCGCACTTGATCAACGCAAGTATTAGGAGCATACTCCGAACATTTCATCTCGTTGTCAACTCAGTTTAAAATTAGCATTAATTAAAAAGCAAGAGAAAAAATCAGTTTTCTATGACTACTATTTCAAACATAAATGCCGTATATCTTAATTCATTAAAAACATAAACAATAAATATATCACTACTGAAGCATTGAGCAAATTTAGCAACAAATGATTCTTACCTTCGCTGTCTTGTGTCAATCCGGCAAATGGACCTATCTTTATTTGAATGAAGTGAAAGAGCTTCGACTGATAGTACTTCAATGTTTACATCTCTACCCAGCTGATTTCCTGGAACACTGAACTGAGCGTGGGTCGCTGGTCATTTCCCAATAACTTGTGAGCGGAACGACAGATTCATTTTTTTTTTCATTTTTTTTTTCATCCACGTGCTTGGCCTCTTGCAAAACCGGTATTCCAAAAGAGCAATCCCTGACGAAAGTAAGACAATGAGACAGTAAAAGTCTGTTTTGAATTGGGTCAGAAGGTTGGGAACTCCTGAGGGGTGCACACCTGAACTCGCTTTGGAGAAGTATTTACCGACATGATCAGTAGTTTAAGTTTTTCCTTATTAATTATGCGTGAAGAAAAAAATGTCTTTTTCTATTATACGGCTAAAGAATTGTTTCATTTCACAATTAAATGAGCTTACTTTGTCATGTGCCAACATCTATCAAAATATTTGTTTGTTTGTTTGTCTGTGTGTGTGTGTGTGTGTGTGTGTTTTTTTTTTTTTTTTTTTTTTTTGAGCAATCACGATTGCTTATTGTTATCGCTTGACCGTCCTTGGCATTGTGGTTCCTTTTTTAGCTTGGACCAGGCACACCAGCACCACCGCCCACCTGCTTCTGCAGGCGCGGCTCCGAGCACTGCTTCCTGGAATCCGTTTCTCCTGGTCGATGGCGTCCATGTCCTACACACACGCGCGCTCATACACACACATACACACACACACACACACTCTCACACACACTCTCACAAAAATACACACACACACGCTCATACACACAGGTCTACGCACACACACAAGCCTACACATACATGCACCAGTACCTACACATACACACACGCCTGCACACACACACAACTATACACACGTAACCGCCCAGGAGGAGGGGTAGACTTGGGGAGACAGGAGCTGTTTCTAGAAACAATAGCCCCAAATGAGTAGGTCCCTATCGCAACTCGTGATTGCGAAAAACATAATTTGAATTCAAAATTTCAGAATTCAAATTAATTTTGAAAATTCAAAAGGTTTTTTCCTTTTATAATTTTTTTTTTTTTAAATTAGGAGTGGGGGAAAAGAGGGGGAGGGGAATGTTTGTATGTGCGTCTGTGCGCTTTTGGTTTTTCTTTATTTTATTTTATTTATTTTAATTTTTTTTCTGAGAATAAACATTAATGTAACTAACTTTCAATACATTTCAGTAAAATGCATCATTGAGGCAGTGAGAAGCAAAAGGTTGTAAGCGGCAAATTTTAAAAAATGGATATAATCAGTACAGAGATGGAAGGGGAACGTATCCTCTGTCTTGGGGTAAGAAATAGTATAGGTAGTCTTGGTAAATGCTGCTGTACAGCATGATTTTGAAAAAAACATTCAATGAAAGCCAAACTAGGAAGTTATCTTTAAACGCGTTTTACTCAAAACTTGAAAATGTCCACTTACATCCCTTTGCTTCTCACTGCTTCAATTAATGCTTTTTGTGCAAACATTTCTCATTCGTGTGATTTTTTTCTTTCAAAATTGGAGGGTTGTTCTTTTTGTTCAATATCTCTTTGTTCAATATGTGAGAGTGCAAAAATAGGAAAAACTAATGATAGAATCAAGTTACAACAAACAATTTCCCCAACATGAAATTTTGAATAGGTTTAAAAAATTAATTAAATGAAGGAAGACTGCTTTTTATTGCTCACTTTATAATAAATCCTAATTTTAACTAAATATTGATAATATTTTTTCCGTGAGATTTAATTAAGTTTTTAATGGTTATCAAGCAGACAAACAAACAGAATAATAATAATATTAACACAAAAATTATATATATATATATATATATATATATATATATATATATATATATATATATATATATATATATATATATATATTAGGGTGGTCTTTATTTTTGAAGTTGTAGATATGTTACGCGACGCCCCCTCAATTTGTTCCATTATACAAATAAATGATCCTTGCAAAATTTTAAGTCAATCCATGAATATTAACCCGTGCCCCTAGGGCCCCCTTTTTTGAGTTTCGAAGAAAAAATTGCGGATTTTCTCATTTTTATGTGAAAGTTTTCTTTAGTTTCATATTTAAAGTAATTTTGAACGCGAATAGATGTTGCTACTTCCAGACTGACCATTCTCTCACTTTCATTAAGTAAAATTTTACATGTTACAGAGGCTTCTTGTACACCAATGGCCTTGGGTCAGCCATACCGCTATTTTCCGCTCGGTTCAAACCAAGCGGCAGGGGAACATTTCTTTCAACCAATATAGACACAAGGGATTCTAAAGGCCATTAATGAATGGTCTAGGCCATTAGTGAATGATCTTTGACGATAACAAATTACCTCCTTCAGGCTTTGGGGGTGTTGCTTTAAAAAATTTCCTGTGTATGTTATAGGTGTGGCAAAGAGGGTCGCTAGATTTCAGCGCTATAAATATAATACTGGCAATTGTATTTTAATTCGCTGTTCTTTAGTTATAAATATATTTAAATGTTTGTGCAATTATTAACTCATAAAGCATAAATTTTGAAAAATACTCGATTCTCTAACATAAATATATACTGTATTTTCCATACATAAAATATAAATTTAAAAAAGTCCAGATCGGAATAATGTAAAAATTTATACTTTAAATTCATTTTCTTCTATTTTAGTACATATACCTTTATTATCATCAAATTCTTCTTGCAATTCACAAGATTTAGAAACCGAAATGGGTATCTATCCTAACTTGTTGAAACTTTTTTCTATATCTGTTCTACTACAACGAAAAAGAAAGGCTTAACAACTATTGATATCGGCTCGCCTTTCATCACTGTTAGACAAATGCCGTATTAGGGACAAAGATGCTGTTCATTTATTAACAGCCTATGTAGATGCAGTAAATTTAAATCCAAATGACCTAGTGATCAATTGAACATCCCTTAAGAGAGCAAGAGAAAATCTTCGAGAGGTAAAATCAAATTTCATGAATTTAAATTTAGATTTTTTAGTTATTCACTGGGATACAAAAAGCTACATCCAGATGCAACTGAAAAAAAAGCAATAAACTGGCAACAATTTAAATTGACCTTACATGAAGAGAAAGCCCATAAATGCTGTTTTACAGTTAGATGCTGTATGAAGATATGATTTTTCGCAGCAACCCAATTTAGGCTCCTTTAAATAATATAATGTGTCTAAAAAAGCTAGCAGCGTACAAAATGATGACAAACATGCAGCAGAAACAGTGATTGGAAAATTCATAAATCACTTATGGTATTTAGGGGATGAATTAGTAGCTTTGTTCATATTGGATGAAGGAATTAACTTTGAAGATAGGAAAAGACTACTCCAAAAAATGCTTGCTAATAAGGAAGACGTGTCTGATGACCGTATAAAAATTTTCAAATAACAGTAGATGATTTCGAATACTTCCTTAGTAAAGATCTCCCTCTTTATAGAATCAATTACAAGTCAATATAAAACTGTTTGATAAGTTACAAACACCAAAAGATGTTTTCCTATTTGATCCTGATTCGTGGCAAAATGAAGGAAGCTATTTAAAGGGAAGAGGTATCGTTAAAATACTGAAAGTTGTGAATGATGCAACTGAAAGAGGAGCACAATAATAATCGAAGAATTTCACAATCAATTTACCAAATTTGAGTCACAAAAGCAGTTTAGTTTACAGATAGTCCAAGATTCAGAAGAAATTGCACATGATTGAAATACATTGAGAAAAGCGTATGATTAAGGTAAAGTTTATAAAGCACTATTTCATTCTTATTCAATGTAAAATCTTTAGATAATTATGAAGTAATTAAAAAGATTAATTTTAGTGCTACCTCGCTGTAAAAATATTTTGCAAACCTAGGAGAAACGATGTACGGGGTCTAGAGTAAAAACTCGATTTGTGGGAAAATTGTTAAAAGTGTTAAAGCTCAACGCCCTAGGGGCACGTGTTATTATTAACCGATCGAGTTCAAATTTTGCACAGATTACTTTTTATTATAGTGTCACAAAACTAGGGGGCGTCACTTGTTGAATTCCGAAAAAAATATTTTCCCATATAAATAAGGACCGCCCTAATATATATATATATATATATATATATATATATATTTTCATTTTAATCATCTGTATTACTTTAGTTTTTTTTTAAACAAACTTGCTTGCTTCGTTTCCACTTAGAATGAGAAGCCGACGAAGGCAGTTAATTCACTTTCTGACTTTGGTCGGCTACGGATGGAGCAGTAGCATTTCTGTTTTCAAAGATAAACTTTCAACATCGTGAATTATCTTTAAAAAAAATACAAAAGGAGACATACAGCTTCTTCTTCTTCTTCTTTTTTTTTTTTTTTTTTTTTTAGCTCCCAGGGAAAATGTAAAATGCAGGAAATTCATAAACAAGAAACTTACAATCCGAGTAAATTCACATTTTTCTCTCTGTTTTTTTTTTTTAGCTCCCAGGGAAAATGTAAAATGCAGGAAATTCATAAATAAGAAACTTACAATCCGAGTTAAATTCATATTTTTTTTTCGTATTCGTTAAACTAAGAAAAAAACATGAAATGCGGGGAAAACGTAAATTTGGTGAACGTAAAATCGGGGTTTCACTGCGTATATTACTACACTTAAATTAACTTACCCTGTAATGGTCGGCAAAAGTTATTTTAATTTTCCTATTTATCGAACGAAGTTAAAAACTGAATCCAGGCAATCATGCTACGATAGCTTAGTGAAAGTGAACTGACGTCAAAAATGAAATAAAAAAACAAACAGGAAATCCTTGTTAAGTATTGAACTCGAGAATGATCCTCGAACGCTTTTTCTCTCTTGATGAAAAAATGAAACTTTTAAGTGGTTATGGATCATTCAAATCATTGACGTTTATTAATTTCTTTATTCAGGTCACATGGTTGTACCGATAAAAGCCAATAAAAGGAAGAAACTACAATCTGTGTATCAACTGTTGAACAAGGCACATTTTTGTAACGATTACAGCAAACTTTGGAATAACGCAGCATCCAAAATTTTCTCATTGAACAACTGGTTTCCATGCGTGCAAACTTTTTAGAGTTCATTGAACCATGAGTTTCATGCAAAACTATCCTTCTTATTGTCATCAAATATTTTTTTTACAGTATTAGACTGTTATTTTTTGAAATCTATACTAGTTTTCTAAATTCGTTTAAAATACAGGGAGTCCCAAAATCCTTGACACGTTTTAAAAATCCATAGAAAAGCAGGAAACTGTTGTATGAATATGTGGTTTATGCTATAGTACTTCACAGGTTCAAGAATTTTTATGACATCGTAAAAAGGGGGGGGGGGGGGGACCGGAGTACGATAAAGATAACAGTGTAATTATAAGGAATCGCTGTATCGTCATGTGAGGAGTTGGGTAATTTTGCTAAAACAGAACGTTATGCCATTCATTACTAGTAACATGTGTGCACCGTAGGTTGCTCGAACTACATCTAAACACACACACACACACACACACGCGTCATTTAAGTTCATTCGTCATACACAAACGGTACATACATTGCACTCTGGTCATGAAAGGTATTGCTTTCTGTCAGGGACCGATTTACATACCTGGGTGTCCCGGGCACTGACAAATGTGGTGCTTCCCCCCCCCCCCCACACAAAAAAAATATGATGGTAAGTGTTGGATATTATTTTGATAGAAAGAAAACTTTAAAATACCGATTTCATACGAAAAAAGTTAATAATTAAGATGTTTTGCAAAGAAATCATTTAATATAAATCTAAAATAAATTTATGGTTTTCATGTTAAATTTTTTTTTACAGTTGCAAATGGAAAAACTATGATACAAATGGTAAAGGTAAATCATAATGTGCTCTCTGCGCATCAATGATTCTTTATATATTTTCTCCCTTGTTTTCTTGTAGTAAATTCATCTATAATGTCCTCATAATCAAGTTTTAGGTCAAACTTCCTTCTATTGATAACAGAGCTAATGAAGATAATTTACCATCAGAAATGAGAGTACGCAAAGGACACTTAATTCTCTTCAATAGCGAAAATGATCGTTCTCCACAACAATTGGCTAATAGGCTTTCATTTAATAAAAAAAAAATTGTCAAATGACAAAAATTTTTTGTTTCCTTTAGTTAGAGGCCCCGAACACTGGTCCCTATAAAAAAAATGATGACAGAAATTTGGTACCCCCTTTCCTTTGGCGCCCCGGGCACGGGCCCCGAATGCCCTGCCGTAAATCAGTCCCTGCTTTCTGTTCGATAAAATGATTTAACACTTCACATGACGCTTTCTTTTCTTGCTGTGACGGTACAACATTTACTTATGATTACGTTTTTTTTTTTCTTTTTCTCTTTCTCACTTTTTCTATTTTTTATTTTTATTTTATTAATTATTTATCTTTTTTTACGATGTCATAAAATTTTCTTTTGAACATGTGAAGAGCAAACTGCATTTTTATACAGTAGTTTGTTGCTTTTTTATGAATTTGTAAAATGTGTCAAGGACTTTTCGGACACCTTGTATACCTAAACTTAGTTTCATTTTATTTCAAATGTTGATCTGCATTTTAATCGATTCTGCGTTTTTTCATGGATGGTTCTCTGTTTTAAATGATTCTGCTTTGAATACACTAAGCTGTCATTTTCCCGCAAACAAGTATTCCAGATTTCTCTCTCATCATACCAGTCATCGAAACTAAATAAATGAATGAAAAGCCAGTTTATTATTCTTCTACTATCTTGCATAGAGGAACTGCATAGGGCCCAACCTCGATAAAATGCTTGAAATATATCCTTCGCATCGGAAACTTTTACCGTGATTTGGCTCATATATATCTACATTTTTTTTTTTTTTAAGACCTATAATGAAACATATATGGGTCAAAAAATACTTTTATACAATAAGCCAAACCCCGCGGTGAAATGCTTCGTTGCGGAGGGGACACTTAAAAAATATATTTCGTGATTTGATCTTGCAGGGGTTCGTAAACTTTTCCAATTTGCGACACCCTTTGAAGAATTAGAATTTTCTCAAGGCACCCTAGTTCATCTCTATTATGTATACTATTTGTTATTGTAAAGACCAAAATCTGGTTAATGTTGACAATGGCCGGTGAATATCAATTTCCACATACCAAAGACACTGGCGAAGCCCGAATATTTCCGGTGAAGCACCGGTGAAGGTCGACATTTTCCCTTCTTGAATTTTTACGACAAAATATATTGATAATATCGACACTTCGCGGAACTCTTCACCTCTCCTTGCGGCACCCCAGGGTCCCACAGCACCCACTTTGGGAACCCTTTATCACGATTACTATTTCCGTTACCACCAAAAGAATGTAATCTATTCTATTTACATAAATTTATTTTACATTTTCAGCTTTACGTTTTTTCTTCTTTTTTTAAACTTTCATTAAGTTTTATTCTCACTTCAATTGGTGTTTTTAAGTTTAATAAATGAGTTTTGGCTTTATAGTTTAAAATAATTCTTTCACAGTGCTTGATTTATAGCATCATGTTTTAGCTCTCAATACCATTTAAAGTTGCATTGTTTGAAAACTAGTTCTAATTTTAGTAGGAATACTTGATTGTTTTCCTCTACTTTCCCAGTCAGTAGGTATGTGCTTCGGAGAAGATTGTATGTTGCCACAATGATCCTGTAGTACGAGTACTATAAATATTTTGTCGAATGTGGATTTGATTTGCAAGTATTTTTGATAGTAGATTTATATTCTCATCTGAAAAATTTCATAAAAATTAGACCTCTCTTTTTATTTTTTCTTATAAAATTTCGGAAACGAAAGGATATTTTTGAGACATTCAAGCAAAATGGAGACAGTCAGAACTATCCAAATTTTTTTTTTTCAATCAAATGTCCTTTATTTTCCTTCCTCCATTTTCAGTGCAACGGAGCTTCATTTGACGACGTTTTCCTGGTTTGGTGAAAGTGGCCAACAAGGTTTTGTTTACATGCAAAGTGCCGACATCCAGGTCATCACATACAGAGACTGCAGTTTCGTCCTTGTTATGGACTCATCAGTCTGGAATAGTAAATAAGTGAATAACCAAGCTGCAGGCAGATGTCATCTAATTAAAGCACTCATATAACATTGCAATTTATTCTCAAATTTAAAAAAAAAATGATATTGTTTATAGTTATTTTATTAATAATACCTATTTTTAACTTAAGTTATTATGTTCACTATATGCATAATTTTAATTGGAATAATCATAACTAAAAAAATACACTTTGATACAAAATTTTCTAGCCTTTTTTTTCTCCTAAATCGTTTGCGTTATTAATTGTACTAACTGAACTGAAATAAAATTAATATATTGATACTGTATTGAAAACAGCTACTTTTATTTGAATTTAAGTTGTTCAGCACACTACTCTCATATTTTATAAATTAGGATTATTAAAAGTTTTTAAAAAAATACTTCGATTCAAAATTTTTCGATTTTTTTTTTAATATATGTCATTTGCACAATAAATTCTACTAACTAAATAGAAATAAAACACATCATTCATTACACAATTATTATTCCCTAACTGTTTCAAAGCCGATTACATTACGAATCCATATTTTTTTGGCTGTGACACATGAGAAGTCCCAAAATATAAATTTAGTTTTATTTTCAAACTAGTGGTATCCGCACGGCTTTGCCCGTAATAGAAAATTAAAAGGTCTTTTGGTTCGCCTGTATATTTACAAATAATGTATGGTGAATTTTCTCGCCAATTGGCTTGTTCCCATGTTACGGTTCCACGTTATGATAATTTCGTAATTTACTCGTCCATCTGTGATAATTTTGTTCTTAAAATTGGAATAGAAAAAGAACTACATCGAATTTTCGAAAAATCGTTTCGAGGTGCACACCCCCATGCTGCAAACTGATTCTGTGCCAAATTTCATGAAAATCGACCGAACGGTCTAGGCGCTATGCGCGTCACAGAGATCCTGACAGACAGAGAGACTTTCAGCTTTATTATTAGTAAAGATTAAAGAATCCTCCCCCACCTCTAGAAAACAAAGTCTGCTGCAGTTCTGTTAAAAACCATGGAACGCTATGCAGCATTTTTCTTCCTTAATTATTCTGCAATGCACGTGTTAATTTTTTCCATTTCATGCAGACTGTCATCCATGATAATACCAATTCGTATTAGGAACACATGAACTGAGTAGAAACAATTGTGGGTACGTATGTAACAAATTAAAAATTAACATCACAGCGCTGCTTCCACTAAATAGTAGTATACATGCGGCCACTTTTTGTTGATGTCGTGCGATCAATCAAAAAAGTGAAAAGTCAAAGGTTCTTTCGCAATTAGGATTAATACATTATTCAAACTAAATGAATGAAGCTTTATGTTCAGCACAGCCCGAAATTATGTCCACCTGTGAAAACATAACAGCATTTGAATGTGTTTTGCAAAATTTTCAGCGGTTTTCGTACATGCTTTATCAATTACGTTGACTATAAGGTAAGTTATTTGATTTTTCCAGACAAGCGACGGTATGAGTTTAACTCTTATACTTATTTTAACAGTTCCTCACTCCTTGCAATGTACTTTTCTAAACTATCAAGTTTTCCTTATTCTTTTCAGCTTATTATCGTTCTCTAATGTAAAACCGACAGTAAATATGAAAAAAATTAACATATTGCGAATAACTGAGAGATAAAATTTAATGAATTTATTCAAGAACACTGTTTATTATAGAACAGAACTTTTGTTTTCTTTTGGAAAAACCATCGCCAAAGCTTTGAATCCACCACATGCTTCACTCCACTAATTTAATTTATTTTATGTTTACTTATTTACTTACTCATTGCTCAATCCATTCGCCCAAATGAGACATGTTTATTCATATACTTGGGCTTTGGCTTTATTCCCGGAAATTTAAAATTTAACCTTTAACTTCTATTTTTTCGAATATAAAGAACATATTTTGTATTCTAATATAAAGCAGGGCTTCCAAACCTGTGGGTCGCGACCCCAATGGGATCACGAAGCATTTCTTAGGGGATCGCGAAACTATCTCTAAATTTAAAAAAAATATATCATTGTATAATTTAAAAATTAAAATACATACGGAAAAAATCGCATCATTTTGGAGTAGCATCAATACTTGAGCGCAGTGGCGAATCCAGGAGAGGAAATGTGGGGCTGCAGCACCGCTCCCCCCCCCCCTCCCCACAAAAGAGCAGCTGATCGCCAACGTCCTCTAAGATTATCTTGAATTTTGGGCTAGGGACTTCAATATCTACAAATTTCCGCGAAGGAGTACCGAATTTTTCTCCCTCTAACATTATCTAAAATCGTCTAAAATTTCGTTTTAGGAACTTCAATTCCGAATAATTTCTTTGAGAGATTTTCTTCACCACAACCCTTATCCTGAAAAATGTCCTGTAATTTCTGTTTTAGGACTTAATTTTGGAAGTATTCCGGGGAAGAACCCCGAACCCAAACCTGTCCCCTAACTTCTTAAAAAATAGCTAAGAAATGGGTTTTTAGGATTTTGATTTTGAAAAAAATTCCAGGGGAGTGCTTACTTTCCCCCTTCACATCATTAAACATCGTATAAATTTTCGCTTTTAGGCCTTGAATTGGTGAGGGTCTCCGATCATTTCTTTTTGTTATCAACGATAAGCTACTATTTTGTTTTTTGGATGTAAACTTCAAAAAATTTCCGCGGGAGTACCCTCAATCCTTTCTCCCTCCAGGTCATTAAAACTCTTGTAAAGCTTCGTTTTTGGGACTTTAATTCCGAAAAAACTGCGGAGGAGAGACTCCAAATCCAAACCTTCTTCTTATGGTTTGAAAAGACGGCTTATAAATGCATTTTTATGACTTCAAATTCAAAATTTTTCCGGGTAGGTAGCCCGGCATGTCATTTTTATTTTTGAAAAATTAGTGAATTTTCCTCCCTCTCCCCTGTGGTGGAAAATTGTCTAAAACTTCATCTTTAGTACTTTAATTTCAAGAAATTTTAGAGGCAGTCTCCAAGCTTCAACCGTTCATAAAAATCTCTGAACCTCTCCTCCTCCTCTTAACATCACCAGATTTCGTGTAAACTGCTTCATTGTCGAACATTTTCTGGATTTTGACCTTTGCGTTTACGACTATAGTTTCATATTGTTAACTCTTTTTTTCCGCTTTTATAACACAATTATCTTAATTTTATTGCTCATATGCTAGTAATGACCCCTCACCCCTTCAAGCAAAATTATTGACACTCTTTCTCCCTTTCTTGCTATATATATATATATGTATGTATGAAAAGTATTGAGTGACTGTCAAACGCTCCCCTCGCAAGTTTTTGACCCCATGACGGCTTGTTAAAAGAAAATGCCTTCATTCACTTAAATGAAAGTTGGAGACACCAAGTCTATGTAAGATTTTCATGGGCTCAGCTCCGCCGAACACCAAATCCTGCATTCGCACTGCTAGGACGCAAGACTTTTCAAAGTGTTGAAATGCATGTTAACGTTAGGGACTATCTTTTTTTTATTTCTACAATCATTGTGTTTTACCCATAAAGAATAAAATAACTCAAGCTCTTTGAGTTATCATGTAAAATATACACAATGTCTACCCATACGCGAACACACAGATACACACACTCATATAATATATATATATATATATATATATATATATATATATGAGTCATTTCACGGTATTTTTTACCTTTATGTAGAGTCCGTAACATGACATTTTTTTGCCATAACTTTTTAATTTACTGTTTGATTTGCAAATTATTTTAATATAAGTTGGTGTGTTGGTAGGAAAAACTCAAAATAAAATAATATGCTAATCAAACAGTAAATATATAGGACACACATATATATATATATAGAGGAGGGCACATAGTGGGTCGCGAGTTGTTTAGTTGCCGAAAAAGGGGTCGCGACGTGAAAAGGGTTGGGAATGATTATAAAGTATCAGTTTTCTAAAATGTTTTCTTTCATTTAAGAAATAATTTGTACGCGTTGCGGGTATGACCGTACGGTCATACGCGCAACACGAATAAATCATAATTTTTCAAGCTAACATTTTTTTTTTTTTAAGTTGATGTTTCATATTATGATACAAAATGATTCTGTCTATTCGATTATATCTCTATATAGTATAAAATGAAGTCTCCAAAAAGCGTCTGTGTATTTAAATGCGCAACACTCGAGAATTACCCGGCCGATTTCGCTGAAATTTTCAATCTATTTCTCTAAGTCCGGAAAAGGTTTGCAGGTCAGTTCGAAAAAATTCGATAAATAGTTCTTTTTTTTTTTTAAATTCCAATTTAGGTCCAATTTTCACATAAATTCCCAAATAGGGGGATGAAAAAATACTTGCACGCATTAATATTATACTGGGTGGTTATAAAATAACGTGAGGTGTTCAGAGCCCTCTAGCAAGTGAAGTATTGGACGAAACATTACCAAATTTCATGAGCGTACATAGCAGACCATGGGATTTTGATTCCTACAATAAAAAAAGTACCAAAAGTCACCACAAGGGGGAATTTTGGCGCTGCATAAGTGTAGTACTTGCGAATACTGAAGAACTAAATGCCAAAAAATGCAGCACACATCAAGTTTTTTGCTACAATTGTTGCTTACAAATGAAGTTCAGTAAAACCAACAAGAAATGTCAATTTGTAACAAGAGAAGAATTTTACCAAAAGTCGTCAGGAAGAAATTTCGGCACGGCAGCAAGGATTTCTTTCTGAATAATATTCATGTAAGATGGTGCACCACCCTCATGTTGGGCTTTAGATACTGAATGTATGGCGGCAACATTTCTTTAATAGCAGTTTTATTAGTTATGCATTTCCAACGGTATGTAGACCGTGGTCGTTCAATCTTTCACCTTGTGATTTTTAACCATGGGAATTTCGTAACGGTGCTGTGTATATCTGCGACATTTTCCCGATATCTCAACTTTCAGCACTAGAAAAATGTTGCAGGTAGTATTAATCTCTCCCCCCCCTCCCCCCCAATTGTGGAAAATATTGTGCATTGTATACAGTGCCAGGAAAATCTCGGTGTTGGTCATATTGAACCTCATTTTTCGGTAAAAATCATATTTTGTGAATAAAATTGATACTTATTTTATCATTTAACATTTAATCCTTCAATAGTCACAGTAATACATCTTTCAACGCCGAAATTTCCCTTGCTGGCGAATTTGGTACTATTTTTTTTTTTTTTTAATTTCAGAAATCGAAATCTCATGGTCTACTGTGAATGTTCATGAAATTTGGCAATGGTTGGTTCAATACTTCACTCGCTAGAGGGCCCTGAACACCTAACGTTATTTTATAACTACCCTGTATATTGTGGGAAAGAGTAGAATTTTCCGCGTTTTACGTAATTTGTTTCAATGCTCTAACCTACTCATTTTTAGCCTTTTTTTTTTTTTTTTTTGGCCTAGCTGAAATTCAGGCACTACATTCTCCATTAAATCTATCAATAAAAAGTGAAGGAATTGTCCCGCAATTTCCACAATTGTCCCACAGGAAAAAGCTACATTTTTTACTCCAGATCTATCTTGACCAATGGTCAAAAAAACCAAGCTTCTATCTCAAAAGAAAAAAAAGTTACAAGCCCTTTTAAAGTTCGAAAAATCTCATCTCTATTTAAGATGTTAACCATTTTATTTTCGCGTTTCCACGGTTACGCTTCTTGAATCCATTGTTTCTTTCCATCTTTCCAACTTATTTTATTTTGTGTTTCCATGGTTACGCTTTTTAAATAAATCTTTCTCACTGTAATTTCTTAAAAGTATTTTGATATCTGTCGTCATTGTTTGAAAGGGAAATTTTGCATGATGTTTTTTTCCTTTTATTTAAGCCTGATTGCTGAATATACGTCACTTGCCACACTGGTTATTTTAGAGGTAGACCGGGAAAAACCGAGCAACGCAGCTAGTTACAATTAAAAGCTGAAGTTAAAAATCTTTACTAATAATAAAGCTCAAAGTCTCTCTGTCTTGATGTCTGTAGGATGTCTGGATCTCTGAGACACGCATAGCGCCTAGACCGTTCGGCCGATTTTCATGAAATTTGGCACAGAATTAGTTTGTAGCATGGGGATGTGCACCTCGGAGCGATTTTTCGAAAATTCGATTTTGTTCTTTTTCTGTTTCAATTTTAAGACTATTTTCCGGAGCAAAAATATCATAAGATGGACGAGTAAATTGCGAAATTATCATGACGTGGAATGGGAGAGCGAATGAACATAGCCAATTGGCGAGAAATTCGTCATCCATTATTTGTAAATATACAGACGAACCGAATGACCTTTTAATTTTCAACTACGGGCAAAGCCGTGCGTGTACTACTAGTTAGGGAATAAAGTGCACATACAAATGCTGCAAAAATTTCACATCCGGGAAAATGAGTTAAGCAATAAGGGATGTCCAGAAGATATACCAAACTTTTGTCAACATTTTTTGAACATATACTTACAAAAAAAAAAGCGTGATGTCACACTTCTTACTATCCCCTCCTTCCCCCTTGTCACAAACTGTCAAAATATCTCGATCTCCCCTTCCCCTTCAAAGCTTGACATCATATGTAAAGCCCCTTTTTTATTTTTTTCGGTTAAAAAGCTATAAGATATTTCCCAATGAGGAAAAATACATTTCTCACGACAGTAGGTCGAATTCCTACAAATCGATGAATCTTGATAAAATTAAAAAATAATTTTTGTCTGTCTACCACAAATAACTAAAATAAAAACGAAAGAGATTTCCATATTCTAAAAGAAATTTTTGAAAAGTTGAATATATTCGCGTAATCGTTAGTATTTTTAAAAATAATGCTGCTTATTTTAAATCCAACGTTTCTTTTCTTCGCTTCATAAAATGAAAAAAAAAATATTCTGCTGCAGCAACACTATTCGTGTTGAATCTGTGCGAAAGGGGAAACCATATTACTACATCACTTTTAAAGCTTCACTCATTAAAAGCGTCACTTTTACACTCCATTTTTCTTCTAAAATAGAGTATATGGTGCAACAAGTTATCGTTAAACTATATTATTTTCGCCTATAAAATCATTCTATGGCTCAAGTTTATCTGCTCATCATTACAGGAAGTAATTTTTGCTGAGCTTTGGAAGATTTTTGCTTCATTAATAGGATGCTTTGTTTTCTCTGAAATTAAATAAATTTGTAAAAATAACTGTTTTATAAGTTGATAATAGCAATACACTGCAACAACGATTAATCGAAGTGATCGGGTCAAGACCTCCTTCGGTAAATCGAAAATTCCGAATGAAAAAGAGCAGTTAATAATTAATTAAATAAAGTTTTAAAGTACCAAATTTTCAAAATGAACTAAAAAGTATATAATAATTTCTTAAAACTTCGTGCAGATTAAAAGCCCTGTACAATTTCAGAATTTCTTACAGATTGTCTGGATTTTTTTGTGCTTATGAGTTTTTAATAGTTATCAAAATACTTGTGAGCGTTTTAAAAGGAAAAATATGGGGCGCACGCAACAGACAATAGGGTTGTTTAAGAGATTTTAAGTTTTTTTTTTTCTGAAAGAGCATGCTTTTAAGCATGGATTTTACCATTTTTTAAAGAAATTGACGAAGTTTAATATTTTTTTTTTTAATTTTAATCGGTGCGCAGATCCTTTTTTTTTTTTTTATGCTCTGTGCATGACATCACAAGTGATGAAATGCCATTCACTGATGCCATCAGTGCAGACGCAATATTCAATTCGCTTCTGAATCATCATAACATGGAAGCGCGGTAGACAGCAAGCGTAAGCGTTAGCCGTAAGCATTCCGTGCTCCAGGGGAATGCACTCCAAAATTCATCACTTGTTACGTCACAAGGACAACACCTTATTTGAAAATTCGGACACTTCAAAAAGTTAAACGTTTTGAAAATAAAGGACTTTCCTCGCTAAATGTTTTTTTTTTTTTTTTTTTGCTTATTCTATCAAGGTCAGTGACTAAAAGTAATACTTTTGATTGAAGGAAACAACCCCATTGAGATGAATTTGTAATTTAAGTAACAATTTTTCGCTCTGAAAATACAGTCGCACCTCGATTTAACGAAATCACTGGGACCGAAACTTTTATACGTTAAATCGGGGATAGTCGTAACATCGGGGTGCGAAAAAAAATCACTTCTCTTATCTGATAAGCAACTGCATAAAAATAGCCATAATTAGAAAATGTACACTTTTTATTCAGCATTCCGTGACTTATTACACACTAGTTAATTCGAAGTTTTAAAGTACTGAGTAATAGGAGTAGTGGGAAAAGGACAGTTCTGCGGCAGGAGGAGGTGGTGGTGGTGGTAACACCTCCTCCCACTCCCCCTCTGACCTTGGGGTTACGCCTCCTCCGCCTCCCACCCCCTGACGATTGCGCCTCGAACTTGAAGAAGGTGACCAGGGTTTTTTCCCGTGATTTCGCCCTTCCTCGTTTTCGCTCTTCCTCGCTTCCGCTCGACTACGTTTTCGCCCTTCCTCGTTTTCGCTCGGCTACATTTTCGCTCGAGTTTTTGCTCTTCCTCGTTTTTGCTCGCGTTTTTACCGTGAAAGGTTACAGGGATATTTTTAGACTTTGTCGTTTTTACCGTGAAAAGTTTTTGGACTTAGAATATTTTTCCGTAACCTTATACGATGGTTTTCGAGTGGCAACCTGTTTAGGGTATGACAAAACGTCACAATTGTTGTCATAAGAATGTGTGATACTTTTTGTCATGCCATCCTCATGAAGTTGTACAGAGCTATTTCCAGTGTTTTTTTTTTTTTTTTTTTCAAACATACTGGACTTTGTCGTTTTTTTTTTACCGTGAAAGATTTTCCCTACGTTTCTGAACTTTGTTACAAAATAAATTTATGTTTTAAGTTGACGGTCCCACCAACCAGCCCGGTGTATTAAATACACCCCATCAACTTCTTTTCATCTGCCAATGCAATTTGCATACAAATGCAGATCAATTTTGAAGATTTTTCACAAGTTAGATCAATCAGCTTTAATATTCAATATGATTTATACATTTTCATGAGTTATGTTTTAATCGCGTTATTAATCGTTTACACTGTCATTTTATTATTTTCATGCATTTATTATACTTGTAAAAATAAATCCCAACTCTGTTATATTTATCATTCTTTCGATGATTCTTTTTTTTTTCGGACTTTGAATAATTTCGACGAATGGTTGTCAAGACAACCAAAGTTTCGCGAATTTCATTATTTTTATTTTACAGAGTGTCGGGAATCGAACATCCAAACTTTGAGTTAGCAAAAACGTATGCTAACCACTATGCTATATTTTCCATCACACTTTCAGTCTTAATGTGAATCTGTACCATGACAACGAATATTACAATTAAATTAATTTTAAAACCATCAGTTAATTCACTCTTTAGTACTAATCATGGCATATCATTAACTGTATTTCAGCTCATAATTGAAACTATCATCATTATTATTATTTTTCATAATAACAAAGTTTTCACTTAAGTAAAGATTTATTTAAATACAACCCATTCGAGATTTTAGATCTGGTTCAATGCTTTGTGGACTTGAAATATATTTTAAACTTTGATTTTCTTTTTCATGCATTTTAAACTTTATCATTTTTATTTTTTCTAACTTGTTAAATTTTCTTAACTAATTTCTTTTTTTCTTTGTCAAATTGACAAATATTTTTTCTAACTTGTAAAAATTTCGAAGAAATAATTTTCTTAACTAATTTTTTTTTGACTTTCATACAACAAAATATTTTTTCTTACTTGTTAAATTTTCGAAGAAATAATTAACTTAAATATTCTTTCACACATTTTGAACTTTAACGTTTTTTCCTGTCATTTAGCACTTTGATTTTTTTTTCACTATTTTAGTGTTTTTCAATTATTTTCAGTCTTTAACTATTTTCTTAACTTTTTAGTCTTTAACTAATTTCAAGCATTTCAGACTTAGATTATTTTTAGTGATTTCGATTTTTTTTTTAGTATATTTTAGAGTTTGATCATTTTTTCGCTTGTTTTTACTTTATCGTTTTTTTCCGATATTTTTAAACTTAGAAATTTTTCACAAGTAGTGACAGGAATCGAACCTTCAAATTTTTCAAAACGTTATCATGTCTTCAATTTTTGCAATCATGTCAAACTTGCAATCAATTTACTCGTAGTAGTAATTAACACTTATCATTAACAAATTTTCTCAGATTTTAAAAAATCAACTTAATTAATTTTTTCCAGTAAGCAAATTGCGCACTCAAGTTACATTCCAACACTGCATATACGTTTCAAGAGTTTCATTGAATTTATCACATTCCATTTAATTAACTCTAATAATTACTTTTTCATTAATACTTAACTTAATCATTTTATCATACATTTATTCCAGTTACAAAATTATGCTTAAAAGTTATTTATTTTTCTTAGCACAAGAGATTTTAACATGTTCCTACTAAAATGCTTTTCACTCTAGTTTGAGTTTACTAAAATAGCAACTCATTTACGATTTAGATTCATTTAATCGTCTTTGATTCTTTTTCATTGTTAATATTTTAAATTATCACATACGTTATTATTTTTATACATTTATCCATTTAATTTTCCAAAATCTACAATCAATTTACTTTTCGTATTAATTAACACTTATCACTATCAAATATTTTCATGAATTTTAAAAATTATCTTCTTAAATAATTTTTTACTGTAACCAAATTTCCCACTCAAGTTATATTTTATCACTACATATGCTTTTCATGAGTTTCACTTAATTTATCGCATTTCATTTAATTAACTCTAATAATTATTTTTTATCATCGATATTTAAGTTAATCATATTTTCCTTTCTTTATTTTTTTTTCATGCAAACACTCTTGATGGAATAAAACAAAATTTTCAACTTTCATGAATTAAATCCCCTCTGAATATTTTTATTTTACTTTACCATACTTTACTATTTTACTTACTGCGTTTTACTATTTATCATTCATTACAGCTTTTCCAAAATATTACTTTACAACCAACCAATTTCATTAACAGAATTTTCATTACAATTTATAAATTTCACTTTTATTTAATTATTTTTACCTACGGTAAAATAAAACACATAACACAAAAATGTTAAACATCAATGAAGTACCCAAGAAATGTTAAAATTATAAGTCGAGTATCAAAACTTCATGTCAGCAAATTTTAAAAATAGACTTACCGAAAAATAACTTCTACTGAAATTCATTTCAAAACTTGGAATCAATTTACTCTTAGCATTAATAAACACTTATCATTAAGACATTTTCATGGATTTTAAAAATCAACTTATTTAATTTTTTTCCAGTAAGCAAATTTCGCACTCAAGTTACATTTTATCACTACATATGCTTTTCAAGAGTTTTATTGAATTTATCACATTTTATTTAATTATTTTTTTATTAGTATTAAACTTAGTCATTTTATCGCTTAGTATTTAACTTAATCATTTTCTTGCTTGTTTTTACTTTATCGTTTTTTTTTCCCCGTTATTTTTAAACTTAGAAATTTTTCACAATTAGTAACAGGAATCGAACACACAAATTTTTCGAAACATTATCAAGTCTACAATTTTCATCCAACTAAGTTAATTTAAAAACTTGCAATCAATTTACTCTTAGTAGTAATTAACACTTATCATTAACAAATTTTCACGATTTTAAAAAAATCAACTTATTTAATTTTTTTCCAGTAAGCAAATTTCGCACTCAAGTTACATTTCATCACTTTATATGCTTTTCAAGAGTTTCATTTAATTTATCACATTTTATTTAATCAACTCTATTAATTATTTTTTGATTAGTATTTAACTTAGTCATTTTATCGCATAGTGGTTTACTTTATTATTATTTTTTTTTTCATACAAGCACTCTTGTTAGAATAAAACAAAATTTTCAACCTTCATGAATTAGAATCACTTTGACTATTTCATTTTCCCAATAATATTTTACTTTAACAACTAATTTCTTTAACAAAATCGATATCATTTATTTTAGTCTTTATCCTTTTCGAACGATACATTCAAATGGACAGCTATACGTTAGATTAAGAAACTTAATCTAAAATTTGACAAATTAAGTTAAAGCTAAATACTGACTAAAATTAAGTACAAAAGACTAACCTTTTTGGGGTGAAATCTCTCAAGTACCAGCTATCGCGAAGTTATTTAAAAACAGTGAATGAAATTGTAATAAGTGGATTGTTAATTATAACTCAATCTCACAAATTACAACTACACGCATGTTTTATTTGAAATCGCTGCATACGGCTGTTTGCCCATCGTCGATTTGCAGAAGGCATGCCGTAAAATCGCAAATCAACTCGGCTGTTGAAAAAAACTACCGTAATCCTACAGCACTTCGGTTGGTCCACACACAACGGTGCGAATTGAGGAAATGACTTTATCAATATTTCTATCTACCCTTTACCGATAACAGATAACAAACCCCACGTGCGAGTATGATTCATCCCTTAGCAAGTACGTCTTGTAAGTGATGTCACTGTTTCTGACCAATTAAAATTAGTTCATGTTTCTCAAATATCAAGCACATAGATCGACAATAGTCTGATGTCAGGTTTTCCAAACAAAATTTTAGATTTTAATTCGTAGTTTCGAATTAATTTCTTTTTCATTTCAAACTTATAAAAAAAATTTCCAGCTTGTAAGAATATTTCTTTCAAAAACAGATTTTTGATTCAAAACAGTATTTTTTCAAACTTGTAATATTTTTCTACTTAGAAAATGAAATCAAAAATTTTTGTTTTCTTTAATCATATAAAATGTTTTTAAGAAATAATTTCTCAAACTTGTAATATTTTTCCACTAATTAAAAAAAAATCATTTTTTTTTTCAATCATTTAAAAATAAATTTTTTAATCTTACAACAATAAATTTTTCCGCAAAAATATTTTTTTCAAATCAAAATAATAATAATAATAATATTTTTGTAACATATTATTTTTTTTTCTTTTCAATCTTTTTTTTTTTCGCAAAACTATTTTCTTTTTTTTTTTTTTTTTCAAAAATTTTCAAACTTACAAAATAAAATTTTTTCAACTGAATCTTGAAACGAAATGCTTTAATTAAATTTAAAACTCAATATCACTTTACTCTTAGTATTAATAAGCAATAGCACTTAACCATTTACTCTTTGCACTCTAAGTATTAATTAACACACATGCATTAGAAATAATAATAATAATGTTTAAGATACTTACAAATCATTCACTCAAGCTTTCAAATATCCATCTAGCATGTTATTGTTCATTCGTGTGAGGGAACTTGTAATAAAACTTTACACATCAACCGAAATTATAAGCGAAAATATCACATTTTTAGCACTTAATATAATCCTACAATTAACAAATTGGTTTTAACTTTGAATTTAAGAAAAATAAAAACTATTACACACTTAGTAACATATCTATCGATGTATATTATTTCATGACAAATCACAAATAGGTGAGGATCTTTTATCGATCATGTGACTAACTAAGTTAAGAAAGAGCGTTCTTATCTCATATGAGAATTTATAAGTCTTTAATATTTCTCTTTAATGTAAGTGTATTGATACGTACGAGTTTGTGTATGTGAATATAACTGTGTATTGTTTTCAAACCATTGACATGTTTAAGCTTTACGGTTCTAATTTTGACTTTCCACTTAGCATTAGTCGAAGTCCTTCGCATGCATTAAACTATAGAAATATTACAAAAATTATATTTTCATTCAGTCTTAATTACAAAACCATACAATAAGATGAAGACAACACCGACAGTATAAAGATTACTTACAATAAAGTGCATATAAAAAATATATGTAAGAGTGATTTCAAAGTATAATCCATCAACCATATTCAACAACTCAATCAAAACACAAGTCTCTTTTAAAATGATAAACACAATTTATTCACACACACAGTAAAAGACAATTAAAAAAACTTTCATCTTTAAGTTAAACTCTTCAAAACTTTCAAGCGTATTTTTAACATCGATTGCATCAAATAAATCAGACACATGACATTTTAAACATGGACTATCAACATTCAAAGTAACGAAGTCCACGAGTCAAGTTTTCCCAATTAACATTAAAAAGAGCCTGTTCGAAAAAAGTGTCGAACTTTCGACCCCTTGTTAATGATTCACATTCATGCACTCTCTCTCATGTAAAAAATGAATCCATTTTTACAATCCACACATTCTTTTTTAGAAAGGTAGTTTATGTTGCATATGAGCTCATCAAATAGTCACTTACGTAGAGAATCAGCCAGTTTACGAACTTCTTGTGATGTATATGTGCTGATTTTTATCACATCGACAATCACAGGGATATTTTTTCTCAATTTCCGAAAGGATGTACTCTTTTAGAGTATAAGTCATAAGTTTGTCTTTGACACTACGTGAGATACAAGGGGACGCGTAGCACAATTTGTCAGTCTGGCTTTCCAAAAGTAGAACTCTATCAGGCATCAACTGGAACACTTCTCGTTTCAGTTTGAACAATCTTTGCACACTAACACAGATGTTACCATTCGCACTCGACTCTCCTTTTTTATAACAAAAGCGAAATCACGGTCTTCGATTAATTTTTGATTTATATTTTTACGTAGGCTTGAAATAAGTGATCTCCACACATCTGGTTCTAAGGAAATACCATCCTTAGTTGGTCGAAGAATACCATCTTTCCCACACGTATATCTTCTAATATGCACGCATGTACGTTTCCGAAAAGTATTCACCTAAAGTGAAAATACAATCACCCAAGTGTATCATATCATCAGGCTGTGGAGAAGCCTCAGTGTTCATTTTCATGTTCGTTGCATCCCATCTGTTCATCTTCAGGCTTCAAAGTTTCAGAATGATATTCACCAGCCTTTCAACCAGCCCTTCACCAGCCATGATCAATCACACGTGATTGACCATGTCATGCGCGAGATGCGAAACCGTCATCGACATTCGGTTGTGATGTGAAAACCTGCTACCATCTTAAAAATTACTCGTAGTAGGTCAGGATGAATTTGGAAGTCAAAGTGTTGGCATTTTCTAAAAATCTGAATACTGTGTAAAACAACTCAATTCTGCTCAAAAGTTCGTGTGATATTCTATGACGTCAGTAGCAAGAGATTTATGTACACTTCTCATTGGTTAAAGTGAATATTCATTGGTTTATAGTGGATGTTTGGAGAATCATTTTTAGAGTGATTCTGAGCTTTGAAAGACGTCGTGAAATTTTATTCTATGTACTTAGGATTTTTCTTCACCCGCTAGTGTTAAAACCTAGTTTGATTTATTTTTTAAGTTCACAGGAAGTTGTTTTTAGTATTGTGACTCTTAATCCTATGAGAGTTAAGAATGACTAAGGCTAAAAAAAAAGATTGAAAAGAAAAAAAATAATATGTTACAAAAATATTATTATTATTATTATTTTGATTTGAAAAAAAATATTTTTGCGGAAAAAATTTATTGTTGTAAGATTAAAAATTTATTTTTAAATGATTGAAAAAAAAATTGATTTTTTTTTTAATTAGTGGAAAAATATTACAAGTTTGAGAAATTATTTCCTAAAAACATTTTATATGATTAAAGAAAACAAAAATTTTTGATTTCATTTTCTAAGTAGAAAAATATTACAAGTTTGAAAAAATACTGTTTTGAATCAAAAATCTGTTTTTGAAAGAAATATTCTTACAAGCTGGAAATTTTTTTTATAAGTTTGAAATGAAAAAGAAATTAATTCGAAACTACGAATTAAAATCTAAAATTTTGTTTGGAAAACCTGACATCAGACTATTGTCGATCTATGTGCTTGATATTTGAGAAACGTGAACTAATTTTAATTGGTCAGAAACAGTGACATCACTTACAAGACGTACTTGCTAAGGGATGAATCATACTCGCACGTGGGGTTTGTTATCTGTTATCGGTATAGGGTAGATAGAAATATTGATAAAGTCATTTCCTCAATTCGCACCGTTGTGTGTGGACCATCCGAAGTGCTGTAGGATTACGGTAGTTTTTTTCAACAGCCGAGTTGATTTGCGATTTTACGGCATGCCTTCTGCAAATCGACGATGGGCAAACAGCTGTATGCAGCGATTTCAAATAAAACATGCGTGTAGTTGTAATTTGTGAGATTGAGTTATAATTAACAATCCACTTATTACAATTTCATTCACTGTTTTTAAATAACTTCGCGATAGCTGGTACTTGAGAGATTTCACCCCAAAAAGGTTAGTCTTTTGTACTTAATTTTAGTCAGTATTTAGCTTTAACTTAATCTGTCAAATTTTAGATTAAGTTTCTTAATCTAACGTATAGCTGTCCATTTGAATGTATCGTTCGAAAAGGATAAAGACTAAAATAAATGATATCGATTTTGTTAAAGAAATTAGTTGTTAAAGTAAAATATTATTGGGAAAATGAAATAGTCAAAGTGATTCTAATT
Organism: Uloborus diversus; assembly: GCF_026930045.1. Taxonomy (NCBI): domain Eukaryota; kingdom Metazoa; phylum Arthropoda; class Arachnida; order Araneae; family Uloboridae; genus Uloborus; species Uloborus diversus. The sequence continues at coordinate 23,956,656 of NC_072735.1, forward strand.
CATGAAGGTTGAAAATTTTGTTTTATTCTAACAAGAGTGCTTGTATGAAAAAAAAAATAATAATAAAGTAAACCACTATGCGATAAAATGGACTAAGTTAAATACTAATCAAAAAATAATTAATAGAGTTGATTAAATAAAATGTGATAAATTAAAATGAAACTCTTGAAAAGCATATAAAGTGATGAAATGTAACTTGAGTGCGAAATTTGCTTACTGGAAAAAAATTAAATAAGTTGATTTTTTTAAAATCGTGAAAATTTGTTAATGATAAGTGTTAATTACTACTAAGAGTAAATTGATTGCAAGTTTTTAAATTAACTTAGTTGGATGAAAATTGTAGACTTGATAATGTTTCGAAGAATTTGTGTGTTCGATTCCTGTTACTAATTGTGAAAAATTTCTAAGTTTAAAAAATAACGGGGAAAAAAAAACGATAAAGTAAAAACAAGCAAGAAAATGATTAAGTTAAATACTAAGCGATAAAATGACTAAGTTTAATACTAATAAAAAAATAATTAAATAAAAT